>NC_133459.1:23245833-23549166 GCF_048565385.1 Saimiri boliviensis
AGACACAGAGTGAGTCACTATGTCACCAACTTGCTTTCTGAGTTTGATAACGGTATTTCTGTCCATTTCTTTTCCTTTGTAATCCTTGGGATTTTGTCTTATGCATTTAAAATGCAGCTCCGAGGACCTGCAGGCCCCCTGAGACTGCCCAGGCTTGACGGCTCAGAGCGAGTTAGGGACCCTGTAGGGGGCAGCGTGGGGTCGGCGCCCTGCAGATGGGACCCTGAGGATGTCTCCTTGGGGAAGGAATCGGCAGCTGGAGCCCTGTGAGCCTCCAGGGATGGGGTTTGGGAGACAGGCCCCCACAGCGAGCATGTCATGAGCAGAACTGGGCAGGAGAGACGAGGTTGGAGAGGGGGCCAGGCCGTCCACGAAAGCAAGGGGAAGGCGGTCAGACCGCAGACTCCAGACTCCCACCTCCCCACAGACCCCAGCCTACGAGGCACCTTCTGTGCGCCTGCTGGCCAGGATCAGCCTGTTCTGCCCGGCAGCCTCCTATCTCGGGACTCATATGTGACATGTTGGGCCCAAGCCACCTTTCCGTTAGTGCCTGCCCTTCGTGCTACTGCCAGCCACCTCCTAGGCTCCAAGGATCAGGACCCAGCCCTGGCAGACCGGCGTCCAGCCCCGTCTCCCCAGGTGCCTTTGTTTTTAAGCCTACGCTTCTCCATCTTGCGCACGGAAGGAGAAATACAGATTACAAAGACCCGGCAAATGGATTTTATGAACTCTTATTTTCCTGCCACAGAACTGCCTTTAATTAGCTCCCAGGACTACAAAGAGAACAACGTTATTATAGCAGCAACTCCAAGGAAGCAGCCTCGGCTCTCAGCTCCCAGACGTGGAGCTGTGGCTTGTCGCCGGCCACGGCCAGGTTTGGTGGGAGTGCTCCCACTTCAGGGGACAGCAGGTGCCCCTCTCTCCCAGACTCAGTCCCCGTCTGCAGCAGCACGGCCTGCCTCAGCCTCACCAGGGAAGAGAAACAGGCCTCGCTCTCAGACAAGCTTCCCAGAAGCCTGCAGACTCGAACACCCAAATGTACCTGGGTCCCTGCCCCGAGCCTGCCGCCCCGGCACCAGCCCTGAATCAGCGGCACCGCAGGCTGATGGGCAGGAGGGCAGACAGGCAGGCAGACCCACCTCTGCGCCTCTGCTGACCGCCTTGGCCGAGAAAGGCAGTACCAGCCCCCAGCGCTGAAGTTCTAGAGTCTATGCAGCCCCTCTCTTCTGGAGGCGAACCCGTCCCGAAGAACCATCCAGAGGTACCGCCCTTATACACGATCCACCCCCAGCCTCGGACAATGAGAATCCTACAAGCAGAGGGGACTCTATCTGGAGCACAGAGAGGTTAAGTAACTCGTCTCTAAGGTCTCTCAGCAAGGAAGTCAGTGAGCTGTGGGACTTGAGCTCAGGGACTTGATCCCCCGACTCAGGTGCCACAGCCCCATCCGGCTCCTGCTGGGGAGGAGGAAGGCCTCGGGGGGTGCCTGAGGCCAACGTACGTCAGCCCTAAGTGCCCGAGGCAGGGGAAGCCTCCCCATGAGTCCCAGCCCCATCAGAGGCTCCAGGTTGGGGACCCCAGACCCCCGTCCTTGCTGGGAGACACAACCCAGAACTCTGTGCCCCTGCAGGCCACCACAAAAGGCAAAAGCTGCCCAGAAACACTTTCCTCTCTTCCGTGGCCATATCCACAAACTTCCTTGAAGTCTGTCCCCCAGCCCTGTGCGGGTCCAACGTCAGTGCAGCCCAGTTCTGCGCAGTTTTCTACAAAAGCCTGTGGCTTCCTCCTCCGCCCTCTGCTTCTGAAAATACCCCAGGAGTTACACGCAAAACGTGGGCAGTGGTCTTCAGGAAGACCCTTGGATCCCACGGCTCTCCCCAGACGCTGCCCGAAGTAACCTCCTGAGCCCAGGTGGGGAGTCCCAGGCAGGACAGGGGCTGGGGCTGCAGGCCCAGGGGCCCCGTTAGTGAAGCAGGAAGCTGAGGGTCCCTAAGAGTCCCCCTTGGCCCCTCTGAGGGCTACCCTTTGAGGTCTTGAGGTCTTGGAGTATCCGTCACCCCCACCGCTTACTGTCCCCACCAGTGAAGGATAAAAGTGCCACAGCGATGGTTCATGCCAAGAGACCACAGAGGCCACCAACCCCTCTTCCCACCTCAGGCTTTCAGAGGCCAGCGGATTTAAGTAGACAGGCTGTGCACTTGAGGGCAGTCAGGGCGGTCGGTGCAGGGCCGTGGTCCGGGGTCTGGCCACAGCTCCCCACCCAGGGCCCTGGGCAATCGTTACTCACCGCGGATGAAGGTCGGCGAGTAGGTCGGGAAGGAGTCGAAGATGCTGTTCGATGCCATGCCCCGCTCTCAAGAAGGCGAGAATTCTCAGCCCTTCAGGGGGTAGGGTTGGGATTGGCTTGGCTGGCTGTTGTTTTATGATTTTTTTTTCCTAACTACTTTTGAAAATAAAAGAGGGGGGTGTTGCTTCGTGTTGTTTTGGTTTGTCTCTTTATTTTCCCCCTGCTGCTACGAAAAAGAAAAAAGGAAAGAACGCGAGAGTGTGTGCGAGTGAGAGAGAGAAAAAAAAAAATCCCCAAGGAAAGTAAGTTTCTGTTTGTACCCAAGAATTTGGATTCCCAGTCCCACAGGAATGTCTAGCCACAAATTCTCAACAGAAGCGCATGCAGAGTGTATCATTAGATGGCGGGAAGGGGCTCTCGGCAGCCAGGGTGGAGGAGCGCCGAGGCTGACAGAGCACAGCCGGCCCCCTCCAGCGCCACCGGGAATGAATGAATGAGGCTTACCCTCGACAGAGCCCAGGCTCCGGTGGGTGCAAGGGCGGCCGGGGGTGGGGAGCCCGGGGAGCCAACCAGCTCCCGCGCAGGGCCCTGGAGGCGGCGAGGGCCTGGCCTTGTGGTTCTGTGGTTGAGGGACCAGGCCTTCCCAGTGTCAACCCAACCTCAGCTCACAGGATGCGAGAAGCCTGCTCGCGGCCTTGGCTCATTGGCTGGGCCGCGGTCACCTGGGCCGTGATGTCACAGCCTTTTAGAAGATCTTGTGGCTGCCTCTCTTTTTGGAAAAGAAAAAAAAAAAAAAGGAAAAAGAAAGAGAGAGAGAGAGAGAGAGAGAGAGAGAGAGAGAGAGAGAGAAAAGTGATGGCTTTTATTTGTGGGGCTGGCCTCAGCACGCGGCCCAAGAAACAGAACTGAAAGCAGTTGGAGTGGGCGCGGCCGAGAGGGTGGTTTGGCTCCTGGGTGGGAGACTCCTTGTTAATTAAGGCCAGCATTGGCCTGGGCGGGCTGGGAGCCCCATGGGCCCCTCATCGAGTGCCTGGAGCCCGCATCCACCACCAGCAGCCGGAGAGCTCCCTGCCACACCTCGCTGCCCCCGAGCTGTGGCTGACACCTTGCTATTGTCCACCAGCATTATTGCTAGGGAGAGGGGTCCACATGTGTGGCTCAGGGCACCTCTGGGGTTTTTATGGTGTCGAGACTAAGTACAATGGGAAACACATAAAGTGCTATTGCCAGCACTCACGCCCGGCCTCAGCCTGCCCACCGCGAAGGGCCTGCGGGGTGAAACCTGGTGGCCTGGCTGCGCCGGGAGGCCCTCTGCAGGGCTGGGGACTGAGGCCCGACGCATCATTCTGGGACCTTTGCTCTTCTTGACCCCCCCCCAAATCTGTGCATCCCCTTGGGGTTTTCTGCCCCTGCCCGATGCTCGGGAGTCTTCCTGCTCATGTTCCCCCAACCTGAAGTGCCCTTTGTACCCTCATGCCCTTGAGGATTCAAGGCTCAGAGAGGCTCAAAAGCAGAAAAATCATGGAAGACGATGCAACCGAAGCCATGTCAGTATTGGAGGGAGGGTGGAGAGGTGGGGAAAGATGGCAGCTTTTACCATTTCCCTTGCAAGCTCTACTCTCCTGTCATAGGCCAGGCTGTCAGCCTCAGGGTGAGGACGCCAGCTTGTCTACGGCCATGCAGTATTTTGGAATGGGATTGGAACTTCAGCCTCTGACTCATAGCCCTGGCCTTGGGCATGACACCCTAGTGCCCATCCAGGCCCTCCATATGAAACCTTCGGCAAGTTCGTCTGCAGCCTGGCCTCCACCCCCGGCCTCTCCCAGGGAGTCCAGGCTTGGGGCTAGTCCCTAGCACCAGCCTCAAACTCACAGTGGCCTCTGTAGGCCCACAGGGGTTGGGGAGGGGAATCCCTGGAGGAGGAGGGGCTGCGCTAAGGTCCCAAAGAGACTTGTTTCCGCCCCAACCACAGGTGCGTAAATGCCCTTGGAAACGTTCACTCTGAGCCTCATCTGGAGCCTCGTGAAGATTCATTCTTCTGTCCCTAAATGGTGAGTCGACTGGTGGCGGGGACAGGCCAGAGAGGAAGCAGGTTTATGGTGACAACCACAGGGCTCAAGAGTCATATTTGGTTTCCAGCCCCAGCTCTGCTGAATCTGAGCGGTCAGGCCTTGGGGCAAGTCACTTCCTTTCTCTGGGCCTCAGTTTTCTTCCCTGTAAAATGGGGATAACACCTTCTTCAAAGGGACAAACATAGGGTGATGGAATCATAAACATTGGTTTCCTTGGCTGAGACTCTGTGACGCGGTTTGGGCTCCGTTATGAGTCAGATCAAGTAAGGAGTTATCACAGTCATGCAGGGTAGAGGCTGCCCCACCCCCACCCTTCGCTGTAAACTCATCAGCCGGCCAGCCTGCGTGGGAACATCGGCGGTCAGTGGCACAGGGGGAGCCTGCCAAGGGGCCTTGATCTCCTGGTTGAATTTGATGCATTTTGGAGTCAGCCAGATGTGAAATAGACAGGAGAATGACAGAGCTGGGAAGACCCCCCTTATACAGAAGCCGAAACTGAGGCCCCCAGAGGGGCGGAGACTCATCCAAGCTCACCCAATGAGTCAGTGGAACCCAAGCCCCTGCTTCCCAGCCCGGGAGCTGTTTCCATCCCACCAACACCGCCTCCAGTTTTGAACATACCACCCTACGTGCTTTGCTGTTTTTTCCACACCTAAGAGTGGGCCCCCCTAAGCCCCTGTAACTTGGTCACCCTGAGGGGCTTCCCCCTCCCTGGGAACCTGAGTCCAGGCCCAGGAAAGGGAGGTAATTCACGAGGCTGTGCCCAGTGACACCTCTGAGCAGCGAGTACTTCAACACATTCTCAGGGCAATGTGGCAAATGAGGGCCAGGCTTGGTCCTTGCTGCTAAGGGGCTTGTCATCTCCACACGCTCCCTCATAAGCATGTGATAGGCTTTAAACAGCCCTGGGGAAGCTGTCTGGGGAAGCAGAAAGGACAAGGAGGCTGAAACCAGCCATACCTGAAGCCTGCTTTGTTTCTTATGAACTGGGAGATCCTGGTCAAGAGGCTTTACTTTTCTGAGCCTTGGTTTCTAGCCTGTGAAACGGGGCCAATTGTACTCCCCACCTCCCAAAATGGTAAAGAGGATTCAATGAGAAAGTAATGGTGAGTGTGCCTGGCACATAGCAGCTGCTCAATTTCCAGGGATCCCTTCCCTTGAAATTCTGATTGTGCATTCCCCTGTCATGCAGTGGGCAGCCAGCCTTCCTCTTGTTTTCCACTGAAAAAAAAACTTAAATCAGGTTAATTAAAAACGTGGTTGAAGAAGGAAATTGTAAGAAATATTATATAAAAATAAAGGGAATCATAAAAGTAGTGTCTTAAACCCTTCTTTTAGCTTTGAACTTATGCATTCAAAGACCTTCCTCTTCTTCTAGCTTAACAGTTCCCAGTTTGGGTTTCTTTTTTCCTTTCTTTTTCTTCTTTCTGTTTTAGAGACAGGGTCTGGCTCTGTTGCCCAGGCTAGAGTGCAGTGGTGCAGTCATAGCTCACAGCAGCCTTGAGCTCCTGGGCTCAAGCAATCCTCCTGCTTCAGCCTCCCGAGTAGCTAGGATGTCAAGTGTGCACCACCACACCCAGCTAATTAAAAACTTTTTCTGTAGAGAGAGGGTCTCACTGTGTTGCCCAGGCTGATATCAAACTCCTGGCTTCAGGTGAGTCTCTTGCCTTGCCCTCTCAAAGTTCTGGGATTACAAGCATGCCCTGCCACGCCTGGCATAGTTTTGATTTATTTGAAGTGGAACATGAATGTAAAGATGTTAAGGAAGGAATGAGCACGTAGCATCTTCTAGATTGTACTGTTTCTTCCCGCCTTTTACAATGTCCTACCGGTACCAAATTCAATTTATTTTTTTTTAGCAACCTGCCTTCATTAAGTCTTCTCAGAGTCTGCAACCCAGTTTTCACAGAAACAGAGGCTCCTGTCTGGCATCACACGATTGACCGCACGGCATAATCATCATCAGTCAGAGTCCAACCAGGAAGCCAGGAGCCACACTGAGTCCTGGAAGGTAACTCAGGGAGTGTTAGCAACACGACGAGGGACAAGTTGAGAAGCCAGAGACAGTGAGGAGCCCCAGCGTGAGCATCGGCTCAGCCACTGCCGCCCTGTGGGTAAGACGGACGCGGAGAGAGGTGGGGGTACCAGGGCCCCCCAGCAGAAGCAGGAACTTGGTGGGTCAGTCAGCGTTTGCTAGAGTCACAGAGGGGACTTAGCCACATGGAGGTATCACCTGAGACAGAGAAGAGAGGGAGACACACCCCAGCTTTTCCCTTGCCTTCAGTTTTCATCTCTCGGTGCCTCCTGTTGGTTGAATGTAGTGGGGACCAGCTTGCTGAGGAGCTCAGGAAATGCAGCCCGTGCCATCAAACCTTTGTGTGATAGAGCCGAACAGGGGAACGGGCAGAGTGGATCTGTGGGCAAGCTGGCCCAGGACTGGCATCATCTCCAGTGACGTTCTGTAGCCGTGCAAACCCAGCTGGCACCAACCGGTTGGGACATTTCCAACTCACGTCTGGTAAGCTGACAGTTTAGCGGCGGGTGGGAGCAGATGTGGCATTGCAGAGAAGGGCCTGCCAGCTGAGGGCATCCATTGGCATTTTATGCGAGAAGTACAGGTGAATCCTGGGAGATACCCAGGGATCAATTAAGAAGGCGCCTCCTGTGAATGGCGATGAAATCCATTTCTCTAAGCTGTGTGCAGGGCTGAGGTCATGTCGCAATCATGAGCACTGGATGCAGGCCCTGCCTCTGAACGTTATGGTTACCATGACAGGACACCCCGAACCACTGGACCCTCCCAACAACCAGCGAAACGGGTGTGGCCCTCCTCACTTTTCAGATGAGTAAAAGACTAATCCAGGAATTAACCCCAAGATTTAGCCTCCAGGAGTCAGCACAGCCAGCTTGGACCGGGCAGGTAGCAGATTTGAGGTGGACGCTGGCCTTGGAGTTCAAATTCTGACCTTTCACCAGCGAATCCTGGTGTGAGCCCAGGGAAGCTGCTGGAGTGATATTTGATATCTGCTGCGGGCTGGTGGCGGGGGGCGGGGGGCACTTCTTTTTCAAGGGCCAGCACAGGGACACTAAGATGCCACCACTGCAGCCAGATCAGCCCCTCCCTGGGGTGAAGAATGGGGCCTGCAGGGCCGTGCAACCCACCCAGGGCCAGGACGCCCAGGCCAAGCCAAGGGCTCATCCGCTGAGGGCCTGCCACGTGGGGCGCACATGCTGAGAGTTTTGGGCATGGTCCCTCCAGGGTTGCGCTCTCAGGACAGGGCACCGTGCACCTCAGTGGTCTCACAGCCAGTCTCTGGGGTGCAGCCAGAGAGGTGGAGAGACCTGCCCAAGGTCCCCCAGCTTGCCCAGCCTGGCCTCGACTTCTCTCTTTCCTGCTACTTGTTTTGAAAAACTGCTATCGGCGCCTCCTTCAGCACGAGAGCCCCCTGCCCTGGCCTCCTGACACGGCGCCTGCTCTTGGCTGAACCTGCACTGCCACCCCATGCAGCTGCTTGAGCATCACTTGCACCTCAGGGGTGGTGGCACAGACACTAAGGACGTCTCTACCAAAGCGATTGCCCCGCCAGGGACCCCAAGAGCCCCGCCCGCTGCCTCTCCTCCTGCCTGAGGCTCCCTTAGTGCATGTTAGGTTTGAACACGTTTCCGAGAGAAGTCCTATGTCTAAAAGGCAGATGGAATCGTGAGGAGCAGCCTCACCCCAGGGAGATTAACTGGTGGGGGGTGGGGGTGGGGGTGCGGAGAAACAAGGGGGAGACAGTAGGGGTGTGTGTGTGAGAATGTGTGTGTAGGGGTGTGTGTGAGCCCGTGTCTGTGTGTGTGTATGTGTGTGTAGGGGTGTGTGTGAGCCCATGTCTGTGTGTGTGTATGTGTGCATAGGGGTGTGTGTGAGCCCGTGTCTCTGTGTGTGTGTGTGTGTGTGTGTATGTGTGCATAGGAGTGTGTGTGACCTCGTGTCTGTGTGTGTGTGAGAATGTGTGCATAGAGGTGTGTGAGCTCATGTCTGTGTGTGTGTGTGTGTGTATGTGTGCGTAGGGGTGTGTGTGACCTCGTGTCTGTGTGTGTGAGAATGCATGCGTAGGGGTGTGTGTGAGCCCGTGTCTGTGTGTGTGTATGTGTGCATAGGGGTGTGTGTGAGCCCATGTCTGTGTGTATGTGTGCATAGGGGTGTGTGTGAGCCTGTGTCTGTGTGTGTGTATGTGTGCGTAGAGGTGTGTGAGCTCGTGTCTCTGTGTGTGTGTGTGTGTGTGTGTGTAGGGGTGTGTGTGACCTCGTGTCTGTGTGTGTGTGAGAATGTGTGCGTAGGGGTGTGTGTGAGCCCATGTCTATGTGTGTGTGGGTATGTGTGCGTAGAGGTGTGTGAGCTCATGTCTGTGTGCATGCACATACGTGTGAGCATGCATGAGTGTGAGTGTATGTGCATGTGTGTGTTATGCATGTTTTGTGGGTGTGCATGTGTGAGAGTGTGAGCTCGTGTCTGTGCATGTGTGTGTGTGCACGCATGCATGACTGTGTGTGTGCGTGTGTGTACGGGAGGACAGGGCGGAGGTGGGCAATGGAAGGGGGCTTGTGTCTGACTCACTACTTTGCCAGGGCCGTGGTGCCCCCCAGCAGATTCCTGCCCTCCCACTCACTTCCTCCAAGGCCTGCTGTGAGGGGCACTGAGCTCCCTCCCGAGGCTTCGGGAGGCCGACCCCAGCCAAGGGCTGGCTGAACCTGGGTCCCAGACTGCAGGATGGGGAGCAGGAGGTGTCATGCGGTGCGTCCTCCCTGGGACGCTGGTCAGCTCAGGGGCCTTTCTTGAGTTCCTTTGAGACCTGGAGAGTCTTGCCCATAAGATTCTCCCCTCCCTGAGAGTCCTAGCGCCCTCAGAGGAAGAAGAAAAATCCCAAATTACAGCCCGCTTTGGCTCATAAAATGATCTTTCTCTGGGTTTTTGGGTGGAATAATCTATTTTTAGCATCAAAGAGTTCTGCCAGGGGCTTAGGCCTGGTAAGGAAAGGGCTTTGTGTGACCACAGCGTGGCTCAGCAGCAGGCACTCCTCAGCCGGGATGGGGCAGGAGGGCGCAAGGAAGGGAGCTCCACCCTCAGGGCAGGCAGAGTGGGGAGAGGGCCAAGAGAGCCCCACTCTCCTGGGAGCCTGGCCCAGGGCTCCCTCCCATCCCATTCAACCAGCATCTGTTTGGGGCCAGGCCTGTGCCCCCACCATTTCCTCTTAGTGCATTCTTGCTACAAACCTAGTGATAATAACTAACAATAATCATAAGCCAGCACTTCCACAGCACCGACCATGTGCTGGGGACTCTTCTGAGAACCTTGCATAAATCAACTTAATTCATTTAACAGATAAGAAGACTGAGGTTCAGAAAGGTCAATTCACATGCCCAAGTCCAGCCAAGAAGAGCCAGAGCCAAGATGTGAACGCAGACAGTCTCTATCATTATCATTATTATTACTCCCATTGACAGTAGAGGAAGCATAGGCTTGGAGAAGCTGATGGATTTGCTCAAAATAACCTAGATAACAAATGTCAAATCAGGCTCCGTGACAGGGCTGTCTGACCCAGAGCCCTCTGAGTTCACTCTGATCTCTGGGCTTACATGATGTGGTGCCTATGACCTCAGTTGAGTCTCCGAACAAATGATGCATGTGTGTGTGTGGAGGGGAAGTCCCCCTATCCTGCCCTCCCTCATTTTACTGAGAAGGAAACTGAAGCTCAGAGAGGAAAAGGGACTTGCGTGAACTTGTACAGCTAGGAAGTCATAGATGTGGTGTCTGAATCCTGCTAAGATTCCCAAACCTTTGCCAGAAGCTGACATTTTCAACCCCCACCTCCCACATCGCTCCCAGTCCCTGCTGCTTTCCTTGAGGGACTGGGTCCCAGGAAAAGCCAGGATTGGGTTGTCATTTTAAAAAATGATTTGATCTTTAGGGTTCCCCGCTCTATCTCACTCTTTTTTCTTTTTGTTTCAACAATAATGACCCTATTTGCCGGGGTGTGCCGGCCAGGAAATTTGCTGACCCAGGCAAAAGGAGGGGGGATGTCATTATGTGGTTGGGAAATGGTGGGGCATCTTGTATGCCACCGACTTAGCATCCCAGGAATTTCAGCAGCCCTCAAGGAAATGACAGAATGAGTTACCATCCAGGATTGCGGCTTCCCGTCTCTCTGTGTGTGCATTTTCCTGACATCAAACTAGGATGCTTTGAGCGTCCTCCCATAAGAGTGTGTGGGAAGATGGGCTGCCTGGCGTGAGGAGAGAGCCCTGACCAATGAGGTGACAGATAAGAAGACTGAGGGTCAGAGAGGTCACATCACATGCCCAAGTCCAGCTCAGAAGGACCACAGCCAAGATTTGAACCCAGACAGTCTCTGTCATTATTATTATCACTCCCATTGACTTAGGCTCAGAGAGAGGCAGGAACTTGTCCTGGGCCGCACAGCTAAGATCTGCATCACCCAACTCTTGGTCCAGTGCTCTTTCCACAATGGCAGGTCTGGGAGTAACGTGCTGTGTGCACAGAGGCAAGTTCTTTTCTCTCTCTGCCTCTGCAGCATTTTCCTCATCTGGGAAGGGAGGATTGAGGTCAGTGTCTTAGTTTGGGTTCCCTCACACGCAGACCCTGAGTCTAAATAGTTTATCTGGGGGGCGATCCCAGGTAGCAAGGGTGAGGGAGGGTGGCAAGTGATGAGTGACACAGGGAAGGGAAGACAGCCCACATAAGGTGCAGGAGGGGTGGCCTATGGTCCTTGATATCTGGAGCTCAACCCCACCAGGGATGCTCGGAGGTCCTCTGCAAAATGCGGTGCAGAGCTGCTCCCCTGGGGCGAGGGAGCTGGGGTATGTATCCACCAGCTCCCATGTCTCGTTAGTCAAGCGTTGCTCTGGCAATAATGACTCTCAGCAATTCTTGCTGCTCACTCAAAGCCGGAGAACATCCTCAGGCCAACCCGACCTACGGGGAGCTGTCACTTTAGGGTGTATAATTTATCTTTTATTTTTTGAAATAAAAATTTAAACACATGTTTAAAATAAATTAATTTTTAAAAAAATAAATAAAAAAGGAAAACTCTGCTTGCCCAGGCTGGAGTGCAATGGTCCAATCCCAGCTCACTACAGCCCTGACCCCCGGTGCTCAGGTGATTCTACCACCTCGTCTTCCAGAGTCGCTGGGACTACAGGCATGAGCCACCACAACCTGGCTAACTTTTTAAAAATTTATTTGTAGTTGAGACAGGGTTTCAACACGTTGTCCAGGCTGGTCTTGAACTCCTGGACTCAAGCAATTTACCCATCTCAGCCTCCCAAAGTTCTGGGATTACAGGCATGAGTCACCGCACTGGCCAGGGCGTATGATTTCTAAGGCATCTCCCAGCTCTGACAGGTGAGGACTCATCATTTCACATGTATCTTCATTAATGTCCTAACTCAACCCTTCTGAGCTGCCCTGCCATCAAGGAAGTGATGTGTTGGCATCATAGACAGGGGACAAAATCACTCCCTCAACCCTGGCCCAGGGCCTGAGATTCTCTTATCCAAGCTTCAGCATGTGAGGCCTTGGTTTTTAAAAGAGTGTCCCCTGGAACCATGGGAGGCAATGCCTCAGGGTGCCCTGAGGATTAGGCGGGATGGAGGAAAGGGGCCTCTGTCTGCTTCACCACTTTGACCAGAGAAACCTGCTTTGTCTATCTTTTCTTTTGTATTTTAGCTTTCATTTTCTTTCTTTCTTTCTTCCTTTCTTTCTTTCTTTCTTTCCTTCTTTTTAAAGACGGGGTTTCACCATGTTGGCCAGGCTGGTCTTGAACTCCTGACCTCAGGTGATCCACCCTCCTTGGCCTCCAAAGTGCTTGGATTACAGGCATGAGCCACCATGCCCAGCCATAGCTTTCATTTTCTACCTCAAAGTTATACATGCTCATGGTTTAGAGTCAAATTCTTCTAGAAAGCTGTCCTTCTCAGCCCCAGAGAAAAATCACTTTCAACTCTTTGACTGTTTCTTTGAGTATTTCCTTGATTTCTCTAAATAGCATGTTTCCAAAGCTCATTGTGACTTTTCCATTTTTGGCATTATCTCATGACTTCCCACCATGGAGGAGGACTGGGCTGCTTTTCACCTGGCTCCTTCCTTACCAAGTGCCTTTCTATCCTCGCTGGATAGTTACAGTTTTGTTTAGAGTAACTGTTAGTATTTCCCTTTTTACAGCTGGGTAAATGCTTTCCACAGCTGAGCCATGTAGTATGATCTGATTTCATTTCCTTCCTTGCACAGCTTTGTTTTCCCTAGAGTTGTTATTTGTTTAGCTTTTCATTTGTGTAATTTTCTGTGTACTTGTCACGAATACATCCCTGAACTCTCTGCTAGCTGTCCAAACCTCCTATTAAGAAATTCATGACTGGGTGCAGTGGCTCTCGCCTGTAATCCCAGCACTTTGGGAGGCTGAAATGAGAAAATCACTTGAGTCCAGGGGTTCAAGACCAGCCTAGACAACATGATTTTATTTTTTTGGAGGACAGCCCTGTCTCTCCAAAAAAAAAACCAATAAAAATTAGTCTGGGGTGGTGGCGCATATCTGTAGTCCCAACTACTCAGGAGGCTGAGGTGGGAAGTTGCTTGAGCCCAGGAGGTTGAGGCTGCAGTGAGTGTGATTGTACCACTGCCCTCCAGCCTAGGTGATAGAATGAGACAGATGGAAGGAAACAAGCAAGGAAGGGAGGGAGGGGAGAAGGGAGGGAGAGAGGAAAGGGAAAGGAAAAAAGAAATTCAATAACATCAGATATTCTATCAGTTTCATCTTTTTACAGCCTTCTCTCCTGAAATCCCCTACCTTGATTTAGTCTATACTGATTGCTCTTAAGGAATGTTGCTCATCTGTCAACTTGGGAACTCCCTTTGCTGTCATCCTGGGGTTCTCTTTGCCTTCTCTTACACCGAAGCCTCTATTTTCTTTTCTGGATCCTTTCTCTTTCTTGGTTTACTCCCTTTTTTGATGGAGCATAGCTTCCATTAGCTTCCTGAGAAAGCACATTTGAAAGGTAGATTTATTTGGGAGCTTGTAGTATTTGATGTCTTTAGTCATGTATCACAAATAGTTTGGCTGGGTATAGAAATTATGATCGAAAGATTTTTCTTCAGGTTTTAAAGGTATTTCTGTATTGCTTTCTTGCTTCTTGTGCTGCCATTGGTAAGCATAAAGACACTAAGTCTTAATATCTGAAAATAGCCTACTTTTTCTTTCTTGAAGTTTCGAAGATACTCTCTTTGTCTCAAGTGTTCTGAAATCCCATAGTGAGATGCATTCATGTAGTTCTGTCTTTTCCATTGTTCTGGACTTTCAGTTAATCTTTTTGATCTAGACATTTATAGTGATTAAACCTGGGTCATTTTCATGAACTATTTATTTGGTCATTTTCTCCCTGGCCTTTTCATTGTTCTCTTTTTTTTTTTAGATTCTAAAGAATCGTAAAATTCTTATTCTTTCTTATTTTCTATGTCTTTATATTTTAATCATGTTTAGGTGGGGAGGGGGATGATATCTTAACTTTTTTCTTTGAATGCGTCTATTGCATTTTTAATTTCTATTACAGTAATTTGAATTTGTATTTCATTTTCTAATTATTACATTTCAAACTACGTTTTCTTATTGCATAGATGAAGTACCTTCTTTTACTTTCTGAGAATAGCATTGATATAATTTTTAAAAATATTTCATCTCCCTGCATAGTCTGTTTCTTTCAAATTACTTTGTTAAGAAAGTCTCTATTTTGTCTTGTCTTTCTGGGTAGAAGCTTTCTTCATGTGGCTGATGATTCTTTGCTGTTTGACCTTATTTAATAACAAGGTACTAAACTCTGAGCGGAAGCTCTGTGTAATTGTGTAGGACTGCCAAGCTCTGGACTTCATACAGGGGGCCTGGCTAGGTCATTTCCTTGGTCAGTATCTTCACATCTTTTGTCTTCTTCTTCTCGGATTCCCTAGGTAGACTCTTCTGATCTGTTTGGAAGGTATTGGACTGGCTGTCAGTGATCTGGGGTGAAGCTATGTATGTCACATTCACCGTATCCTTCATCTCAGCAGAGTAGCCTCTGTCTTTTTGATGGCTTGTCCCCTCCTATCCAGATTCCCTCTGTTTTTCTGTCTTTAGAAAATAAACCTCAAATATTCCACTGGGGTGGGGAGAAGAATTGGGGATCTAACTGCTTTCTAAGCAGGCTTTTCCTGCTGTCAGCTCCATCTTTACCTCCATTTCCGGATCTATTGCTTGAGCTGCCAATCCCCAAGTCTTTCGAGGTTTTACAGGGTAAGAAGCTGAATGGCTTTCTAGCCTTCCCCACTGCTGTCTGAGAGACTTAGGTCTCTCAGATCTGCCAAGTCCGTGGCTTCTCGTGCCGTTGCTTTCCGGGTTCCTATGCGTTGTTGCTGTTATCTTTCCCCCGTTCTCTTTAACTTTGTAGGTTTATGCCTAAAACAACACAAAACACCACTGCCAGCAACGGTGCTTTATGGATAGGAAGCATAGGGGAATGCCTGCGTTCAACCCATACCTTTCTGTTTTCTACATTGTGGGGAAGATTTTGTTTGAATTCCTGATGTATCTTATGTTAGGGAAGACTTAATTTTCTCATTCTTCTCCAATTAATTTATAAATTATATTAGCAACTCAAACGAAAGCCTCAACAAGATCTTTTATAGGAGTTTATATAGGAGGCCAGGTATGGTGGCTCATGCCTGTAATCCCAGCACTTTGGGAGGCTGAGGAGGACAGATCACTTAAGGCCAGTAGTTCGAGACCAGCCTAGCCAACATGGTAAGATCCCGTCTCTACTAAAAATACAAAAATTAGCTAGGCGTAGTGGCAAACACCTGTCATCCCAGCTACTTGAGTGGCTGAGGCAGGAGAATCACTTGAACCCGGGAGGCAAAACCTACAGAGAGCTGAGATCGTGCCACTGCCCTCCAGCCTGAGTGACAGAGCAAGACTCCATCTTAAAAAATAAAATAAAGTTTAGGTAGGAGAATAAATGGTCAAGAAAAGCCAAGACAGTTCTGTAAAAGCAAAGTAAGGAGGCCGGACACAGTGGCTCATGCCTGTAATCCCAGCACTTTGGGAGGTCAAGGCGGGAGGATCGCTTGAGCCCCAGAGTTTGAGACCAGCCTGGGCAACAGAGTAAGACCTCATCTCTACAAAAGAAAAGGGGGGAGCAAGGAGGGGAGCAGATCACTCCACCAAATCCCAGTATCTAGACTAACTTCTAGTAATGAAGTCAGAGAGGTGCCGGCAGGAGACGATACAATAAGCAATGAACAGAATAAAAGACCCCAGAACTGATACTTGTACAGAGTGTACATCAGCATCAGTGAGGATCCGGCAGGGAACAGAGGGCACCCTCACAGGGCTGGCGAAGGGGAGTGTGATGAAGCAGCACTTCATGGAGCTGAAGGCAGAGTTCAGAAGCCAGTGGGCTGTTGCTGCACCCAACATCCAGAAGCACCCGGGAGCCATTACCCCCAGCCTGAAGGGGCGAGGAAAGATGAAGGCGGAGCCTGAAAGGGAGATGCCGTGGGAACTCTGTAGTCCTAGGAGAGGGGAAGACACGCGGCAGGAATGCAGACACTGCCCAGATCATAGCTGGCCAGATAGGGAAGGGGGACCTCCGGCCAGTGCCTCCCACTGTCTGCGTCCCACCAGCAGGCCAGAGGGCAAGGAGATCAGATGACACAGGCCACACACAGCGGCCTCTAGGGCACAGGGGAGGGTAAAGCGAGGTGAGGAGCAGATCCGAGGGGGAGAATAACCAATACACATGGGGATAGCGGGTCCTTCAGCTCGGAGGGCCTGCAGACGATGCAAATGTCCCAGCTCGCAGAGTAGCACCCAACTCCCCACAGCCCCTGATTCCATGCATGGTGCTGCTGTTGGGGCTCAGAAAACAACAGCCAAAAATATAGGCTTGAGGCTGGGTGCGGTGGCCCATGCCTGTCATCTGAGTCCTTTGAGAGGCTGAGGTGGGAGGATGGCTTGAGCTCAGGAGTTTGAGACCAGCCTGGGCAACATGACGAAACCCCATCTCTAGGAAAGATGGGAAAATGAGCCAGGCATAGTGGTGCACACCTGTAGTCCCAGCTTCTTGGGAGGCTGAGGTGGGAGGATCACCTGAGCCCAGGAGGTCGAGGTTGCAGCGAGCCAAAATGATGCCCCTCCACTCCAGCACAGGCAACAGAGGGAGACCCTGTCTCAAAAAGATAATAATAGTAAGTATAGCACCTTGATGTGCTGAGCTGAAGCAGCAGCCTGGAGGTCTCTCTGACCTTCCCCGTCCTTCCTGGCTGTCAAAGTCCGGGTCGAAGCCATTCGCTGAAGTTCCCTTACCTCTCCACAAACTGGACCCCCAGAAAGAAACACAACTGCCTTCCATCCCTTCTCTGAAATTTTATTAACCAGAGAAGATTAAAATTTCCACCAGAGAGAAAGTCACTGAAAATTCAACACCACATACAGAGCCCAAACTGAACTTTGGATTTTGTCCCAAACCATTGCTTGCTTTTCTGTTCCGTTCAGTTTCCAGAGAATCATTCACAAGACAATGTCCGCCTCCTGTCCATTCATTTCATTCCCCCTAAAAATCGTTTACTCCTATGCCCCCTGTCCCCTCTTCTCCAGTGAAGAAGGGCAGATAAGCATCTGGACCTCACCGGGCTATTGGGTAATTGTTCTCCTGCGATGACCTCATGATACCCATGTTCAGTAAATCTGCGATGCCCTCACGATACCCATGTTCAATCAATCTGCATGCCTCCTTCCCCTGGTAATTTGCCTTTTGGCGGTACATTTTCAGTAGCCTTCAGAGGGCGAAGGGGGAGCCTTACTGAATGCCGCTCACTCACCAAGCTAGATCCTCCCTCACTGTCCACTCCCCGTTTCCTGCCTCTTGTCTGGTGGTGTGAGCAGCTCATTCCCCACCTCTCATCCAGATAGGTGGACAATCGGTTAGCACCCTGCCGAAGCGTTCACAGCTTCCACTTTCTGCAGGAAAACCCTGCTCTTTTCTCCACCCACCCCTCCCAGCCCCAGCCCTCCAGAGCTCCAGAGCTCCAGAGCTCCCAGCCCCAGCCCTCCAGAGCTTCACATCTGCTAACTTCAACCCTGTGGAGGCTCGTCCCTGCACCTGCTTCCCAGCCATGGAGGACCCACTGTCTCTAAACCTCTCCTCATTCAGCCTCCTCACCTTTTCTCCAGGCCTGTGGTTTGTAGCAGCTTTTGTTCCCATGTCTGGCTTCCTCCACCCTTCTGTGAGCGTCCTGAGAGCAGGGAGTGGGTCCCCAGCTCCCAGCACAGGGTTTCGTACAAAGCAGACACCCACAAATGTTGGTTGAATGAATATTTGATTGATTGACCTGGTGGGGGTTCAAATGAATGCCCTGCTTTTCTGAAATATTGAAGAAGAGAGCGCTCAGATAGTTGGGTTTGGCATTCATTTCATTTCTTTGATAGCTGTGTACTGTGCACTTACTGGATGTCAGGCCCTGTGCTTGGTGCTAAGGATAGGGCGATTAACACTGTGGAGGTGATCTCTCCCCTTGTGGGACTTAGTGTCTAACTGAGGAAACAGATTGATGTGGTTCGGCTTGTCCCCACCCAAATCTTACCTTGAATGGTAATAATCCCCGTGTGTCCAGGGTGGAGCCAGGTGGAGGTAATTGAATCACGGGAGTGGTTTCTCCCACACTGTTCTGGTGGTAGTGATAAGTCCATGAGATCTGATGGGTTTATAAAAGGAAGTTCTCCTGCACGCTCTCTCTTGCCTGCTGCCACGTAAGACGTGCCTTTGCGCTTCCTTTACCTTCTGCCATGATTGAGAGGCCTCCACAGCCACGTGCAACTGTGAGCCCATTAAACCTCTTTCCTTATCAATTATCCAGTCTCAGCTATGTCTCATTAACAGCATGAAAATGAACTAATACACCAACACTTAACAAGTAGCTTCACAAATAGTTATTTAATTTTAATCATGAAGGCTTCATGAATGAGGTGACATTGACACAGTCAGGACTGTAAAGGACCCAAGTATGGGGAGGTGGGTGACATCTGGGAAGAGTGTGCTTGGTGGAGGGAACAGCATGGGCAAAGGCTCAGAGGAGGGCAAGAGTCCAGCCTGGTTTAGAAACTGAAGAAAGGGGTCAGGGGGAGCAAGGAGAGGACAGACAGGCAGGCGGGGCCAGCGTGGCCAGGTGGGTCAAGTTGCCGCAGGTAAGCAGAGCATTGGTAAGCCCCTGATGGGTTTAATTCCGTCCTGGGGTACAGACGCAACATGATCAGAGTTACATTCTTAAAGTTCTATCTGGAGAACTAGTTGTGGGAGCCTGGGAGGTGGGGTCGGGGTGTCCACACATACACAGTAACAGCCTGCATCAGTCGCTATGTATATGTGGACACTCCTGACCCCACCTCCCTGTCATCAAGGGCAAAGGGCAGGTGACTTCCATCTCCACCCCTCCCCTGGGTCCCCCTAGTGTCTTCTGAGGGCTTACTTTTGTTGTCTTTTTTTTCCCTTGTTGTGGGGAATGGGGTCTGGCTATGTGGCCCAGGCAGGTCTGGAATTCCTGGGCTAAGCTGCCCTCCCGCCTGTCCCCCACGTCACCTCCCTAAATGCGGGGATTACAGGCATAAGCCACCATGCGCCATGTAAGGGCTTATTTTAAGGTAGCCCTGGGCTCCTGTCCCCACCACCTCAGAAGTAAACCTATCTTTTCTGAACCCCTTTGCCCCACATGTCCCTCATGAGTGTCCCCAGGTGCCCCACACTGCTGGAGAAAGGGGTGGCCCTTCCTAACGTGAATGGTGACCTTAAAATGATACATTCACATGCTAACTCTGGAACCCGCGAATATGACTCTATATGGCAAAAGAGTGAATATTACCTGATACGGTGGCAGATGTGGTTAAGTCGGGGATTTAGCGGTGGGATCATTTGGAATTATCTGCATGGGCTGTCAGCACCGTCACAAGTGTCTACAGAGAGAGGCAAAGGGAAGTAACAGACAGCAGGAGGTGGCGACCTGGTGGTGGAGACAGACATCTAGACGCGTGGCCTCAAGTCAGGGGATTTTCCTCTAGGGCCTCCAGTGGGAGCGAGGCTCTGCCTACACCCTGGTTCCAGACTTGAGGCCTCCGGAGCCAGGAGGGAGTCAACTGCTGCTGTTCCAAGCCACGCAGCTGTGGTGTGGCGCCGCGGCAGCCCTGGGGAAGGACCGTGCGGGCTGAGACCCCGCTGGGTGGCTGAGGCCTGCCAGGGCCGGGTCCGGAGTGCCCAGCCCAGGGCTTGCCGCACCACCGCTGGGCACATTTGGTGAATAGGATCCAGGAGAGTTTGCAAGTGGACAAGGCTGGGCTCATCAACCAAGCAACCTGTATTCAAATCCTGGCTCTACCAGTTACTTAAGCGACATGAGCCACAGTGAGTGACAACACCCCACATCTGTAAAATGAGTGAGACGCCAGCACCTGTCTCCCGACGAGGGGGAAATAGACGGGCCTGGGCGCTGAGGAGGGGCGTCTGCTTCTGGGGCCAGATCATTAGATCACCCTACCCTCACCCACATCCTAACTTTACCCTCACCCGCACCCACACCCTACCCTCACCCTACCCTCACCCTCACCCTCACCCTGCCCTCACCCTCACCCTCACCCTGCTCTCACCCTCACCCTCACCCTCACCCTTACCCTCACCCTCACCCTCACCCTGCCCTCACCCTCACCCTCACCCTCACCCTTACCCTCACCCTCACCCTCACCCTCACCCTGCCCTCACCCTCACCCTCACCCTGCTCTCACCCTCACCCTCACCCTCACCCTCACCCTGCCCTCACCCTCACCCTCACCCTGCTCTCACCCTCACCCTCACCCTCACCCTTACCCTCACCCTCACCCTCACCCTGCCCTCACCCTCACCCTCACCCTCACCCTGCCCTCACCCTCACCCTCACCCTGCTCTCACCCTCACCCTCACCCTCACCCTTACCCTCACCCTCACCCTCACCCTGCCCTCACCCTCACCCTCACCCTTACCCTCACCCTCACCCTCACCCTGCCCTCACCCTCACCTTCACCCTCACCCTACCCTCACCCTCACCCTCACCCTCACCCTACCCTCACCCTGCCCTCACCCTCACCCTACCCTCACCCACACCCTCACCCTCACCCTACCCTCACCCTGCCCTCACCCTCACCCTCACCGTCGTCCTCGCCCTCACCTGATAACTGAGGCATCACGATCAGTCCCCATTTACCAGTTGGAAAACTGAGGCTGAGGCTGAGCACATCAGTGACCCCAGGGCCTGGGGCTGCTCAACAGGCGTGAGGCCAGCGGCTAGGCTCTGACCCTCACGGCCTCCCCCATTACCGCCTGGCTGCACCCTCCTCCAGCTGTCCTCCCGTCCCTGTGCTGCTGTCCTCCCGTCCCTGTGCTGTCCCTCCTCCAGCTGTCCTCCCGTCCCTGTGCTGCTGTCCTCCCGTCCCTGTGCTGCTGACTCTCCTCCCTGGACAAGTGACGCGTGGTTCATGCTGAACAGCTGAAAATACTAAAAAAAAAAAAATCTTCAAAATCCCTCCTGTCCTGTTACCCAGAATGAAACTCTGTCGGCACGTTGGGGTTTCTTTCTCTTGAGCCCAAACTGTCTTTCCATCTTTCCTTCTTTCTTTCTCCAGGCATCCCCCATCTTTCCAAATGTCCCCCATACGTAGACTTTCCTGACTCCTGCCCCACAGAAACACTCTCTGTTAACACAACTGGCTTTCTTGCCCGAGCACACAAGCTTCAGGGACCCCTGAAAACCTAACACAAAAGTATATGAAGTGTGCAGTCTCCAGGGAGAGGGTCTCTGACTTTCATAAAGTTCCCAAAGGGTCCTGGAACCCAAATACAGGTTTGGAACCCCTCCTCTGCCTGGGTTGTTTTGGGATGGGCCCCTGCTGGCCCAGGCCACAGACAGAAGCTGTGAGGGCCAACTGGACCCGCTGACTCTAGGGGGTGATTGTCACTCAAACATGGCCATGGACGTGCAAGGCGCTTCTCTGCAGTATGAGCCTGAGGACAGGAGTGTGTTTCGGTGGGGGGGGGGGGGGCGTCCGTGGCCCCCCTGCACTTGGCATTTGTGAAAATACAGCTTCCCGGAATGGCAGGCCAGCTTCTACTCACTCAAGTGTGACCCGCACCCCACCAGGGGCTCCACCTTCCTGCACTCGGAGAAGTCAGAAACATGCCGTCTGATTTCTGAGCGTTGCAGAGTCACAGAGGCGCGTTGGCCCCTTCCCAAGTGGCTCCGGGGCAGTGTGCTGAATCACAGGGACAGATTACTTTCTTCTGCTTGCAGGTATTTATTTCTCACCTAGTATATTCTAGGCACAAATCTCAGGTCTAAGATTCACAGTGAACCAAATAGGGTCTCTGTGTGTCTGGAGCTGGAGCCTAGCCAGGGCTGATGAAGAAGGCAGGAGTGTGTGCCGTGACAGGTGGCGATCTGCGGAAAATAAAGCAGGAAAGGGATGGAGTGAGGGAGGACCTGTTTTAGATGGGTGATCTGGGACACTTCTCTCAGCAGGGGACGTGTGAGCCGAGACCCAGAGAAAAGAAGGGGTGAGCCTCACACATGGGGTAGGGGGGTGCCTTCCAGGCCATGGGAACAGCAAACACAGCACACGTAGAGGGACGGGAAGAAGCCCCCGTGTCCCTGTTTCCCAAGCCCATGGTCAGCTCCAGAACGCTGGGGGTCTCACCTCACCAGCCCTCAACTAAGGCCATGGTGGTGGTTTGGGGACACAGCTCAAGATGACTTTGAACCTAGGGTCGGCTGATTTGGCACATAAAAATGTGAGACGTCAAATACTGCCTGGGCCATAGCAAATAGTTCTTGCCTTTCTGAAATCCTCACATAACTGGGCTTTCTGTATTTTGTCCAGTAATGCTCTCTGGACCTGGACCGTGGACAGAGGTTGATTTAGAAGGGACAGCGGCTGTTCCCTGACACAGCATTTGTGCTTAGCCCTGGGCAGGCAGTAGGGAGCCATGGGAGGGTACTGAGCAGGGGAGAGGCAGCCTCTGATTTGCATTTCAGAAAAGTCACCTGGGTGACTAGCGGGGTGTTAGCAGGGAAGTGGCAGGGGAGAGGATCGGTCCAGGCTTTTGTGATGTCTAGGACTGGGGCTGAGCCTGAGACAGGACAGTGGTTTCATGGAAAGCAGAGAGATGGATTTGAGAAGGGTTTGGGAAGCAGAGTTGAATGAGTCGAGGCTGGCCTGGGGTTTGTGTCCTGGAGACTGGATGGTGGTGAGCACAGCAGGGCTGTTAGGGTGTGGGGAGATGAGGGTGGAGCCTTTAGGGACCTGGGGACGGAGCCTGTTAGGTCAGAGTGTGAGGGGTTCACACTGGCCCTGCCATGTCTTGGGGATCTCTCCTACAATTCTGGAGCCCAAAAGAGAAGACAGGAGTTTGGGCAGCCATCACTCGTCCAGACCTGGCCTTGGAGACGTTATGCGTAAGGAGATGGGTCAGAGGGTGGGAGGCTGGGAGGTGTCAGACTTTAAAAGGTGGGGCGGGGTGAGCTCAGTAGGTGACTGATTGGGTTCAGGGACCAGGGGGTTCGGGAAGGCTCGTACGGAAGGGGTCATCAATAGGGTGAATGCCGCATCAGCGGATGTGGGACCAGGATCAGCTGGGGAGTAATCAGGGGCAATTTCAGGTGGGGAGTGGGTCTGCAGGAGCGGCCGGCAGGAGGCAGACAGCGTCACTTACTCCCTCACCCATCATGTCACAGATGCGTTCTTTCTTTCATGTTGAGATTCACTCCGGGTGGTTGGCAAAATATTGAAGGAAGTATTAAGGAAAGTTGTAAGATTATTAGTCTCAAACCTTTTGGAAGGCCGAAAGGTTTTTGTTAACTTATGGAACAGACTGAAGGCAGCAGCATTAAGTCAGGGTGAAGAATAGGGATAAGGGAAGCTTCCCCAGTGAAGTCTGTTTACCCCACACTCCTGTGTCTCCAGTCTATTTGTTTACTCGTGTGAATTTCGTGCAGGTGGCCCTCTGGGGAGGGGATCGAAGGGGGTTTACCTGTTAATGGTGTTTGTTCTGCTCCCGAAACCAAAACCTTTTATCATTCGTAAAACCACTCGTTTAACTGTGCTGACTTAAACCCTCTTTTATTAAATCCATACTGAATAAATGCGAGGACAAACGGCTGGAGGGGTCAGGTAACTGCCATCGTACTCTGCGAGCCCCTGATGACCTCCCTAGCCCACTCGATCCCTGTACTCTACTGTGTGAGTGTATTTTATTCATCCGCTGCTAAGTCAAAGTCTGCAAGACAGATCCCCTCATCCCGGCAAGTAAGCATCAGCATCTCGCTTTCAGCCTGGAGGCAGAGAGGAACATGGCCTCCCAGGAGCCCAGGCCTGGAAGGGCTAACGGGGTGTGGCCAAGGGCCTGAGGACTAGGGATAGGAAGGGATTGGCAGTGAGAAACAGAGGGCTCTGTGAGCATTTGGAAGCCCTAGCCCCTGGGGAGTGGATGCAGAGCAGCTTCTCCTGGAGGGCTGCATGGCGGTGGTGTCCTTCAAGACAGCCAGGTTCAGGCAGGTGGGATGTGAAAGAAACTCCCAGAAGACCTTGAATCTTCAGCGCACTGGTGACCATGGCTTGGGGACCCAAGGTGCTCTGCAGCAAGGTTTGGTGTGATGGAGAGAGAGGATGTCAAGGTACACGAAGCTCCAGTGATGGGCAGGAGAACTCTGGGCCAAAGGGGAGTGTGGCTGCAGAAGTCCCAGGACCCCCAATCTGTCCCTTTTCCTGCCTGATGCCTCCCGTTCCCACCCCCACCTCCCAGAATCCCTATGCTTTTCTATCCATTCCCTGCCAGAATCCATTCCCAGAAAACAGTGCAATGCCTTCCCTGTGAGGCCTGCTGGACCACAGAGCCCCCTGCCCAGGCCTGCACTTGCATCCTGGTGAGGACCAAAGCAGGCACTGGGCCAGGGCAGGCAGCTGCGCTGGCGGGTTCCAGGCAGTGGGAAGCTGAGGATGGAGCGGTCCTCCCAGCGGGGCACAGCCAGCTACTGCAGGTGCATTAGGGGCCGCTCCCCCCGTGGAATTCTGGGGTCCTGCCACTCCAGGTGACCCAATAATGACAGCAGAGTACTCGCCCCAACCCTCACCAAAGCTACAGTAGCATTTCCAAGGCACAGCAGCCAGAGCAAGAGAGAAATCAAGACACTTCCCTCATGGCTCTGCAGACGCTGCACATTAATGCACATCAGATAAGCTTGCCTTCTTGTATGTGGTCAAGGTGTCAGACAGGCTGGCTGCCGTCTGCCTCCCTCCGTGGTTCTCACTGCTTGCCTGGGCCTCCGAGAAGCATGGGGAGGACATAGGCAGAGGCCACTCACCATGGAGCCCGGGCTGGGGTGGAACCCTCAGCCCCGCTAAAGCCCCAGGGAATGCAAAATACCTGGTCCTCTCCTGGTCTACAATCTCCTATGGCTCCCTAGGACCACAGCATCACCACTATACTCCTCAGCCTGGGGTTGGGGTCCTTCTAGGTAACCCTCTTGCTGCTTCTCCCCGTGCACCTTACACTGACCAGGATGCTCTGCGAATTTCAGCCTCTAGGACATGGCCCCCAGGGCGCTCTCCTCTCAGAAGTTCCTCCCTTCCCTGACACTGTCTAAATCCTGCTCACCTTTCATGACCCAGCTAGCATATACCTTCTCCTGGAAGTCCCCAGGCTCACTGTTTATTCTTTGTGGCCAAGATGTCAGCTTCTTTTTTTTGAGATGGAGTCTTGCTCTGTCACCTGGCTGGAGTGCAGTGGTGTGATCTCATCTCACTGCAACCTCCGCCTCCCAGGATCAAGCAATTCTTCTGCCTCAGCCTCCTGAGTAGCTAGGACGACAGGCATGGGCCACCACGCCCAGCTAATTTTTGTATTTTTAGTAGAGATGGGTTTCACCATGTTGGCTAAGATGGGCTCTATCTCTTGATCTTGTGATCCGCCTGCCTCAGCTTCCCAAAGTGCTAGGATTACAGGCGTGAGCCACTGCGCTCAGCCAAGCTGTCAGATTCTAGGAATCTACTTGCCCCTTAGTGCCCAGCACTGGTGTGGTATGTAGCATGGACACCCATAAATGCTTGTGTTGAATTGTTTACCCTGTTCAGCTTCAACTCACATGTGTTAGGCACCTACTCCAAGCAGGCCTCCCTAAACGTCACATACTGGATTGGGGAAATTTAAATTTCCCTGATGATGTGGTGATGTCAGTATCACTGCCTCCATTCTCATTTCAGGAAACTGAGACTCAGAGAGGCCAGGGGATACCCGCTAGTCACATTGCCAAGAAGTGTCAGAGTGGGCTTACATGGAGGCCTTTCTGGTTGAGTCTGGCTGTTTCTCCTCCTTGCTTCGTCTGTGCATCTGGAACATCTTGTAGCTCTTCTACGTAACTGGGTCTCAGAGGAAAGAGGGGGGGGCCTGCTGTTTCCATGCTGACTTGGATTTCAACCACTCTTTATTATTTCTTTTCTTATAATAAAAGAAATGTTCACTCGGGTCTGACCGTTGAATCCAGTGCTGTTTCAAAGATACCCTGCCGCCTCTGTTCCAGGTGGTCCACCTGAGTCAGAGAAGACGGGGAAGGTGACCTGGTCCACGCCGGTGTCTCCAGGCAACCAGCCGTATCAGTCAGGACCGATCTGGTTATTGCAAGGGACAAAACCCCAGCTCTGATGGTAATTTCATCTGTCCACTCGGCTAGGCCAGTGTGCCCCAACATATCACCCAATACTAGTCTAGACACTGCTAGGAAGGTACTTTTTTGATAAGATTAACATTTAAATCAGTCGATTTTGAGTAAAGCAGGTGACCCTCCATAACATGGGTGGGCCTCATCCAATCAGGTGACAGCCTTCAGAGAAAAAGGACTGACTCCCCCAAGGAGGAGGGAATTCTGCCTGCAATCCACCTGCAGACTCAAGCTGCAACATCAGCTCTTCCCTGGGTCTCCAGCCTGCCAGCCTACCCTGCAGATTTGGGACTTGCCAGCCTCCACAATTGCATGAGCCAATTTCTTAAAATAAATCCCTCTCTGGCCCTGGCTCCCCTCCACCCCTTTTGTTCTGCTTTCTTCCGTGCTGGCTTCGTTCTTGAGCAGGCTCTTCTTACAAAGTGCAAAGAAGGCAGCCAGCAGCTCTAACTTACTGCCGAAGCTTGGCAAACCGGAGAAAGGGAGGGCCTCTTTTCAATAATTCCAGCAGAAGTTCCAGGGCTGACGCTCATTGGCTTGGCTCGGTTCACGTGACCATTGATTCCTGAGCCAATTGCTGTGACTCTGGTGGGCCAGGGGGCCAGGTAGCCCTCTGTTCTGTGGTCTGACAATGACTCCTACATGTTTTCCTTGAAACAGATACCTGGACTGGGACCAGCCTGAAAGGGGAACTGCAGATCTGAAGGAAAAAAGCAGGAAATACAGTGGAACCTGGGATTGGTGTATGCAGTTGGGTGGAACCAAGCTTTAAATATCCCCCCAGGGAGTTTGCTGAAACTGAAACACCCAGGGACTGGCTCATGCCCGCCCCCCGCCCCCCGCCCCCCCCACCACCCTCCAGGCTCCAGGGACTGGCTTACAACACCCCCACCACCACCACCCGCGCCCTCCATCCTTCCCCCCCCACCACCACCCTCCAGGATCCAAGGACTGGCTCATGTCCCTCCCCCGCCCCCACCACCACCACTCTCCAGGCTCCAGGGATTGGCTCATGCCCCCGCCCCCAGCACCACCTTCCAGGCTCCAGGCACTGGCTCATGCCCCCCGCCCACCACCACCCTCCAGGCTCCGGGAACCTCAGGGTTCCTTTAGTTCCTGTCTTTGCTTAATGCATGAACTTTCTCTATAGCACTCTGAAGTGGCCACACACTTCTGGTGATGGGGTGCTCACTACCGGTCACGGCAACCCATGCCATTTTGGGCTAGCTCGGACTGGGAGAAAGTTCTCCTTTATGTCCAGCTGAAGTTAGCCTCTGTATCTCTCCTCATCAGTCCCAGTTCTGCCCTCTACCCGTCCCCTCTCCCCTCTTCGCCCCTTTCTGTCTGCCTCAGCCCAGGCTAATCCCTCATCCACACTATTCAGGCCTCCAAGTCAGCTCTCCTATCAGCTGCTCTCCAGACGACCCACTGAGCACATCACTCATGTGATCTCATGACCTCCTGCCTGAGGCAGGCACTGCTACTGTGCCCATTTTACAGAAGACGAGACTGAGCTTCAGCGACACGAAGTGACTTGCTTAAGATCACCCAACTAATACAAGGCTGAGCAGGAGGCCGGCTTTCACTCCAAAGCCCATGTTCTTTGCCACCAGGTGCCTGCCTTCAACTGTTCTTCAAATGACATGGTTTTGAGAACCCGCTGCTACCCTGAAAACCTTCTTCTGCTCATGGTCCAGTTGATCAAAGCTTCTCAAAGTAGGGTGCCCACAACTGAATTATAATGGTCAGGATTCTTGTAGCTCTGTATTACGGAAACTTCATGCAAACTGACTCATTCATTGGCTCACATAACTGAAAATTCCACGGGTATATGGCTTCATGCATGGCTGGATCCAGAAGCTCAGACAACATAGTTGGGACTTAGATCCTCTGATTCTCCCTTGCAGCTCTCCACAGTGCTCTACTCTGCCTTAGCCTCACTTTCAGGCAGGCCTCTCCCCTTAGTGGCCCTCAGCAACGGAAGCTTTATATTTTATCAGTTTAGCAATTCCAGGGGAAAGAGCTTCCCCTCTACATCCTTGTAGGCAAAGTCTCAGGACTGATTATCATTGGCTGGGCTTGGGTCATGTGCTCTCCCTTACACCAATGATTAGATACAGGAGCCAGTGCTGATTGGCCAGGCCTGGGACACGTGCTCAGCTTTTGAGCTGGGGAGTGATGTCATTGATGGCAGACACGCACACGGAGGTCTACTCCTGAGCCAGACCTTCCCTAGTTCCCTGGAGACTGGGTGCAGGTGTGGGAGCTAAAGGTAATGCTCACCTCCTTTGTCTGGGTGCCCTTCTTTTAGCAACGCAGTCGAGAATCCCAAAGGCAATTTTAGCAGCCATGTCACCCAGTCAATGCCCCTCTAAGTGCTGACTCCTGCCCTAGACACCACAGCTCAGCCCAGCCTCTTCCTGCTGTGTTTTGGATGCAAGTCCAGCACTCGTCCGTGGGTCCCTCTGACGTCCTATCTTGTTATACTCCAGTGAAAGCCTCATGGCCGCCAGGGTCTTTGTCTGCCTTGTTTACTGCTGTGTCCTCTGCACCTAGAACAACACCCGGTCCATACCCTCAATGAATGTTTGTGGAATGAATGAATGAGACCAGCCCATGGCACCTTAGCCGACCCTGCTATGTGGTCACTTTGGGCACCTGTAGGCTTGGTGCCAAACAGACCCTGCCTTCACAGAGCAACACTGGTGAGAGAGTCAGAGAGAGAAAATAAACAAGGCACAAATAAAAATGGAATATGTCAGATGGCAGAGGGCCTTAAAAAGGAAACAGTACTCAGGATAAGACGATGGAAAGGCACGCAGGTGTCAGGAAAGGTCTCTCGGAGAAAGGGACCCTTGAGCAGGGGTCTGAATGAAGTGAGTGCATGGGCTATGCTGTCCTCTGGAGGAAAGACAATCCAGGCAGAGGCAGAGCATATGCAAAGGCCCTGAGGTGGTAACAGGCTTGGCAAGTTCTAGGAATAGCAAGGAGGCAGAAGGGGAGGGCAGGAGGAGAGGAGTCAGAGAGAAACAGAGGCCAGGGTGTGCAGAGCCTGAACGAAGCTCACTGTGAGGAGTTTTACTCGTTTTTCCTTTTTCCTTTTTTTTTTTTTTTTCAGACAGGGACTCACTCCCATCACCCAGGCTGGAGCGCAATGGCACAATCTCAGCTTGCTGCAGCCTCAACTTCCAAGGCTCAGGGCATCCTCCTGCCTCATCCTCCCCAGTAGCTGGGACTACAAGCATGAACTACCACGCCTGGCTTATTTATTTTTATTTATTTATTTATTTATTTATTTATTTATTTAATTATTTGTATTTTCAATAGAGATGGGGTTGCATTGTGTTGCCCGGGCTGGTCTCGAACTTTGGGGCTCAAGTGATCCACCCTCATCAGCCTCCCAAAGTGCTGGGATTACGGGCATGAGCCACTGCGCCGGTCCTTGTTATTTTTCCCATGGTAGTGGGAGCCATCGGAGGGTTTTCAGCAGAGGGGTGACCTCATCACTCCTGATCAGGGGGACCACTTGCCTACGGTTGAGACTGGACTTCGGGAACATGTGTGGGAGCAGGGAGCACCTAGGAGGCTCCCCTAATGACGCAAGCTGATGGGGGTGATGGGGGCCAGCCAGGGAGGAAGCACTGGAGGCAGGGAGAAATGGGAGTGTACCTTGAAGGTGGAAGCAGCAGGACTTCCGGACTGCAGGGAAGCGCGGAGGCTGCAGGTGGCAAAGCTGTAGGGAGGTTTCACTGTGAGCAAGGGGAAGGATGCAGTGGCCACTACCTGCGGGAGGCAGGCTTGGGGGAAAACAGTCCAGAACTGTCTTTCGGCCACGCTCTGATTGAGATGCAAGTGGAGACACAGAGTACAGCTGGAGACAGCCTGGAGCTCCAAGGAGGGGAGGGGCGCTAGAGACAGAGGAGGGAGGGGTCGGGGATCGAAACCACTGGAACGCAGGCTCCATTTCAAGTCCCAGCTCTGTGCAGTTGCCCAACTAATCCCCTCGCCAGCACGGTCACGTCCACCACTCGGTGATCACACCCACTTTACAGGTGCGAAACAGAGCCTCCAGGGCTGAAGCGGCTTTTCCAGGACCATGTAGTGAGCCCAGGGCTGAGTCTGAAAGAGACGCAGGACATTAGCAAGGACTAGGGGAGTCCCTGTGTCAGGACAGGCGGCAAGTGACAGAAGAAGTGACTGTCAAGCTGGCTCTCACAAAACAAAGCAAAATAAACAGGTAATGGGGATATCAGACTGGTTCATAGAATTGAAAAGTCCAGGAGTAGTGCCTACTTCAGGCACGGATGGGTCCAGGAGCTCAAATGATATCATCAGAAACTCCCTCTGCCCATCCTTCCATTCTAATTTTGTCTGCTTTAGCTGCTTCTCGGGCAGGTTTTTCTGACCCAGTGTCATAAAGGATCACCGTCAGCCTCCACCCCAGGTGAAAGAGAGCACCTCTTGGCTGACAACGGAGCCAAGGCCCCAGGATTGACTGTCACTGGGTAACCTGGGTCATGAGCCCTCCCCTGGAACTTGAGGGGGACAGCTCCCTCCCACACCACAAGGAGGGAACATGGGGAGGGTCGGTTCCTCACAAGAAAATCCAGATGTTGTTTTTAAAGGAGGGAAGAATAGAAGCCGGGGTGCCCGAACCACAGGTGGTCATCGCAGAGGATGGTAGCTGCCCAGCTCTGCAGAAGACAAAGGGCTGCCAGAGACAGTTCCGGTGTCAGGGACCACAGGCTTCAGGACCCTCCTCCTCCATGTCCTCTCTCTCTTCTACCAGTCTGTGGAAGTCACCCTGCTGGGTGATGGAGACACATCCTGCCCCAGGCATTCAGGGATCTGCCTTCTCTTTCCAGCTTGGGCTGTCGATCCCACCCTCCTCTCCAGCCACCCAGCCTCCTCGCTCCTTCTGAATACGCTCTGCCTAGTCCAACCCCTGGGCCTTTGCTCATGCCATTTCCTCTTCCTGGAATGCCCTCCTTACCATCTCCAGGGATTGCAAACCTGCCAGCCTGCAGAGGGGGTGGCCCTGCTCTGGAATTGGCTGCCTGCGAGCCTGTGTCCTCTCTTACCTGTGAGCTCCCAGAGGGCAGGAGAAACACATGTTCTGTGCCCTCATCTCCCCCCGGGCAGGGGAGTGGGAAATACTGGCTGAATGAATGAATGATCCTGAATTCATTATAACTGAATATGAAAGAGAGAGGTGAGAGAGGGAGGGAGCAGAGGGGAGGGGAGAGGGAGGGAGGAAGGACAACCCAGTTCAAATGTTACCTTCCTTGGGAGCATCCCCTGAATCCCGTTTTCAAAGTCTGGCGTGATTTATTTCTCTGCACCAGTCATTTCTGGATGTGCCACCTCACCTCTCTGTCCTGTGATTCCAGGAAACGTGTCTTAATTGTCTCTTTTCCTCCTGCCTCCTCATGCCCTCCTGTGCCCTCCCTGGCATGCTGTGCCTACAGGGGCTTAACGACTGCTGACTTAAGAAGACTAAAGGCCTCAAGACCTACCAGTGTCCTCCCCTCTCTAGACGATCAGCATTTTCCTACCGAAAGAGGGCAAGGCTCAGCTCCATGTTTCTCGAGCAGAACCTCAGGCATAAAGGGGAAGTGAGGAGGGTGAAAGAGGAGAGGCTTGTGAGTTCTCCAGGGAAGACGGGACACTGGGTGGGTGCTTGCTGTATGTGGATATTCCAGACACACTCTGAGTTGATTTTCCCTACAGCCCTGTGAGATGGGTATCGGTCTTTTAATTGTACAGGTGAAGAAACTGAGGCTCAGAGAGGTGGAATGATAAGATCAAGGTCATGCAGCTGTTCAGCGACATGGCTGGAATCGTACCCCAGGCCCAAGGCAACAGATGCTATGCTAGTGGTAAACTGGCTCTCAAAAACAAAACACAAAAAGCTCCGATTTTGCAGTGTTTGCCAATTCCTGTGGTGTAAATACTCCCACCAAGTCCATTTGCAAGCTACCGACACAGGCCTGTAAATTTCCCAAATATTTCACAATTCCCTCTTGCAAACTGGTAGCAACCCACTGACAGTCTGACCCCGTAGAGAGGCCTCTTCCCACCTCCTGGAAGGGGTGGGGGTGGGAGGACTGGCTGATGTGGCTGTGATGATGCTGCTCGGGCAGAGGGAGGTGCTGGGGACGGAGGTGGCTGGGGACCTCCACCAGCCTCATGCGTTCCTCTGCTGCCCTGCGTCTCCCTGGCTCCCTGTCCCTCTGCCTCTGCGGCTGTCTCTCTCTCGGCTACCCCCCACACTTCCCCGCGCCAGGTCCCATCCTAGATGTCCTCCCTGCTAGGCCTCTCCTTCTGGTTCTTCTTCCTCGCGGTGTTTCCCTCCCGTTTCTCGCTACAGGTTTCTCTACCGTTCCTTTTCTTGAACTCTTCCTCCCTCTCAGGAAACATTTCAAAGTCTGCTTAAAAAACAACACAGTGACTGAATTTACAGGTTTTTTCCCCCCTCTTGTTGAGAACAGGACGTGAGAAGGCCAGGTTGAATTTCCTGTGTGAAATGGTGTGTGGGCTTTCTGAGCAAAACAAGGGTCAGGCTGTGGGTCCTAAAGGAAATGCCAAGGTCACCAGGAATCAAGTCTCCGGCAGTGCAGCCCCCTGGGATGCCCAGGCCACTCCTGCCCTCCCTGGGGATGAGTTTTTCCAGACGGGAGCTGGGGAGAGAGCTGGGATGGGCACAGAATGTTCCACCACACACCACAGTCACGCCCCATTTATCCAGGCCCTCACCGCAAGGCGAGAGGCCGCCCACCCGACTCCCAGCCCCTGGGTCCAGGCCCTGCTCCACCTCCTCCCACTGTGGGTATGACCTGGGGCAAGTCACTGTGCCTCTGTGAGCCTCAGTTTCCTCCTCTGTGAAATGGGGATGATGAAGCCAACTTGGGGGTCTTGCCAGGAGGACTATATGGAAGTAACAGACCTAGCAGAATGCCTGGTAAGTATTGACATTGAGCTAATCTTAGTCCAGAGGGGAGTGAGTGGAGAGGCGGAGGAAAGGGAGGTGTTCCCAGTAAATGCTAACTGAAGTCTTCCCCCATTATACGGCAAAATCATGATTAATTGAATCTTTCTCAATGGAAACTTGCAATCATTAGCTGTGGGGCCCTAGGCGAGTTAACCTATTTGTGCCTTCATTTCCTAATCTGTCAAATAGTTTACAATAGAACCTACCCCGCAGGAGTATTACGCGTATCAGATGAGTTCATAGTGCTTAGGGCAATGCCTGGCTTATAGTAAGTGCTTAATCCACGTCAGCTGTTACGATTATCAGTTATTTCGATACTCCTAACAGCTATTCAGCAGGAGAACGTGTAATCATTCTCAGTTAAGTTCAAGGAGGCCTCTGATGGGGATACCTGCCACACGTTTTGCTCTAAGATATCATGATTCAGGGTTTTTTGTTTATTTGTTTTGTTTTGTTTTGTTTTGTTTTTGAGATGGAGTCTCGCTCTGTAGCTCAGGCTGGAGTGCAATGGCATGATCTCGGCTCACTGCAACCTCCGCCCCTTGGGTCCCAGTTCAAGCAGTTCTCCTACCTCAGCCTCCCAAGTAGCTGGGATTACAGGCACAAGCCACCATGCCCAACTAATTTTTATATTTTTTAGTAGAGATGGGGTTTCATCATGTTGGCCAGTCTGGTCTTGAACTCCTGACCTCATGATCCACCCACCTTGGCCTCCCAAAGTGCTGGGATTCCAGGCATGAAGATTATGGGGTTTTAACCTCTGGTCCTCCCCTGGTGTTCTCATTGGTGACGTGGGCTGGAACAGTCCCCACTTGATAGTGAGTATCTGGGCATGAGCATCCCTGGGCAGTGCTTAGAAACCGTGGTAGGATTATGTCTTTTCTCGTCCCATGGTAGGGGATGTACAGGGCTTTGTCCCTCTGTGGGCATCAGAGCCTGGAGATTGAGTCCCTGAGGCTCAGGGATCTGCCACCCCCTATCTCCAGGTGGCACCTGACTCACTAGGGCTTCCTGCCCCCTGGCCAAGGTGATTGTTTTGTGGAGGGACATGTGACACAAGCTGGACAGAGGCGAGCCTGGCCTGCCTTGAGCATGGGTTGTGTGCTGGGTGCTGTTGCAGACACACTGGGGCATGACTGTGGACCCTTTGCGGTGTTGCTCTCTCCATGGTATAGACGAGGAAACGTGTGAAGAAGCCTGATTCCAGGTCCTGGTTCTGCCACTGACTCTCCGTGAACTTGGGGAAGCCCTTCCATTCACACAACAGACAGTTGTTAGGTGCGGACTCACCATGAACTTGGGGAAGCCCTTCCATTCACACAACAGACAGTTGTTAGGTGCGGACTCACCGTGAACTTGGGGAAGCCCTTCCATTCACACAAGAGACAGTTGTTAAGTGTGGTGCTGGGGAGTCATCATGGCCTCAGCGTGGAAGCCTCCCTGCGCCTCTCCGTTCACGCCTGAGATAAATGCTTATTCCCATCTTACAAGCAGGAAAACAGAGGCACCAAAAGTTCGCAGGGCCAATACGAGCTGCAATTTGAACCCGCCGTCTGCTTCACTGTCCGTGCTCTTGAACTGCTGACTCTGCCGCCCCTCCTGAGTGGGGATGGGGTGTCCTCACTGAGCAAGGGTGGTAAGGCTGCTGGCCTTGGCCTCATGCTTCAGCTTCCGGGTTGGCTCTGGTCTTGAGGCACAGTGGGAATCCCAGCTCTGAGCTCACTCACATGAGACCCCGGGCAGGTCATGTCTCCTCTCTGAGCCTCAGCTTTCCTAGTTATGGAGAGATGGGTTCTGGTGCTCCAAGCTCTTTGCACCTTCTGGGAGCGCCTAGGCGCTTAGCACCCCTCCACCCCGCCCCCCCACTCCTGCCCCCCGAGGTGTCCATTCCTCCCCACTCCAAATTGTAACCCCTCTTCTGGTGACTTGCCCTTAGAACCAGCAGGCTGCGTGTCTCCTGGCTTCTCTCCTCTAACGGGGGAAGCAGGCAGACTGGGTGGGCAGGATCCAGAGGTCCGGGGTTGGTATAGATCTGCTGCCCACCGGCCACACAAGGCTGTCTGGCCTGGCGAGGGGCAGGGCTGTTTCTATCGATCTGCACTGTCAGCACGGGGAAAGCAGTTGTTTACCTCCCGATCTGCAATCAATGGGACCCGGCCTAGCAGATGAGGGTGGAGGGTTTGGAGCCAGGAAATAGCTCCCCTTGAGTTTTAGAAACATAAGCCAGGGCAGATCACCCTGGGCTTGCTTCGAGGGTCAGCTGGCAAGGCAGGGCTGCAGCGCATCCTGGGAAGAGGCCTGGGTCAGGGGCCCCTTCCGGGCTCAGGGCCCACCTAGATGCTTTGTGCTGCAGCTCATGGCTGTCCCCCTCCAGCCCCGGACTCTGAACCTGGTGGTACAGGCTTGACATCCCTGGGCTGGATCATCAATCTGGTTCGAGCCCCTTAGACACTGGCCTGGTGTGTCGACGAGGGGAAGTCTCTGTCCCCAGGCGTCAAAGGATGAGGTTAGAGCAGTCGTCAGTAAGGACAGTCCACCTCGGGCCTGAAGGATGGTGGTGACAATATTTCCTCCTGTCTGGGCACGTTGAACCCCCCAGTGATGGCTCATGGGGTAGGGATGGCTCTTGGGGGACCCATTTCACACCTTACCCCTGCCATTCCAGCGTCAATTACTGCCCCTTCCCACACACATCCACCCCCTTCTCAAAAAGTTCTTTTCCAAAGACCTTATGATATGCCCACAATATTCCACACACATTCCCAGGGCCTGCCTGTCTCCCAAGGAAGCTGCAGCTCCCCATGGGGTCAGGAAAGAGGTCCTACATCTCTGGCTTTCTCTATGGGGGCAGGGCTGTTCCCCAGGAGGGGACCTCAGTGTTCAAGAGGAGGTTTGCTCCATGGAGGCTGGTGTCCTCTCCCATACTCTGAGAGACTGTGGGGTCCCTGAGGGCAGGGCTGGGCCCACAGACAGGGGCTGTGCAATGGCCCCGGGAGCTCTGCTCCGATATTTGCTGCAGCAAGGAGCGCTGGGGTTCTGCGCGGGCTCCTAAGCTCTGGGCACACCCTGATCTTTGGCCCTTAGTGGCCCCATCTGTAAAGGGGCACCCTGAGCTGGGAAGGCTGGAAGAGGCCCTCCAGGCTACTATGCTCACATGCCCTCCTCTCTCTCTCTCTGCTCTCCACATGTCCTCGATTGCCCCCATCTTCCCCAGTCCATGCTGCTCCTCCCCTCTTGGCTCCCCCCTTTTGGGTCTCACATGCTGCATGGCCTCCTGGCCTAGGCTGGCCCTTCTCCCCCGGTTCCACTCTCTTCTTTACGATGAGCCATCAGAAGCACATGTCTGATCCACCTCCCTGCCCTACTCAGCACCCTTTCTGGCTCCCTGGTGCCCAAGACACAGAGATCCAGTCCTCCAGGTTACATTTGAGGCCCCCAGCCTTCGCCCTGGGCCTCCAGCTTCCAGCCCCAGCACACTGGTCCCATTGTCAGCTGGGCCCAGGGCTTCCCCACTGCAGACTCCGTACCTGTCCCTCTCTCTGCCAACAGTGCTTTCCCACCCGTTTCCCTTGGTCAAAACAATTCTCCAAGACCCACACCTGTGCCATGTCAGCCATGGACCAGTGTGCCCCTCTAGAGCTCCCACAGCACTGGCTACAGCCACTCCCGCTGCAGGCCTGGGTCAGATTCGAGGTGAGTCCCACAAGAGGGGCTTTGCTCCATGGAGGCTGGTGTCCTCTCCCAAACTCTGAGAGACTGTGGGGTCCCTGAGGGCAGGGCAGGGTTGTGCCCATCACTTCCCTCAGGGGATCCTTTAATAAAGAAAGGTCGCAGCGCAACAATAGTATGGGGGTTGGAACCTACCAGGGCGCCCTTTGTAGGGAGAGCAGGGATAGTTTATTTGGGACTGGGTTGGGTAAAAGGAACTGGATTAGGAGGATTTCTCCTAAATGTGATGGGTTTAAGTTGAGTTAGGCCCAACCATCCATGATGGTTAGTCAGGGCTCTACTGGATTAGTTAAATTGAGTTAGCTAGATTGGGCTTGTTAGTGGAGTGGGGTTGGATTAGTTGGGTTATCCTAGTTAGGTGAAATGATCTGTGTGGTTGAATTGGGTTGGGTTATATGCACTGAGAGAGCTGGGTTGGTTTGAGCTGGGTAAATTGAGTTGGTTTGGTCTAGTCGAGCTGGATTTTGGGGTTGGCTTTGTTTGGGTTAGTTCAGTTGGGTTGGTTTGGGCTGGTTTAAGTAGAGTTGTCTGAATTCAGCTAGTTAGTTGTGTTAGGCTGCTGAGTTAAGCTGGGTTGGCCATTGGGCTGTTCAGTTGGTTAGGCTGGATAGGTAGTGGGGCAGGGCTACTTAGGTTGGGCTGGGTGGCTAGGTTTGGTTACATGGGTTGAGCCCATTCTTTGGGTTGGGTTAGTTGCTTGGGTGACTGGTTTGGGTTGGCCTGGGCAGGGTTAGTTGGGTAGAGCTAGTGGGTTGAGATAGGTCACTTGGGTTTCTAGAATTGCCCTGGCTAGACAGGTGGGGTTGGTTGGCTTGTCTGTTGGAGTAGGCTGGCTTGGTGGGCTGGGCTATGGCCTGGCTGGGTTCCGGGTTGGCGGGGGGTGGCCGCAGGCCTCTGAGCTCTGCTTAGTCTCCAGCTCTGAGCCAGAGCAGGGGGAGGGGGTGGGCGTCATGGCCACAAATAGCTGTGGGGAACACAAACAGTTTGGTCTTCAAAGACCTCAGTGGTGGCGGCTGTAACTTTCCACACGGCCCAGCAGGCACGTCTCTAGGCCTTGTGTTCGGGCCCAGCTGCTGCTTCCTCTGTGAGCAAACCGCAATGTGGGGGGCGGGAGAGGAGGGGAGCATGGGGGCTCCCCACAGGAGCCAGGCAGGCCTTGCCAGGCATCTCCCAGCTTAGGTGCCAGGTACTCTCTGCCAAGGGGAGAGATACTGACCCTGCAGTAGGGGGGATATCCCCTCCCCCACGGCAGCCCCTGCACAGCCGGCCGCTGTGCCAGGCCCAGCAGGGGATTGAGAGGAGGAAGGGCTGTGGGGAGGCAGGAGCAGAGCTGGGAGTGATGGCTCAGCTACAGGCTTAGGAGAGTCAAGAGTGTCTGAGACCTTGGTTTCTGCACAGCTGTGGCGGGATCTAGGTGGACATTCGTTCATTCATTCATTTATTCATTCAAAATACTACTTCTTGAGTATTCATTAAGTGCCAAGACCTGAAGACAAGGGTCAAAGGAAGGAGAGAAGGGGACCGCCACAGAGACAGGCTGAGGCTTCCTGAAGGGCGGTGTCACCACGCCACCCCCTGTATTCTCACTCCCTCCGCTCAGCCCCTTTCTGTTGCTCCTTTGAAGGGACCCACTGTGGGCAGCTCGGAGCCCGCCTGTGTTCAGACAAGGTGTGCCCTGTGGGCAGACACGATGGTGGCCGAGCCCAGACAGCAGGGCTGGCCACTTGCAGCCCAGCACCCTCCCTTCCCTGTGCCCAGCCCTCTAACTGCCCTGCCTCTGGTCTGCGCCCCACCCTACCTCCCCACCCATCCCAGCTGGGCTGACTCTGCTCTAGTCCCTGGGAAGGCTGAGCGGCGACACCCAAGGGGCCTCAGAGGTCGTCAAATCTAAGCTCACACTGTAGAGATGAAGAAATCGGGGCCTAGAGTCGCAGCATGGCTTGCCTAGGACACGTGGTGCGTTGGAGGCAGAGCCAGGGTTGCCGTCTAGATGCCCTGACTGCCCACGCCAGGAGCAGCCACCTGGCTCTGTGGGAAGCCCAGCAGTCCTAGGCTTGTCACTTACATCTGAGTGGCCTTGGGTAGGTGTCTTCATCTGTCAGCTTCAGCTTCCTTCAAGGCAATGGTGCTCAGCCCTTGGTGATTTCTCCCCTGTGGGAACATTTGGCAATGTCTGGAAATATTTTTGGTTGTCACAACTCAGGGTGGGCAATGGCACCTGGTGGCTGGCAGCCGGGAATGCTGCTAACATCCCAGAGTGCACAAGCCAGCCCCCTACAACAAAAAACTGTCTAGTCCTAAGCATCAGTGGTGGTGAAGCTCAGAAACTGTTCTGTGCTGACCAGTTGTCCCAGTTAGTCTGGGACTGAAGGGTTTCCTGGAACATGGGACTTCCAGCACTAAAACTGGGACAGTCCAGGGCGACAAGGATTGCTGGTCACGTTAGCTTCTTCCTCTGTCAAATGAGAACCTCATTACCTTCCCCACGGCACTGCCACAGGCTTACGTGAGAATCTGGGTGGTGACGGCTCAGCACCATGCCAGGCCCGGGCCAGCGCTGAGCAAACCCAGTGGTGATGACTTCCATGACACCGGTACTCACCAGGCTTCCTCCTTCTGCAGTCTTTCTCCTGCTGGCCACTGCTTTCCTTGTTTCTAAGTCTGGCCAACCCTCCTAAGGCTCCCAGACCAAGCACGTCCATCCACAGAGACCTCTCCCTCCTGCGACTTCCCACCACAACCCTGTCTGTCCCTCCCAGCCAGGCCCTGGCCCATCACGGGTTCCTGTTTAGCCACCAGGTGTTCTGAGGGTTGCGAATCTTCTTCCCAGGTAGTTTAATGTGTTCTCTAGCAATTCTGATTCCCTGCTCATGCCCCAGCTAGACTGGGAGCTCCCTGAGGGCAGGGGTCATGGCAAGTGCATGTCTGTGCCCCGATGCCCAGCCCAGCGAGCATCTGAGCCCTTGCCAGGGCCCACGCTGCACCCTCTGAGAGTCCTGGACTCACTGTCATCCCTGCCTGTCACCCCTGCCGCATGGTGCCTGGCACGGGGCTGGTGCACAGCAGAGACCCAATGGAGACCTGGTCCTGCACCCTTGAGAAACATCAGGATGGAAACCGATAACATGGCGAGAGGTTTTCAGTTCACTGAGTGCCAGAACTGACGACAACCCTGCGGTGTGAGCATATGGGGAATGATATTTATTCGAAGGACATCGTTTTTTGTTTTTGTTGTTTTTGTTTTTGTTTTTGTTTTTGAGAAGTAGTCTTGGTCTGTCGCCCAGCCTGTAGTGCAGTGGTATGATCTCGGCTCACTGCAACCTCTGCCTCCCAGGTTCAACTGATTCTCCCGCCTCAGCTTCCCGAGTAGCTGGGACTACAGGCATGCACCAACACACCTGGCTAATTTTTGTATTTTTAGTGGAGACGGGGTTTCGCCACGTTGGCCAGGCTGTTCTTGAACTCTTGACCTCAAGTCTCTCAAAGTGCCGGGATTACAGGCATGAGCCACTGCGCCCACCAGACAAGTTTTCTTGACTTGAAATGCACTTTGGCTCTCAAGGGCAGAGGGGACAACCTGTCATTGGCCTCAACCACCCCCTGGCTGTGTAATGTTGAGCAGGTTTCTTAATTTCTCTGGGCCTCAGTTGCCATGTGAACTGGGCATTGTAACCACGCCTCCTTCCCAGGGCTTTCAGGGAGGATCTGGTGAGAATAGACTGCAGGGAGACCACATGGCCAGCGCTCAACGATGTCACCCACTCTGGTCACTAACGCTCCAGGAGATGCTCAGGCCACGTGAATTCCGCTCCCTTTCCCTTTCCATCCTGCCTCTTGTTCCTCCCTCCAGCCCCCATCCCAGGCTGTCCCCAGTCACAGAGCGCCACCAGAGACCCAGCTCTGAGCATTTGTGGTCCCTGGAACAGGATGGGGCCTGTGGGTTTGTGCTTGGGCACCTGGACGAAGCCACACCTCAGCCTCACTAGCATCTGCCTGGGCTCCCCCAAGCCACCCCTTCTGTGCCCCCAACTCTGGCTGCTGCCGGCCATGCCCCCAAGAGACAAGCTTGGGCTGGGCACGGCTGGATGTATTTACTCTTTGCCGAGGCTGGTTTCTCTGCTGCTGACGCGAAGGCTTGCTGGGTGCCCATGTTTCCTGCTTGGGTTTTCCCTGCCCGGTGCTGGGTTGCCATGTCTTCCAGCCACCCCGCCCGGGGCCCCTCCACCTTGGCCACAAGCTCTCCCTCCACATACCCTCCCTGGCCACCGGAAGTCAGACTCAGAAGCTCCAGGGGCCCTCAGGTTCTCCCTCAGCAGGAAGTTGGTGCCCAAGGGCAGCTGGCCTGGACCAGGTCGCCCTTCGGCCCAACTGGGAAGCCACAGACTACACACTGGCCAGCGGCTCCGGAACTCAGGAGAGCCACCGCCTTGCAGCCCCTGGGTCTACAGAGACGTTTTCTGCCTCGGGCGCCACTCACCATTGTGAGGGATGAGGATCCTGGATTGCGCTGCCGAGTTGGGCCGGAGGCAGTGACCCACGTGTCAGAGACCCGTGTTCAACTCCAGCCTTTTGGCTTGGTGACTCAGGAGGAAACAGCCACACCTCACAACCTTGGGCGCTGGGGCCGCTCTGCGGTGAGCTGTCCTCCCAAAGATGTTTTTTCCAAATTTTAATCATTAGAGTAACAACTATGAAGTTGCTTTTCTTACCCTAAATTCATATTGTGCATATAAATATATTATATGTTCTACTATAATATTTAATATATACTATATTATATATTATAGTAGAACATATACATAAAGGAAAATATGTTATATATTTAATATAATGTTATATATTATATTACAACATATGTTATATATGTAACAATATATAATCTAACAAATATATGATATATGTTACATTACAACATATATTTTATACTGTCATATATTGTTACAATAACATATATAATATGTTACAACATATAATATGCAATATTCACATTGTGAATATTATATAATATATTTATGTGTTAAATAATATATTATACATATATATTACAATGTAACATATATATAAATAAATTTCTCCTTTCTACTTTAATAAATTTCTCCTTATCCTAAGCAACCTTATTTGCGAAATCACAGTTTGCACACCCTAGGGCTGTTTTCTCCTAAAGCGTACTAGAGAACCATGAGAGAAGCAAATCCCGGTCGGTGAACCATCTGTGGTAGAGTGGCTTGAAGGGTTATTTGTATGGAGGATCCCTGAGCCCATTTCTTCTCAGGCCTCTGAGATGTTATGCCCGGTCCCTTCAGAGCCACCAGAAGCTTACAAGAACCCTGAAAGCCACTCGCGTCATGCAGGTTGAGGGGCTCTGCTGTGCTCTGCTCGGCCTTTATGAGTACCCAGAGGAAACACCGAGTCCAGCTTGACCTGGCTCAGGAGGCAAGACTGATGATAACAAGCCCATATCTTGGCACAGCACTTTACAGTTTGCAGAGCCCATTCTCAAATCCTAGGCTCGCAGTGATCAGCCTAAGACCATGTGACCAAAAAGAATGGACCTGAGCTTGAAAGCCAACATCTTAGGATCTTCTTACCGGAAGGGCCTGGTGGTTATTTGGCCTTGTGCTTTCTGAGGCTGGTCTGCAGGATGCTTTGGGGTGGCTGTTGATGGGCACTGACTCACGGGGTGGGAATGGAGTGCCCTTTTCAGTTCTTGCTCACGGCTTTGATTAGTATCAGGGCAGAAGTTCCAGCGATGTGCTGAAGGGTCCTGGTACTCTTCTACTTGCTAACCTCCCCCCTAAGCAGAGCCTCCCAGGCAGGGGCTTCAACGGATGACAGTGTCTAGCTGGAGGCTCATCATGGTGTGGTCGGCAGGACTCTAATTTGCCCACCTCCCACAGCTGCTGGTGTACACTCCCTGTATAATTCCAGCCCCTTTCGTGTGGGCAGAACCCATGAACCTCACTTAGAGTGAGTCACAAGGGAATCTATTCTGGCTGGCCTGATCTCATCAGAGGAAAACTTGAAAAGGTGAAGTGTCCACAGGTGTGATCCTGCCGGCCTGGAAGACAGCCAACAGCCTTGTTACGAACAACCCATGAGGGGGCCATGTGGCAGGGAACTTCGAGTGGCTTTTAGGAGCTGGGGGTGGCCTCCGGATGACTGCTAGCAAGGAAATAGAGACAGTTCTACAGCTATGATGAACTGAATTCTGCCACCAGCGAGCTTGAAAGAGGACTCCGAGAACAGGTCAGATTACAGCTCCATTGACACCTTAATGTCAGCTAGTGTGACCCTTAGCAGAGGACCCAGCTGACTCATGCCTGGACTCCAGACCTGTGGGAACCGTGAGAGAGTACATCTGTGTTTATTTAAGCTGATAAACTCATACATAGCAGTAGGAAAGTAATCGTGCTTTTGCTTTTAATCTTAGCTCACTGCAACCTCTGCCTCCCAGGTTCAAGCGATTCTCATGCCTCAGCCTCCTGAGTAGCTGGAATTACAGGCATGTGCCACCACACCTGGCTAATTTTTGTTTTTTTAATAGAGACAGAGTTTAGCCATGTTGGCCAAGCTGATCTCAAACTCCTGGCCTCAAATGATCCACCTGGCTTAGCCTCCCAAAGTGCTGGGATTACAGGCATGAGCCATCGCACCCCGCCACTGATACTGATTCTCTACGTAGTGTGAAGTTAAAAATTTTCTTTAACATTAAAAAAAATTAATTGGCTGGGTACAGTGGTTCATGCCGGTAATCCCAGCACTTTGGGAGGCCAAGGAGGGCAGATCACAAAGTCAGGAGTTTGAGACCAGGCTGGCCAATATGATGAAACCCTGTCTCTACTAAAAATACCAAAAAAGTCAAGCATGGTGGTGCACACCTGTAGTCCTAGCTACTCAGGAGGCTGAGGCAGGGAAACCGCTTGAACCTGGGTAGTGGAGGTTGCAGTGAGCCGAGTTTGCACCACTGCACTCCAGCCTGGGCGACACAGCGATACTTTGTCTCAAAAATAATAATTATTATTAATTCAATTTTTAAAATCAGTGGGTATATCCAAACATGGGCCAAATTCTTTGACAATCATCTCATCAAGAGGTGGGCTTTATGCCCCCTCCCATGAATCTGGGCAGGCTTGTGCTACTTCCACCAAGAGTGTCATGAAAGTGACATGGGGTGGCTTCTGTGGTCAGGTTCTAAAAGGCTGTGCAGCTTCTGCCTGGGTGTCTTGGGACACTCCTGCTTGAGAACCCAGCTTCCACTTAAGACACCTGAATAGGCCTGAGACCACCACATGGAGAGGCCACGGGTGGGTGCCCCAGCCGCCAGCTGGCATCAACTGCCAGCTGTGTGACAAGTCAATTTAGACGTCCAGCCCAGCCAGGCCTTCAGAGGAGTGCAGCCCTGGCCAGTCTCTCATGACAACGGTAGGTGACCCCATGCAGGAGAGGCCCTGTCTTGCCTTCCTCGAATTCCTGACTGCGACATCACAAGCCAAATAAAATTGTTGTTGTAAGCCGTTATGTTTTAGAGTAATTTCTTTTGCAACAGCACCTGGAATAATGACTGACGCATTCATGTGGTTCAAAAATAAAAGAGTCTAAGACTATCTGGGATCAGCCGCAAGTGAAGACCGCCCAGAGGTGGTGGCTTTGATGAGATGCCACAGTGTCCCCACCCATCCTCTCCACCTGTAGCCTCACCAGCAACAAACATTTGCTGAGCACCTACTGAATACATTGCATCATACAATTTAGACATTCCTAAAAGAGGCATCAAGGAGGTGAGTGGGGGAGGTCCCAGCGTAATCAGAGGAGAGGATGTAGATGACGCTAAAACATCCCAGCCAGGATATGCTGCATGTGCTCGATCAATGCTTCTTGCAATGAACTGGACCCCTCAGCAGCCATGCTGAGCACTCCTTCATTCATTCCCAAACACCGATGGAGCGCTGTGTTAGGCACTGTGTGGCTGGGGACTTGGAGAGGCGGTTCCTGCCACGGCAACACTTGGATCCCAGCGTGGCATGAGTGCTGAGACACGCAGGAGGGAGGTGGCAGCCTCGGGGGCTGAGCGGTCAGCAGAGGCATGCTTCCAGTGGAGCATTTATGTATTTTATAATTATTTAATAGCTAACATCTTCAACTTAACACACTTAATATATACCAGGCACCATTCTAAGCATTTTTGAGCATTTAAATCTCCTCAAAGCCAAGGGATGGTATTACTATTATCTCTTCAGACAGGGAATTGAGGCTCAGAGAGGCGAAGTCAGTTGCAGGCAGGAGGCAGAGGCACAGCTGGGACCCTGGCCTTTCCGAGCCCAGAGACCCACCTTGAGCCACCACCCTCCTCTGCTTCCCCAGTGAACAACAAGACTGAGCCGACAGAAAGGACGCTCCGGGTGAGGGAGGCTGTAGGAGCAAAGGCTTGGAGGCTGGACTTTGCCTCCCAGAGCATGGAGGTGGAGAGGAGGAGGAGCGGGGAAGTGGAACAGGGCTTGAACGTCCAGCCAGGACATCTGCAAGTGGCTGAGATGTCTTTGGAGGTGCCAAGATCATCAGAGTCTTGTTCCCCACTCTCTGTCTCTATTTATTTCTCTGTCTCTCTGGAATGGAGCCTCCCTTTCTTTGCAGAACCTTTTTATTTTTATTTTTACAATGTAACCGACTCTAAATAAATAAATATATTAACAAAGTAAACGTCTACAATGAGCGTTGGCCCCCTCAAAGGTATTTCCCTTTGCAAAGTAGGTGGAGAAACCAGAGCTATCTTCCAGTCTTCACTTCAGGCATTGCTCTGGCCCAGGAAGGCCCCTGTGACAGTTGAGGTTTAGGAGAAACAGCCTCCAAGGCAGCCTGAGACACTCAGCCCAGGAACAGGGGACTCAAGCACTAGGACCAAGAAGCCAGACCCTCAGAGCACGGCAGGCTGGGCCCCTTCTCCACCCCCAGGAGACAGTCCCACATCTGCCGCTCTCCTGGGAGGCACAGAGGAGCCTTGTCTGTTAGCGCAGGAGGGAGCCTTTGATCTCTCGTGCAGGTGAGCCCAGGGAGAGCAAGGGGTGTGTCCAAGGCCATGCAGTCACAGCGTGTGACTTAGACGCCCCCAATCCAGGGAGTCAGTCAGAGCTCTGAGGTGTCCTCGTGTTCGCCCTGTACCCCACTGGAAAGATTGACACATGAGTTGATGAACGCTGGGAGCCAAAGTGTTGGGGAGATGGCAGTGGCAGGGTTTGAGTCATGGCCTTCCTTCCAGGCTTGCTTTCTTCATTCTTGGGTCCCACAGCCAGGCAGTGGCCAGATCATGCTACAAGGGAGATGGGAGAGAAGGAGAGAGGGCAAAAAGGGAGGTTTAGCCGGCCCTGGGACGCCATGAAAGAACTGATGTGAATGAAAGAGGAATAGCTGGGGTGCTGGAAGGAGCACTAGCCAGGGAGTCTGAGGCCCAGAGTCCAGGGTGAGGAGCTCCCTGCCTTCTTCTGTGGGTATAGACATGTGTTTCATTTACACAGTAAATACTGGCTAAGGATCTACATGCCTGGCCCTGTGCCAGGAAAGGAAAAGCGGGGGGCGGGGGGGAAAACCAAGCCGGCCTGGTCAGTTACAGAAGCTCACTGTTCAGCAGGGACAGAACACGTGCGAATCTTGTTAAGATATCAAGTTTGATCAGGACTGCAAGAGAAAATAGAGAGGGAGGGCTGCAGGGTTTTAGGGTGGGGGTGGTGGGGAGAGGAAGCCCATCAGGTGAGATGCCGGAAGGGCATTCCAGGCACAGACTGCATGAGCAAAGGTGGGGAATAGTGGGTGGGCGTATGGCCCCACTCAGCTGGAACCCAGTCCTAGGGAGAGGAAAAAAATATCTGGAATGCGTGCTTGGTACCAGATCAGAGTGGGTCTGGAATGACCAGCTAAAGAGTTTGGACTTCATTCGGCAGGTGGCAGGAGGCACTGAAGGTTTTTGAGTGCAGACATGCCGATAAGCAAGTGAAGCGGGAAGAGGCACATTCTGGAAGTTTAACACCTCTTTCTTTCTTTCTTTTTTTTTTTTTTGAGACAGGGTCTTACTCTGGCTGAAGTGCAGTGCGGCCTCGCTGCAGCCTTGACCTCCTGGGCTGAGGCAGTCCTCCCATTTCAACTTCCCAAGTAGCTGGGACGACAGGCGCATGCCACCACATGCAGCTAATTTATTTTATTTTATTTTTTTATAGACAGGGTTTTGCCATGTTGCCCAGGCTGATCTTGAACTCCTGGGCTCATGGGATCCATTTGCCTCTGTCTCCCAAAGTGCTGGAATTCCAGGGGAGAGTTACCGTGCCCGGCTGCCCCTCTATTTCTTTAGGGATCACCTTCCTTACAGTAGATGAAAGGAACTGGACTAGATTAGAGACGGCAAGTGTCTGACACACATGTCATTACTTCCCAGTCTGTACCCATAACAGGCATCACTAGTTGATCCTTGCGCTTTTCTCTCCCATCAAGCTCCGATTCAGCTCCACAGTGCCCCAGCCAGTCTCTCTACCAATCACACGGAACTGGCCTGAGGGATGGTGCTGGTTGGCTGTCTCCCAGCTAGATGATGATGATGGCGGTGGTGCTAACTGCAACGAAGCCTGCAGCACTTCTCACTTTTCATGTTGTCTTCTGTCTGATTCACCACTCAGGTGACTGCACCCTTTACTGGCTACAGTCTCCCCTAGGAGGGAAACGGAGGCACAGAGAGGTTGCCAGCCTTACCGAAGGCCACTCAGCTTTCTGCAAAAGTCTCTCCTCCGTTTAAGCCCCAGCACCAAGGGCCTGACCCCACTTTTCAGCTAAACTCCAAATGTCCACCCAGCCCTGATGAAGGCGGCTGATGTGGGGGCATGCCCTTCAGCCTTGCCACTGTCCCCAGAGCGGCCGGGCTCTCTCCAGGCCCAGGCACAGCCCTGGTGGTCCCAGATGCAGAGCATGAGGAGCTGCTGGAATTGCTGGCACAGGGCAGGCGCCCAGTTAGTTAGAAAAACATGTGGCTTACTCTTCCCTCTCCTGCCCCCTCCAGCCGCCACCACCTTCTAATTCAATTTCCCTTGAAAAACAATGGTTTCAATGAAGGGGGAAACAAGATTTTCCGAAACTTCATAAAGTTTTGCAAAATAATTACCCCCCAAACTGGCAGGCTTCCTCCCCCTTTCTCCTCAAATGAATGTCTCTGGGACATTTCCACAGGCTTTAGAACCCAGCTGGATGCACGCCTGGGCTCCCCCTGAGGCTGCCTAGCTCAGATCAGACCCTGGGCATCTGCTGGGCATGGGGGCCATTACCCTCTCTCTGGTTGTCCACCTCCTCCTCCTCCGGTGAGGACTGGCCAGGGGGAAGGGAAGGAGGAGGGAATGTTTCCCGAGCTGGCCAGCGTGGTGCCCCGAGCTGCTCTGCAGATGGCAACTAGGAATCAGGGCAGGGAAGGAGGCCATCTGAGGGCCCAGCACAGTGCAGTGAAGGACAGAGCCAGGTCTGGACCCTGGACCGCCGGCTCTTGTTTCCAACTGCCTTGCCTGGAAGCTTCGGGTCAGCCCTGGGCCTGAAGCCTCGGGAGGCCTCTGGGAAATGCATCTCTCGGTTGGCCGCACTCCCAACCCCAGCTGTTGCCAGCCCACATGGGCAAAGAGGGCTTCTCCTTCCTTTCTCACTTCTGGAGCCCGGGGTGGCCCAGCTGCTGCGTCTGGCCCTACTGGTCATCAGTGGGCCTGCAGACCACCCCTCAATCAGACAGACCTTCAGGCAGCCAGGTACATCCTGATGGGCTGCCAGGGTCAAACCACCTGGACCAGAAGTTTCTCTTTGCTATGCTCTGCCCTGTCCTGATGCCCTCACCTGAGTACTTGGTAATTCCCAAGACCCTCAGCAGTGGGCAGCCTCCCAGTCCCTCCTCTCACCACTGGCTTTCAGGGGGTCCTCCATGTGCCGCCTGAGGTATTGCCCCTTTAATCTTCCCTCCAAGACAGTGCCTTCTGCCACTCCCTAGAAAGGCTATTCCTAGCCACTTCCTGCTGGGGACTGCCACCAGGTGCCCTGCTCAGCCCACCCTCCCTACAACCTGAGTCCCCTCTGCCCCAGCTCCCATCCCAAATCCCACACTTCTTCTGCTGCCAGAGGTGAAGGTTGATGAACTCATTCATACTAAGGTGTGAATGACTGACCATCCGCACCCTCCTAGAGACAGACTTTGTTCCGGGCTGAGAGTTTGGGGTGGGAAAGCTACTCTGAAGACACAGCCAGGTGCTACAATGAGAGACTCTGAAGCAGAGCCACCTGTCCCAGGTGTAGCGGTTGCAAGCAGGTGAATAGGAAGGTGCCTGGGCAGCAATGCAGCTGAAGACAATCCCTGCTTGCTACTGGCACCAACTCCAACCTCTGGCTCAAGGGACCCTGAAGGTGCCCAGCGCGGGAGCCAGTCTCCAAAATGACAAGGCTCCTAATCACCTCCCTTTTGAAGTCCCCGCCCACACTCGGCAGGGCTGACTTCTGTAGCCAATAGGCTATTGCAGAAACAATAGGGTGTGACTTCCGAGGCTAGGTCAGTAAAGGCATTGCTACTTTTCTGCTTTACTTCTCTCTGGAATTGATTACTTGCTCTGAGAGAAGCTGGCTGCCATGCTGTGAGGACACTCAAGCGACCCATGGAGAGGCCCACTTGGCAAGGCCAGCCAACAGTCTGCACCACCTTGCCAGCTGTGTGAGTGCACTACCTTGGGGGCAGGCCCACCCTCAGGACTTCAGAGGAGTGTAGTCCAAGCTGACACCCCACTCAAGACTTCAGAGGAGTGTAGTCCAAGCTGACACCTGATTGCAGCCTCCTGAGAGACCCCGAGCAAGAAACGCCCAGCTGAGCTGCTCCTGAATTCCTGGTCTGCAGAAACTGCAACATAATAAATGCTTATTATTTTAAGCCAGCAGGTTTGGGGGTAATCATTTACACAGCAAAAGATAACATGCCCCCCCACTCCGCCCCTCCACTGCCAGAACTCTCCTGCAGCCTCTCACTGCAGCCATTGGCTCCAGCTTTGTTGAGAAAAGTTATCCAAAACTTGGAAATAGGCAAAAAAAAAGAGGGCGGTGTGTCTGTTCAATGTCATATTGGGGGCATTGTTTAACAGGGCCACTAAGGGTATCTGCTATGTTCTGAATGTTTGTGTCTTTGCGAAATTCATATGTTGAAATCTATTGAGTTTTGCAAAGACACAAACTCCATCCCTGGGATGGAGATTAGAGGAAGGGCCTTTAGGAGGTCACTGAGTCATGAGTGTGGAGCCCTCATGAATAGAATTAGTGTCTTTATAACAGAGGCCCCAGAAAGCTACCTTGCCCCTTCCACCAAGTGAAGACACAGCAGGAAGGCACCATCTATGAGAACACAGGTCCTCACCAGACGCCTTGATTTTGGACTTCCCAGCCTCCAGAACCATGAGAAATAAATGTCTGTGGTTTATGCATTACCTAGTTTAGGATATTTTGTTATAGCTGCCCAAACAGACTAAAACAGTATGTAATTATCTAGAGAAAGATACACCTTTGACTTAGTATGAGCCATTAAAAGATAGATTTTCGAAACAATATGTCCCGTAGAACATATAGCTTTCAACAGAATTCTGTCTGGTAGAAAATCCCCCAAAAGTTACGGACTTCTGACCCATCAGGACATTAACCAGTTTTGCATCTCACTGAGCCATTGCGTTCCAGGATTCTTTTCCCAGGATTCTGTAGCGTTATTCCTCCAGTTCTCCTTTGAATCAGCTTTATCTTCTTACTGGTTCCCTCATTCAGGAGTTAAACGAAGTTTGACATGTGTTCAACCTATATTTGAATAAGAGTTATGCTTTTACTGGATTTTTTTTTTGAAATTATACTTTGACAGCTTGCATGTACCCTAAGAATGGGGAGCTCATTACCTATCAGGGAGCTTGGGAATCTTAGAACAGCTCCTCAAACAGGCTTAGGGCTTCTCCCTTATTCTCATCGTGGCACCCTCTATCCCTGGTTCTCCCTTTGAGAAAAACCTCAAGAAGTGAGCCAAATCCCTACCTAATTCCCACAGCAGCCCTTCAGATTCAGCAATTTCCTATCGCTTTATGCTGTAGACTACGTATTTTGTATTCAGAAAAAGAAGTTATTAAATAAATAATAAAAATTTAGATCTACATTTTACTTCCATGAGTTGAAGAAGATTGAATTCAAGGAAAGAGCCATTTATTGATGCTGCCATGTCCAAGCCTGTGCAGTTGGAAGAACTGGAGATTGGCAGGGGTCCACTCTGACCCTCCACCCATCCCCTTCCTCCGATGCTCTGGGGGGATCTCAGGTGAAATCTTGAGCCCCCATCCCTAGTTTCCTTCATGGCCTCTGGCTCTTGGGAGGAAGGTCAAATCCCTGCTGCAACCTCCTCTATGAACAGGCCCTGACCCCTCCCTCCTGTCTCAAACTGAGCTGGGCCTCAGCCTCTTGATTCCGGGGCACTGGCACTCCCTCAGGTTCATGATCCCTTGCCCTGCCTGATCTTTGTCTCCCCGTTCTCACTCCCCGTGCAATGCATCCTTCATCTCCAGGAGCACTTCCTTCTCGCCTGGATCATTCTCCGTCCTCAGGAAGGCTCTCCAGGCCCTGCTCTCCACCCCTCCTGCCCCCCACCCTCCGCCCCTACACTCATTGGGTGGCAATTTGACCTTTGCTTGTGGGATGATTTGACAGCGTTGGCTTCCCCTGCTGGACTGCGGGTCACAGAGGGACAGGGACCGCTTCCGCCTTGCCTTACTTTTTGTCCCCAGGATTCACACTAGGCACAGTGAGAAGTGGACGCTAAGAGCCCCTGGGGTCAAGAGCCTGGCACCAAGGAAGCACCAGGGGGACGCTGCTGAGCAAGCAAATAAAGGTTTCACCACAAGTTGGGGCAGAACGGGCGACTCATACCATTGTCCTGGGCTTTGGGGCCAACGTTCTCCCGCAGCCCCATGCCTGGAGCACCGAGTAAAGGCTGAATGGAAAAGCACGGCCCCTGTGCACACCCATGAGCTGTGACTCAGATCCTATGAAGGACAATCAAAATGCCTACTGTTTCGTTTTCTCTAAAGAGAGCAACTTAATAGCCACAAGAGACCTCTTGACACCCACTCACAACCAGCTCAGAGAGTTTTCTTTATTCAAAAAATACGTACCACAACATAGGTAAAAATGGAAAATACTGTTGAAGTGTGGTTACAAGGTGGAAGCCTCCGGCCACGCCACTCCCAAAGTAGCCACTGCTGACCATCCCACGTATCCCATCTACACATGACAAATCCCCACGTGAACTTCCACAGCCCACACTTACCTGGGGCCTGCTCTGGGCCGGCCTGCTTGATATATTAAGCATCAAAATAGCCCCTAAGGCAGGTACTTGATTTTTTTTTTTTTTTTTTTTTTTGAGACGGAGTCTCGCTCTGTTGCCCAAGCTGGAGTGCAGTGGCAAGATCTCGGCTCACTGCAACCTCCACCTCCTGGGTTCAAGTGATTCTCCTGCCTCAGCCTCCCGAGTAGCTGGAACTACAGGTGTGTACCACCACACCCGGCTAATTTTTGCATTTTTAATAGAGACAGGGCTTCACCATGTTGGCCAGGATGGTCTCAATCTCTTGACCTTGTGATCTGCCCACCTCAGCCTTCCAAAGTGCTGGGATTACAGGCGTGAGCCACTGCGCCCAGCCAGGTACTTGATTTTTATCCCCATTTCATGGATGGGGAACCTGGAATACACAGAGAGGTTGAGTCGGTTGCCCAAGATCCTATAGCCAGTAAGTAGCAGAGCTGGGATTTGAACCCAGGCAGTAGGTTCAAGAGTCTAGATGTCAGACCCTCTTGGTTTCAACCAGGTGTCTACACTTGAGGTCAATGGCACAGCTGTTCAAAGGCGGGGTCTGGACTTTCACGGTAATTCTGCTCTTTCCTAGCTTTGTTACCTTGGGCAATTTACTAGACCTCTCTGTGCCTTGGCTTCTTCATCTGTAAAATGGGGATGTGGTAGTTCCTGCTTTCTAGATAGTCGTGAGTTAGTGGATAGGAAGTGTCTGGAACTGAGGCGGGCAGGCAGTAGATGCTCAGTCACCCAGAGTCATGTCTCAGGTGACACGTCACCGTTACCACTGCTACCCACACAGGGCCTGAGGCATTCTCTGGACCTGAAGACTCACACTTCCTGCTGTCCTGCCACCAGCCTGGGTCTCGCGCAAGCAGTGACACCTCATCTCCTCTTTACTGACAGCCCGGGGCCTGCACTCAGGCTTCCTGGATTCTGTCAGGCGTCAGCTCCCAATGCCGCCACCACTGCCACCTGCACAGCAGCTGCCTCACTCCAGGGGCCCTGCCAGGGCCCGCCTGCCCATCCCCATCGACCCAGGGCTCTCAGGGCTTAGAGCTCTGGTGTCTGATGCTCTTGAGTGCAAATCAGGCTGTGGCTCTTGCTGCTGTGGCACCTGGGCAGTTTGCTTCCCACCCTCTGGGCTGAGCACAGAGCAGGTGCTCAGTGAACAAAACAGGCCTCAGTGTCTCATCCGTGAAATGGGGATGCTCGGTGCTGGTGTTGATAAGCCTCATAGGATGGAGAGGACAAACTGAGATGATGTTGGCACGACACCCACCTGGCAGCCCTTGTCTACGCGTGTCGGCCGTGAGTACCATCTCATTTCTCCTCGCCACAGTTTCCTGAGTAGGGACTTACCAGCCATGGTTTACCAGTGAGGAAACGGAGGCTTATCGAAGACAGTAACCTGTCCAAAGTCATATTTCTGACATTTGATGAACTCAGGCTGGAACTCAGGAGGATGCCACTCCAGCCCCCATTCTCCCCTTAGACGTCTTAGCTTCCGCTCCTCCCACCATGGCTTAGCAGCCCCCTCCACAGGGACAGCAGGGCCAACTGGGAGGGCTCAGGGAGGGAGAGGCCACAGATGCCAAGAGGGAGAGACCTGGAACTGGCCAATGGGATTCTAGGCTCCCCAGACCTTGGAGTGGCAGCCGCAGACATTCACAGAGATCATGGCCCCAGAGCGCATGTCCATCCAACCCTCTGAGCGGGCGCCCGAGACAATTCACCCAGCTTCCACTAAGCGGGGCCTCAGCCCCAACCCGCAGCCCTCACTGCACCACGGGTCAGCACTGCTCATGAGATCCCACAGGGACACGGCCGAAGGGGCTCGGGCAGGCTGGTGGGAAAGTGTCTGGCCCAGGATAGTCCAGGGGCAAAGCTCACTGCAGCCTCCCCATTTTCCTGGGGCAGGTGACCAGCTGAGGCTCCCTTCCCAGAACTGACATCCTACTATTTCCACATAGGTTTAGCAAGTCCTGCCTCTGCATGTGCCAGAATCATACACAACCAGGACATTTAATCCTCCCAACAATGCCCTGCAGGGAAGGCTATGATTAGCCATGATGGAGAAACTGAGGCACGGAGCCGTGACACGGCCTACTCAGCCACATGTGTAACCCCCCATGCGCTGGTGAAACATCAGTATCAGAGGGGCCCTGACACAGAGTCTGGCCCAGGGACCCTTCCCTCCAGCTGCTCAGTTGAACCATTGAAGGCATTTAAATTGTGTCCATCCAGAATCAATTTAGTATATGTTTCAAAAGATCCCCAAGCTGGGTGCCCTGGCTCACACCTGTAATCCCAGCACTTTGGGAGGCCGAGGTGGGCAGATCACTTGAGACCAGGAATTCAAGACCAGCCTAGCCAACATGGTGAAACCCCATCTCTATTAAAAATACAAAAATTAGCTGGGCGTGGTGGTGTGTGCCTGTAGTCCCAGCTACTTGGGTGGCTGAGGCAGGAGAATTGCTTGAACCCAGGAAGCAGAGGTTGCACCGGGCCAAGATCATGCCACTGCACTCCAGCCTAGTGATAGAGCGAGACTCCATCTCAAAAATAAGAAAAATCATAATAAAATATCCCCAGTGCAGCTGGGGCTGCACGGACGGAGCCAAGCCTCTCATTTTACAGGTGGGATGACAAAGGCCCAGAGAAGGCAGATGACGTGTCCAGGGTCGCACAGCAAGACAATGGTGCTAGACCTGGCTCTTGCAGTCCCTCTGGCACTTTTCAAGGTCAGTGCTGAATGAGTTAATTACATCTGGTTGGTCGACCCGCTGCCCACCTTCAGCCTGGGCCCTCGTCACCCCGGGCCACAGCTCCCCAGCCCCCAGCCTGATTTCTTCGCCAAGTTAACTGGTGCCTCTGCATTCAGAGACAGAGGGAAGACCCACCAGGGGAAATGGTGGCAGGTGTGGGGTGGCTGTGTCTCTGTGGGTTTTTCTTCCTCTTACCTCTCATGAGATGGCCTAGGGGGTGAAGAGACCAGCATTCCCGGCGGAACAAGGAGAGCTGCACTGTGCAAAGACTCTGGGGTGAGGGGTGAGGGGTGGCGCGGGACTGAGGCGTGCTAGGGCTGTGTGAATGAGGCCGGTGGCACAGCATGGGGGCACTGTTTTGGTGCGCGGTGGCTGGGTTCAGACCTCACCACTTCTATTTGCCGGTTGGGTGAGTGCAGCCCTAAGCTCCCACCTTGGTGGTCAGCTGGCTCCGGGAGGATTCGATGAGAAGAGGCATGAGGGGCCTCCCCACTGGCCGGTGTACCTGCTGGCTGTAATCACCAGGCACTGGCCGGGTAGCCGTGTGCTTGCAAGACCCCTGTTCTGGACCGCTCCCACAGCCGTGTACGACTGTAGCCAACTCCCTTCCTCTCCCGAAGCCTCAATCCCCTTCTCTGTAAAATGAGGGTGGTGATTTCTAGGGTCCCTTCCTGCCCAGTTGTTTGGGGTTATTTTTTTCTCTGTTTTTAGAGAACCCGATGTCACAAGGTTGGGGCAGGCAGGGTCAAGAAGAGCCGCACCGGCCGGGCGCAGTGGCTCACACCTGTAATCCCAGCACTTTGGGAGGCCGAGGTGGGCGGATCACTTGAGGTCAGGCGTTCAAGACCAATCTGGCCAACATGGTGAAACCCTGTCTCTATTAAAAATACAAAAATTAGCCGGGCACGGTTGCACACGCCTGTAATCCCAGCTACTGGAGAGGCTGAGACAGGGAATCAATCGAACCCAGGAGGCAGAGGTTGCAGTGAGCCAAGATCGTGCCGCTGCACTCCAGCCTGGGCAACAGAGCAAGACTCCATCTCAAAAAAAAAAAAAAAAAAAAGAGCAGCACCCGGTTACCTGACCCTGCTGCTCAGACACAGTCAGCACATGCTCCCAGGCTGGGCTGGCACAGAAGGGGTCTCCAGCTGGCTTCTCGTCCCCCAGCTGCGGTGTCTCCTGACCTGGAGGGCCTGGGGCCTGAAGCCATTTCTGTCCACACCATCTCTGGCTCCTGTTTGTTGACCACCTACTGTGCGCCATGGCCCAGGATGTGCTGTGACTTGCTGAGGACGCTCTCTGGGTGGCCCCTGAGCCTCTGCATTTTGCCACACACTCCCAGACTTGGCTAAAATAATACTAAGGCAACCTTTGATCAATGCTTCTGGGAGCCTGTGGTGGTTGGTTAAAAGCATGAACCCAAGAACCAACCTGTCCAGTTAAGTCCTGGCTCTGGACAGCCCGTCACCAACATCCCCTCCCCACCAGTGCAGAGCGGCCTTTCTCCTGGCCTCCAGATGGTTCTCTTCCCTGCCTGTGGGGCGAGATTGGGCTCTGAGCACAGGTGGAACCCAGCAATGGGAACAGATGGCTCTTTTGGCCCCTTTAGATGTCAAGTCAGGAGGGGTGATGACTTCCAGTGGCTTCTCCCCATAGGAAAGAGACGGGGTTGTCCTGGGGCACAGGGGGGAGGGAGGAGGGCTGTGCCAGGCAGGGGTGGGTGTGAAGAGGACTTCATGGGGTCGAAGTGCCCCAGCTCCTGCCTCTGTCAACCCCATAGTGCCTGCGCCCAGCTCTTTCCCTGCCCATCACAGCACCCACAACCCCCGTCAGCAATCTAGTCCTTTGGGTTTCAAGTCCATTTGATCTTCTACAGCCAATTCATTGCATGAAACTCCTCGGCCTTGACCTTGGCCACAGACCAAGCCCTCATTGCTGACACATGGTTCTGGCCACACACAGCCCTGACCCTGGTCTCAGATGGACCCATAACCACAGCAAGAGTCCTGACCCCGAGCAGCCACTACAGGGAGGGAGAGGCAGGGCCGCCCAGTGCCTGAGGCTAGCCTGGCAGGTCAGAGCATCAACCCACTTTGGTTCCAGGACCCACACCCCAGAGCCCCCGCTGGCCCTCGGGAGATGTGGCACCACCCCACTGAGTGCCACTAGGTATGTCTCCTGGCCTTGGCCTCAGCTTCTGCCTCTGAATGAATGGGGGACGTTGAGAGCCTTCCTGGCTCAGAGCTGGTGATCTAGGAACCCCGAGATACTCCTGGGGGGGTGGCTTCAGGCTGTTCCCAGCTCTCACTGCCCTGGGCTAAACCCTCTCCACTCTCCTCCCAGCCTCAGCCTCACAGTCCAGTGGTTGGGAACAGCCCCTAGGGCCACATCCTAGCCAAGGGGCCTCGTAAGTTTCCTAGCCTCTTGGAGCCTCAGTCTGCTGTCCGTGGGGTGGGGACTGTGAGTGTTGGGAACTCGGCGCAGGCCACGTATGGGATGCTGTCGGTGCCAAGCCCAGCGTAAGTAAAGGGTCAGTAAGTCAGAGCCAAGCAACCCGGCCTTCCACGGTGCTCCCAGGTTTTGCTCCGCTCCAGTGGAGATTGAAAATACTGTAATTCCCTCTTCTTCCCTTTCTCAGTGGGGAAACTGAGGCCTAGAGAGGTCAGCCCGTGCCAACAGAGTGGGACAAGTGGAGCCTCATGTCTCTCTTCTCGCCCACTCCTAGCCTCCTTTGAGCTCCATGGAAGCCATAGAACTCATCATAACCCTGAGCAGGTCGCCACCCTTCCCTGAGCCTCAGTTTCCCCTTCTGTAAGAGGAGGGAGCAGGACCAGTGGGATATTCCCTGCAGGAAACCTCACAGCTACTGAAGAGGACAGGAGCACGCTGGGGTGGGAGGTCAGGTCTGCGTGGCAGGCCCTGAGAAACCTCTGGAATGTGGGTTTGCAAGTCTGGAGCCTGCTTTTGCTGCAAAGTTTCCCCCCTCCCCTCCTTTCTTTCCATGACATTTCACCAACCATTTCTTCCCTTAATCCAAACCATTGTTTTTCCAGGGTGAAATTTAAATGAAAGCCACATGGCTCCCTCAACACCAACACACGTCCTTGCCAAATGCAAGCGTGTTCCGGGGATGCAGCAATGACCCTGCGGAAGGGGTTCTGATCCCTCCACGGAGCTCACCAGGCAAAGCTGTGTGGCGTTAAGAAGACTGGCGGGCTTCAAGCTGGCCCAACTGTGGTAGGTTTGGAGGTATCCAGGCCCAAATATGGCTCAGCCCAGGAGCAGCGGGTGAGCCTGAGTTCCACCATGAGGAGGCCAGGAGGCCTTTTCCCAAGCCAGGAGCCTCCATCCTATGAGCCATGGATATGGGAGGTGCCTGAACCCCTGGGGTCCATCTGGGGAAGGGGTTCCCTCAGTCCCGCCAGTGAGACTCAGCCACTGAAGTGACTTGAAGCATGGTAGTGGTGTGGCCTTATGGGACAGAGACCAGGATTTGGAGTCTTGTTTGTGTCTTATTCTCACTCACTTGATGTGTGACCTTGGACAAGTTCCTTAACTTCTCTGAGCTTCAGCTTCCTCACTGGGAAAATGGGGCTCCTGCCAGAAGCTCGCTCTGTGGTAAGCACGACGCAGGGGAACGGCCAGGGTCCAGCACCTGGCACACAGTGGAGCTCCCAGAAGCAGCTTGGTGAACCTGTGCAGAAGCCAACGGGGCCTCGGAAAGGAAGGAGGGAGACGCCAGGCCCGGTGTTGCCAGAGGGGCTGAGAGCAGCGGTGGGAGGGAGGGCAGGCAGGGAAATCTGGGCATCGCGTGCGGCTCCCGGACATGAGAGGAAGCCCTGGAGTGGAGAGTCATGGGACTTTGGAAGGGGCAGGAGGCTTTACCGAGGGGAAGGGAACCCAGAGAGGAGGGGCCTAGAAGTCCCCAGGGACCACTCTGCAGGGGTTTCCCTGGGCCTGGCCTCTGTTTTGCATAGTCTGGCGCTCTCTGGCAGGCTCACAACCTGGAGCCCCTTGTTGGCAAGAAGTCAGGAGAGCAAGGGGCAACCTCCCATATACCCCTATACACAAAGAATCAGACACTTCACTCCAGAGCAGATCTGGACACCCGTGGGGTGAGCACACTTATAATTAGAGGCCCACGCATCCAGGCACACAGACTGACATACATGCAAATGGCCACATGCCAGACCTGTATGCAAAACACAGACCCAGACAGACCATGCACACACCCACATTGCCACACTGGGGCCAGACCTGCATGCGGGAGTGTGCAGGCATGTGGATGCCTGAGCACACTCCACACACATACATGCCCGTGCACACACACACATGCCTGCACACACACCTGCCTGCACACACACACACCTGCATGCACACACATGCCTGCACACACATGCATGCCTGCAAACACACCTGCTCACATATACATGCCTGCACACACACACCTGCACATACACACATCCCTGTACACACACATACCAGCACACACACCTGCCTGCACACACACCTGCACACACCTACATGCCTGCACACACACACCTGCACACACACACATGCCTGCACACACAAGCATCTGTACACACATACATGCAATACATGCATTCACCTGCTCACACATACATGCTTGCATACACACATGTCTGTACACACACACCCCTGCATACACACACATACATGTCTGCACACACATGTGCCTGCACACACACGCCTGCATACACACATGCCTGCTCACACGTACACACCTGTACACACACATGCCTGTACACACACACATGCCTGCACATACACATGCCTGCACACACACACATGCCTGCACACACACACACCTGCTCACACATACATGCCTGTACACACATGTACCTGCACACACACACATGTGAGCACGCACACATATATGTGAGCACATTCATGTGCTGAACAAGGCCATCAGAAGCCTCCAGCACAGTTAGAGATAATGGCTCCCTCTACACTCGAGTATCCACTCCACAAACCAGCTGAGCACCTACCGATATCAGGCACCACCTCCAGCCCTGAAACTCACACTCTAGTGAAGAAAACGTCAATCATGCATATCCAAATCATGATTATTCCTTATCCATTCACGAAATTCTGCTCATTTAACCCTCAAAGTAGCCCTCTGGAGTCAGGAGTCTCTCCTGCACAAATGAGAAAATGAGGTTCTGAGGTGCAGTGCTGTGCCCTGTTCGAAGCCCCAGAGCCGGCGAGTGGCAGCCCCACCCAGAGGGGCCTGGGGAGGGCTCTCTGCTTCCTCTCGGTGACTTCTGTCTCCCCGTCCTCTGCACAAGCAGAGGCTGTGGGGTTGGGGCCCCTGGGGCTAGGCCAGGCCTGCTGAGAGGCCTGGGTGCTCCCACGGCAGCATGGACGAGCCTTTCTCTCCCGACTCCCTCCGAGCCTGCTCCTATTGCACAAAGCAGACGCAGGGTCTAAGAGGACAGTGTCTTGTCAGGTGGCCAAGCTGGGCACTGTGTGCAGGACCAGGCCCTCTTGGCCAAGAGAGTCAGAGACAGGGAGGGGGCAGCTCCTGCCACCCACATCCCCAGATCTATCAGTCCATGAGTCCTCACTGAGCCTGGTCCTGGCTGCATGCTGTGCCAGGCACACAGGGACAGCCCAGCCCAGAGCCTCCACATTGCTTCCCATGTTACCGATGCCACCAAACGCTACCAGGCCCAGGAGGACCAAACTCCTCACGTGCCAGGAAAAGAGCCGGCACGCACCTGGGCTGCAGGCCCTAGCATCCCCGCCTTTCCCAACCTCACAGTCTCTGGACAGACAAGAGACCCCCGTCACCCCAGGACCTGCACCCTACAGAGGCCTGGAACCACCCAGCCTGGGCTGCAGGCACCTCAGGGAGGGTGCAGACCAGGCCCCTCACACCAGGCAGAGCCGTCCGCAGCAGGGTCGCCCACCTCGTTGGCTTCCTGGAGAATGGCCCTCCTGTCCTGCCTGTGAACTCAGGGGTGGAGACAGCAGAGAGAGGCGGGGGGCATCATTCAGCCTTTCGGAACTCCTCTCCACCAGGCCGTCATTCCTGCAGGCCTTTGTGTGCTGGGCCCTGTGTACAGGCAGAGGTTGGTGCGGGAGGGGAGGCTGGAGTGTGTGCCTCCTGCTGGAAGCCCTGGGAACCCCCTCCCCTCCGGCAGGGCAGCACCTGCCTTCAAGTTGCTTACAGTCTGTTCCAAGCTTCTTGAGCCATCAGATCAACTTGAGGAACTTTATAAAATGCAGATTCCTGGGCTCCTTCCCAGCCTGCTGAATCCTAATTTTGGGGCTGGAGCCCTGAAATCTGTATTTCTTTAAAGCTTGGGACCTGGGTGAGAAGGCAGCAGTGGCACCCCCTGGCCCAGGCTCTATGACTGCTCATTACTATTTTTCGGACCCCCTCAGCAGGATGCTGTCTTCTTTAATCCCATCTCCCTGCAAAGGATCCAGTAGATGTGAAGTGAATGTCTGCTGGCGGTACTGGTGGGTTGGTCACAGTATGGACCCATGCAGAGGTAGGCCTGGGCCCTCCCCTGGCCGGCGGTGTGACCCGGGACAAAGCACTGCCCTCTCTGGGCCTTGGCTTAGAGGTCTCCAAAAGCAGGTATTTAGTGAGCCACTGATGGTCACCACGGGCTGCCTTAACACCCAGGAGGTGATCTTACTCCCAGCCTGGGAGGGAACCAGAGTGGCCTCCGAGGTGTCTCTGGGATTCCCTGTTTGCCTTCTGAAAAACGGGCCCAGGCCATGCAGCCATCCTGGACTGCACGGTCTCACACAGAGAACAGAGAAGGCATTTTTCCACACCTAAGGGAAAGAACCTTTGTCAGCCCGGGGCCGCCCCTGAACCCTGTCCGAGGCCCGAGGGCTGAGTTCCGGGATTATGAGGACCCCCGGCCGCTCCTTTGCCCCTCCCCCTTCCTGCCCCACCCTATCCCACACCCCACCCTTCCCCCACCCCGCCCCACCCCCTGCTGTGGGCAAGGAGCAGGTGCTTGGCTTCCACTTCTTAGAATCCCTGCGAGGCCCTGGGGTGGGGGTGAGCTCATTTACGGGAAGGGGGGATGGGGGGCTCTCTTCTCACCCGGCCCTGCTAGGGGGGCGGCAAGTGCGTCAGCAGCCCCAGCTCCCAGCCTGCCTCCGGAAACGCCGCCCAGGGCTCAGTCACGAACCTAGCCGGGCAGGGGGCGCCGCCGCCGGAGCACTCAGGGGTGTCAGGTGACCTGCGAGGAAGCTTGGCTGGGGGCCTAGATGTTGTACGGGGTGCACAGTGAGGTCAACTTCCCCCTTCCTGGGCCTGCACCCTGACACGGGGGTGTGCGCCCCACAGCCCAGCTGGATGTCTCCCCTGCTGTCTGCCTGTCTGTCTGCTGTGCCCTGGCCCACTGTGGGCGCTGCGCCTCTGCTGGGCTCCCCTGGCACCCACAGGGCCTGGGTTCTTATCAACAACCTGCTTCAAGGGGTTTGCCTGTCAGGGTCCTGGGGTGTGGGGGAGACCCCAGCCAGGGCCTGGCCCGGACAGCCTTGCTTCCCTCCTCTCTCTCCCCTTCCCTCCCTCCTCCACTTCTCTCTGCAGCTATTTAAAGCAAGTGGTGGCCGTGGGAAACTGCTTCAGATGTGTGGTTTCATCTCCTTCAGCACAGGGCCAGGCCTCTGCTCGCTCTGGTGACTCATCCAGAGTGAGAAAAGCCTTTTTGTTGTTTGATGCTTGCTGGAGGCTCTGTAGCCTGAGAACCTGGCCCGATGGGGCCTTCCCTGCTGGGGCTCCTGAGAGGCATTGGGAGTGCCCAGGGCAGCCCTTTGGTTCCATCCCCAGACCCGGGGAGCCCGGGGCCCACGGAGCCCCTGTGGCTGAAATGCTGTGCTCAGGATGAGGCTGCCTGGCTGGCAGCGGTCAGGAGATACCCATTCTCAACACCCAGTTTGGCCACCACCTCCTCCAAGAAGCCTCCCTGATTCCTCCAAAATTTCAATCCAGCTCCATCTTAGAGGCTCAGTCCTCTAATCCTCAGTCTTCTCCTCTATGAAACGGAGCGATGGGTCCCAGCTTACAGATCTGAGTGAAGACGAACTGCGGAACACGCAGATGCTCAGTAGGTGGGACTCGTGCTAAGATTTGTCGAGCGCACGGTGTGCTAAATGCTTTACAGGAATGATCCCGGTGAATCCCAACAGCTCTGTGCAGTGTTAGGATTCGGCAGGATCATTCATGTAAAGTAATATTCCCATTATACAGATGAAGAAACTGAGGGATGGGGAGGGTCAAGTCATTCACACATTGTCTCACAGTTAGTAAGCAGCAAAGTGAGATTCAAACCTAGGCCATGTGATACCAGAGCCCCAGCCATTAGCCACTGTGCCAGCCTGTCCCTGGCAAACATCAGCTAATAAAGATTTGGACTCAAGGCTGTAAAGGGCATGCCCCTTCTGTTCCGAGGCTTTGCACATGCTGTTCCCCTGCCTGAAGCACTGACCCTTCCCCACTTGCCTGACTATCCCATCCTCAGAGATGGGCTCGAAAGTCACTTCCTCCAGGAACTTTCCCGAATTGGCTCTGTCAGTTACCCTGGTGACGCATAGTACGTCTCTGCATACTCACTACCATGGCAGCTAAATCGCTGTTTCCGCCTGTGTCCCGCCCAGACTGTGGATGTTCCAGGGAAGAGATGGGTCTAGCTTTCCCTTGTCCCATCCCCACGGCAAGCACAGTCCCTGGCACACAGTAGGCCCGCAAGGTTTGAGGACTGAATAAGCACCACCAATAAGCGAGAGGCTGGGAGAAGCCTGGAGCTGCAGTGGCCATAAAAGTTTTCCAGAAGCTTCTCTGTCATTATACAGAAATGCCTCTGATGACCCCTGGAGGATGCAGGGCTTGAACCTGCTGCCTGATGAGGATCTGGGGGGCACAGGAGGTCTCAGAGGTGCCTGCTCTCCCAGGGCAGCAGGGCCACCCCTCCACGGACACGGAGATCCCTGGCTATTTGTGATGGTCTTGGAGCATCATGGGAGCAGGGAGGAGGGTTTTCTGTCCTGCTGCCACTCCCCACTGCCCTGAGGTCCCAAGAGGAAGGACCACTTAGCTTCAACCTTGGGAGTCGAAAGATCACCAGGGCCAGAGAGAGGTTCTGGGAAGAGGTGGGCACAGAGAGTCTTGGGTGTCCTTGGTCTTGGAGGAGCTGGGGTCCCTTGAGTGATGGACTTCGGAGTGAAGCTGGGCTGCCCCCATTGAAGGAACAGCAGCCGCCATCTAGAGATGTCCAGGGAGTGCCTTGAGGGCTGCCATTGATGCAGACAGCTGTGGCCACGGACCTGGATCCTGGCAGCAGAGGCCACGAGTGAACCACAGCATGCTTCCCAGCAGCCATGCCACGATGGGTGGGGAGCAGCTTATCTGACCACAGAGCAGCCATGTCAGCAAAGGCGTCGCCCTTTCTGCCCACACAAAGGCTCCAGGAGCTTCAGCAGCCACACCTACAGGGGCGATGTAGTGGTCGGTGGGTGCAGCCAGGCCACCAAGGCGGGGAAAGGATAGATGATCATGGAAGAGGCCACAGCAGCGGCCACGCCAGGTAGGAATCATGCAGAGGAGGAGGGGCGCACCAGCAGCAACAGCGCAGCCAGCTTTGGAATCAAAGACTCCCTTCTGACATCGAATGCTGCGAGGACCCTGGAGGGGCTTGGGCTTCGGTGCCCACCACCTGCCATCACGGCTGCCTCCTCTGTGGGGCTCTCCTGGTGGCCTCAGAGGCCCAACAAGAGGCAGCATGGGCCAGGGAGGCACAAGAAGCCTAAATACAGGGAAACTGAGGGCAGGAAGTCATAGGATGGCAGGAGAGAGGCGGAGATGCTGCAGGGGCCTGGGGGAGTGGGGAGAACGAGGGCCACCCTGGACATTGGTGTCCTCAGAATCCTTCTCATGTCCGCCTCCTCCCTCCAGGCCTTATCCTGCTCGTGAGCACGGTCTGCTGCTCTCCGGGTTCCACAGACAGGGACACAGGGGCTCAAAAAAGTCTGGGAGTGTGGAAGTGAGTGAATCTGGAAGTCGGGGAGCTCCAGCTACAGGCCTCTTGCGTTCTTTATTACTACGGAGCCATGCTGCAAAGAGAGGATCTGAGGACCGGAGGCGGCTGGCCCTGGGCAGATCTTTTGGGGCCTCAGTTTCCCCACCTGTGAAACCGAACACTTGGCCTCCACCATCCCCCAAGGCTCTCTTAGCTCAGTGGTTCTACAATAGGAGGGATGATAGGTGGCCAAAGGGAGGGAGTAGGTGGCTAGGACAGGCGGCCCTTTCCTGCTTTGCTGAGGCCTTTGTAACTCTGTTACCCCAAACGGAAGCCAGAGAGGTAGAGTGACTTAGCCAAGGTCACACAGTCACTCAGTGGGGAGCTGGGGAAGGGAGCTCTGCTTGACTGGGGGTGGCAGTACCTGGCGTCTCAGGCACTCGGGGGAAGGATGGGAGGCCGCAGCTGAGCGCCCTCACTCCCAGCGCGATTTCTGAAACACAGACACTGGGAGAGCCGTCTCCACCGAGCCCAGAGCTGCCTGTCTCCAAGCTGAAAGCCACCAATTCACCAAAAACTTGAGACCCCACTCTGACCGTTTCCAACGTTCTGCCCTGGCCCCAGAATCAGAGGGATCCCCCCATTGTACAGAGGGGAAGGCAGAGGCCAGCGAGGGCATGGGACTTTCCAAGGCCTCCCAGGGAGTCCATACTAGAGCAGGGGCTAGCATTCTGACTCGTGGTTCCCTGCCCAGCTGTCCCCACCATCGTCATGTAATAATAATAATAGCAATAAGCTGTGCATGGTGGCTCACACCTGTAATCCCAGCACTTAGGGAGGCTGAGGTGGGTGGGTGGCTTGAGCCCAGGAGGTCAAGTCTGCAGTGAGCCGTGATTGCACCACTGCACTCCAGCCAGGGCAACAGATCTAAGACTGTGTCTCAAAATAATAATAATAATAATAATAATAATAATAATAATAAATTTATCCAGGGCCCCGGAAATTAGCTCTGGCCTGTCTGGAACTGTTCATACCTGTGCCAGCCAGATCTGATTCCTGCTTTGACCCAACTCTTTCCTATGGTTCAGTCTTGCCAGCTCCGGGGACAGGGGCCCACTGTGTGCTGTGGAGACTCGGACACTGCCCACTGCTAGCCAAGCTGCCCCCAGGAAAGCCCTGAGTGCCCAGGCTCTGTTAGGCCTTGGCAGGGGGCCAACAGCTATCCTCCAGAGCTTCCAGCCTGAGGAGTGGCCCACAGCTCTCCTCCCGCCCTTCACAGATCACAGAGCAAAGATTTCTCCTCCAAGCTCATTGCATCCTCATGCCAGCTGGGACAGTGGACAAGAAAGAAGTCACAGGCACCTGCTGTGCTTAAAATAAAAAAATTTTTAAATGGTCTTGGCTGGGCGCGGTGGCTCTCACCTGTAATCCCAGCACTTTTGGAGACCCAGCACTTTCGGGCGGATCATGAGGTCAAGAGATCAAGACCATCTTGGCCAAAATGGTGAAACCCCTTCTCCTCTAAAAATACAAAAATTAGCTGGGCGTAGTGGTGCATGTCTGTAGTCCCAGTTACTTGGGAGGCTGAGGCAGGAGAATCACTTGCACCCAGGAAGGGGACATTACAGTGAGCAGAGATGGCGCCACTGCACTCCAGCCTGGCAACATAGCAAAACTCCGTCTCAAAAAAAAAAAAAATCAAAAAGCGCTTGTGATGAGCTTCCCTGGAAATCCCAGAAGGGAAGTTTGGGAAGGATTCTGAGACAGGGGGAGCTGATGATCTTGAGGGTGACACACCTGTCCAGGGCCCCACAGCGAAAACGCAGAGCCAGCGGGGGAGGCTGGTGGCCGTGCCTCCCCCAACTCGCCTCTGATCGGAGGTGGAGCTGAGCTGACCCAGGGCCTGACTTGACCATGACCTCAGGAAGATCTGGTCACACAAGTCTGGGATGGAGGCTAGGAGGCCTGCCTCGTTCAGAGCCGCCCAACCAGGCAAGGGGAATCCCACCGCCAAGTAGCTGTGGGAATGCAATGCCCCTCCCCAGCCCACCCTGCATCCCCTGTCTTTTGCATATGACTGAGATCGTCTGACCTGAAGCCCTGGCTGGATTCCAGTCCAGGCCAGACAAAAAAATTCCCCTGTGGTTTGAAATGGATCTCAGAAATCACTTCCTGTGCCCCATGGGTGGTGGGAGCGGAACCGGGCCAGAAAGGGGATGACCCGGTTGTCAGGTTCCACAGATGCACCTGGGGCTCTGGCGTGAGAGTCTGCCCACTGAGGGTGCCGTCCTGGCCAGGCCTAGCTGGGTGGCTTCTGGCAAATCCCTCTCTTCTGAAATACATGTGTCTGGGGCAATTCTCTGGCATCTGTGGTTTTAACTACTTTGTCCTCCTGAGGAACCAGAAGGGGCGTAAGTTAGAGGCCGAGCCAGGGGGTATTGGGGAAAGACTAAGGCTTTGCATCCTAGATTTGAAATCAAATGCCGGCCCCACCACTTACTTGCTGTGTGGCCCTGGGCAAGTGACTTCACCTCTCTGAGGTTCCATCTTTGCATTGATAATACTAGTAATAATCACAGGATGTGAGCCCACATCCACTCTCCAGGGTAGAGGCTCTGAAGCTCCCTTGTGGGAGATGAGGGCGCAAGGCTTGGCGTGAACCCTGCCTGCCCGACTCCAGATGCCCTGGCCTATGCCCCCTGCCATGTGAGAGGCAGCCTTGCAGATGAAAGGAGATCATTTGGGAGAAGTTTCCCGCTCACTGCGCTCAGCCGTGGAAATCATCCTATTATAGTCACCGTTCCTCACTTTCCTCCTTTCCCCGGTGAGGGTCGTCCCAGCCCTCTAAGTCCAGCTCCTGCCCACCGCTCCCCATGGGGTGCCCACTGCCTCTGCCTGGAAGCCTCCTCTGCGCTCTCTGCCTTCCAACACCCAGGCCAACAGCCACCGGGTGAAGGCCTGTGGCTCAGCCCTCTCATTTCAGAATTGGGGAGAGAGCCACCCCACAGTGGCCCCAGCATGCGCAGCCCCCCAGCCTATTCTTCCTCTACTTTCTGGGTCCTTTCCCAGAGCCAGCACCTCCTGCCACCAGGCAGCCGGGCCACTGGGATGGCTGGCTAGGCTCCTGGCTTCAGCACATGCCTGTGGTAGCTTCATCCCTGGCTGGCTTCATCCCTTCGTCTCTTTTGCCTGCAAGATGGCCTCTGTGGCCTCTAGAATGTCTTCCCTGAGTGCCCGAAAGTCCACCATGAGCACACCATCCTCCGGAATCAAGCAAGCAGTGTGGTACCTGCTAAACCCCCCAGGGAAGATGAAAGCTGGGAGAACTAACAGGGCATGGGGGTTGCTGGAGGGGAGTGAGGTGGTCAGAGCCCAGGGCACGGTCACAGAGCAGTGTCTGAGACGGAGGGCAGCCACCACGAGGGGTCTTTGCTCCTCTCCCTCCGCCGGGCACTTCCGGTGCCCGTGGGCTCTGCGGCAGGCACTGGGGTTTGAAATGTGGGCAGAAAAGATGAAGGCTTCCTTCCCCCCATTCTCCACAGTGCCCGCACCTCAGCTGGCTTTCTCGTTCACTCCTTTGATCACACAGCAATCGTGTATTGAGCATCTACAGGGCGCCAAGTGCCGCTGGGCCCTGCAGCTCGCCTGAGCCCTCGCCCGAGTCCTCGCCAGAGTCCGCACCCCACCTCTGTCCTCTGCAGGTCCCCTTCTCTCCCTGACTCTCCTCCTCCACCATCATCAGCTCCAGGACTCGGGGACCCGGGACAGAACCCAAGGAGAGATGAACTCGTGGTCCTCAGCTGTGAAGGCGGCTTTGGTTTCTCAGCTGCAAATCACAGCCATACTGGGAACCCACGGGAAGGAAGACCACTGCCGGAGCCTGTGTTTTCTGGAAACGCCGCAGGGCGGTGAGAAGTTTTCCAGGCCCTGCCTTAGGCCAGCAGGCAAGATTTGAATCACTGAACTGTCATCAGGTGTCTCCCAGGTCCCAGGTCCAACATCACCCCCTGAGAGCACCAGGAAGTAAAATGCCCTAGACACAGAGGTCCCCTGAGACCCACAGAGAGCACACAAAACACTCATCCAGTGCTGACTTGGCGCCAAGCCTTTCCCATGCCTTTGGCTGTTTAATTCTCAAAACCTGTTGTGTGACAAGGGCTGTGACTCTCACTCCATGGATCTACCCTCTCCAAAGCTTAGCTCCGAACTGCAAGGCTGCAAAGCCCCATCCTCCTGGTGCCCACCTCGCCCACCCTGCCCACCCCAGCAGCCGAGTCCTTCTCAGGGTAAGGACTTGCTTCGAGGGGAGAGGAGGAGCTGTCACCTACAGACAGGGCGCAACTCCCCACCCGGAGTGGGGACTCAGGAAATGGCTGTTGACAAACAATCCTGTTTTCATAAAAACAAAACTTGCAGTATATGTACACGAAAGAAAAATACTGGAATGGAATGCACCCAAATGATACTATACTCTTTTTTTTTTTTTTTTTTTTTTTTTTTTTTTTGAGATGGAGTCTTGTTCTGTCACCCAGACTGGAATGCAATGGCACGATCTTGGCTTACTGCAGACTCTGACTCCCGGGTTCAGGCAATTCTCTGCCTCAGCCTCCCGAGTAGCTGGGATTACAGGCGCCCACCACTACGCCCACCTAATTTTTGTATTTTTAGTAGAGACGGGGTTTCACCATCTTGGCCAGGCTGGTCTTGAACTCCTGATCTCGTGATCCACTTGCCTCGGCCTCCCAAAGTGCTGGGATTACAGGCCTGAGCCACTGTGCCAGGCCAAATGATACTACTCTCATGAAGAAGATAAGGAATGTGATTTTCTTGCTCTTTCCTGTGCTTATCTGTATTTTCTTCATTTGTTGCGGAGAAGTTAAAAGAAAAGAAAAACCATAAAATTTAGGAAAGCCAAGCGCCTCCTCCAGAGCTGACTGAGGGTTTTGGGGAGAGGTGGTCTGGGGTGGCTGTGGTCAGCAGCACTGGCCCCTGGGGGCTGTCAACAAGCAAGAGGAGACAGAGACCAGCGGCCCTGGCTGGCCTCCCTGGATGTCCTTCTCAGAGCCAGCAGATGCCACTTTGATCATCTTGGGGTGCAGGTGATGAGGGAAACACAGGAACTTTGAGAGCAGGCGGTCAAGGATGAGGATTTTGGGATCAAGAGACTTGGGACACCCAGCTCACCAGCTAACCCAGAGTATACCCGTGGCAAGTCATTGCTCTTCTGAGCCTCAGCTTCCCCATCAGCAAAATGGGTTTCTGGAAGGCTATCATGAGGACTAAGGGAGACCGTGCATACAAAACAACCAGCCAGTCCCCAGCATTGCAGCAAGCACACAAACAAGGGTAGCTCTTGGTCGCTCTTCTTTTTTTTTGAGACAGAGTCTTGCACTGTCACCCAGGCTGGAGTGCGATGACACGATCTCAGCTCACTGCAGCCTCTGCCTCCTGGGTTCAGGTGATTCTCCTGGCTCAGCCTCCCGAGTAGCTGGGATTACAGGCGCATGAGCCACCACACCTGGCTAATTTTTGTATATTTTGAGTAGAGATAGGCTTTTGCCGTGTTGGTCAGGCTGATCTTGAACTTCTGGGCTCAAGTGGTCCACCCACCTCAGCCTCCCAAAGGGCTGGGATTACAGGCGTGAGCTATCCCACCTGGCTGTTTGTCTCCCCTGCCAATCCCCCATGGCCATTAGGAAAAGCCTGGCCTTGGCACTCAGGCTGGAAGTTGGCTGGAGGGGATTTGGACCTAACCCCCTTGGTGTAAAGTGAAGAGTCAAATTCAGGGAAGGGAGGAGGTAAGAACAGAGTCAGACTCCTCCCTCCGCCACACCCAGCTGCTTCCAGGCCTCACTGTCCCAGAGCAGAAAGTGTGGGGTTTGGATGCTCCCGGGGACCTGAGATCCATGTCAGTCCTCCCAGTGTGAAGTTCTAACACTTTCCTCAGCATGGGCCTCTCCCTGTCCTCACGCCCCACCCAGTCCCGCCCTGGCCAGGCTCAGGACCCAGGGAAACCAGGAGGACCAACCAAGTTCTCCTTCTCACTCTCTGTCTGAGTCAACCCCACCACACCATGGAGGTGACTCAGAGGAGTCAAAGCCCCAAACCACACCCCATTCACAGCGTGGAGGGGACCCTCACTCCAGGGCTGGGTTTCCCCAGGGTCTGCTCTGCCGTGCCAGACACTCTCAGGCTCCCTAGGAAGAGGAGGAAGCTGGATGGAAGCTGGAAAGATGGAGGGATGGAGGGATGGAGGGATGGAGGCTGGAGGGATAGAGACTGGAGGGATGGAGGCTGAAGGGATAGAGGCTGGAGGAATGGAGGCTGGAGTCATAGAGGCTGGAGAAATGGAAGCTGGAAGGATAGAAGCTGGAGGAACAGAGGCTGGGGGGATAGAGGCTGGAAGGATGGAGGAATGGGAGGGATGAAGGCTGGAAGGATAGGGGATGGAGAGATGGTAGGAATGGAGGCTGGATGAATGGAGGCTGGAGGAATGGAAGGGTGGAGGCTGGAGGGATGGAAGGATGGAGGCTGGAGGAATGGAAGGATGGAGGTTGGAGGAATGGAACGGTGGAGGCTGGAGGGATGAAGAAGGAAAACAAAGAGCAGGAGGGGTCTGGGCACTAGGCTGTGGCCTCAGCTGCTGGGCCTGTACCATGGCAGGACATCTGTGAATCCTGGGGACACTTTTGGCTGGTTCCAAAGTCAAAGCATGAACCCCTCTCTGCTACAACCCTAGGCAGACAGTCTGGTGCAGAGACTGTGAGACACCAGGGACCCCCGTTTGCTCACGTTTGTTCCGTTGCTCACTTGTTCAGCAAACACGTGTGAAGCCCCTGCTTACTGCCATGCACTGGGCTGGGCTCAGGTTTCCAGATGAATCAGGCCTGCTCCCCAGGGGCCTCCCAGTCTGTCAGAAGAGAGACAGACCTTGAAACAAATAATTAAAGACATGAATGAAAGTCTCTGACATAAAAATACACAAGGCCGGTGAACACGGAGGAGTCACTGAGTCAGGCTTAGGGTCAACCAGAGGGAGAGCTCAGACCTCCACCCAGTAGGGTGGGCAGTGGGAGGCCGGGGCAGCTCGAGGGATGCTGCAGGACCCACCACTGCTCCTGTGACCACCCCGTGACATGTCTCGGGGAAGCGACACCCCCTCCAATATCCAACGCGAGAGAGGCCCTGTGCAGATGCCGGCATGGGTTTTGGATGTGGGCGATTCTCACAGATCCATTTCTAGGCCTTGATCTGCAACCCACTCGCTTCACACCGCTGCGCCTCCGTTTTCTCATCTGCCAAGTGAGACGTCTGGATTTGGACATGATTATTACAGCTAATATTAGCTGGGCATTCACTGTGTACCAGGCGTCACGCCAGACACTCTGCATCAGTACCTCGTTCGGCCTTCACATCCGCCCAGTGAGGTAAGTGCCCTTTTAATAGCAGAATGCTCTTATCCAATGAAGGCAAAACCAGTGGTTGGTTAATAGAAAAAAAAAAAATGAATGCAGGAAATCTTATGATACATAAAGTAGGCATTTTATTGAACGTAACACGTGCGCATGTACCTTTATGAGATGATCTTCTGATGCCGGGCCAAGGCTGCCTTTGAGACCAAGGCTGGGGTCCTACCTGTTTTTCTTGCATTAAACAGCGTTTATGGCTCGAATTGGAGTCCTTTAAAGTGCAGGGGACCTTAGAGGCGCCTGTGGAGCCATCTGAGTGCAGACTCCCTCCAGATTTTTAATAATCACCCGCTCCCTCCAGGTTTAGTCTACAGCTAACTTGATGATGGATTTTAACTGTTGGTGATGGATTTTAGCTGTTGTCTTCCCCAACCTTCTGTAGCTGTCTTGCCCACACCGCATTTTTTTCTTTCGTTGACATCTCACCTATAACTGGGCCTTTCCAAAGTCCTTTCTTGGTTTTCAGCCACATGACTCTGTCCCATTCTCAGTCTGGTCTCATTGGTTTGGCCACTACGGCCAGCAACTGCGGGTCTGGGAAGAGGCCTCACTGAGCTGTAGGGGCAGCCTAGGTGGGAATGGCAGTGGTCCACCTGCCTGGAACATTCGGGAAGCTGTGGCATCCACTAATCTGTCTCTCAAGGGACAGGGAGAGTGTTTGTTAATCCAGAGTGTGTTGAACCGAGGTCTTTTAAGGCAGTTCCTTTAGTTTGATTCCCATTCTACAGGCGAGGAAACTGAGGTACATGAAGTCACTTCCTCAAGGCTGCCGTGGGCTCGTCTAGCTGGGATCTTAACCCAGGTCTGCCTGGCTCCCCGTTCTTCATCCTCACTCCCTCCTTGTCATCCCGAGGGAGACCCTGTGAGCCTCTGGCTTTCCTGCCGGAAGGACTTAAAGGATCTCTCTGGCATGTGGGATTTGACGTACGTTTAAACATCGTCCACACGGAGCCTGAGTACGGAGGATGGTCACCGACCGCTGCCACCGACCGCTCTCGGAGCAGGGCCTGTCTCCCTTGGCCTCTGTCCCCGCCCAGCGGGTATGCAGCAGGTGCTCATGAGTGTCTGTGAGGCTGGATGGGAGCAGTCAGGATGCCTCTTGTGTTTCTGCCAGTATGGCGGGCGCCTGCTCTGGGGCATGCCGTGGGCTGGGTCCCGGCAGCTAACAGGGAGGAGAAGCCAAGAGAATCACTGGCTCTTGCAGGGGGTCCCATGCCCCCATCCAAGCCTCCTCTGCTCAGACTTCCTCTGAGGGGACAGGGTGTTGTGAAAGTGCGGAGGAGGTGGAGCTTGGCGTCGGCCACACCTGAGCTCCAGGTCCAGCTCTGCCACATACTGGCGGGGCGTGTGACCTTGGACCAATGGCCACCTCTCTGAGTCTCGGTGCAAACGACAATGCCCCATTCCAGGCCCTGGGTGGGCAGACCCCCCGCGGGGCTAGGAAGGGAACACTCCCTTGAGCCCTGGGGAGGAGGAGGCCCGCAGGCAGGAGGGGCTTGGCTGTGGACAGGGGACCCGGCAGGCAGCTCCCAGCACTTCCGACCGTTGGTGGCTGTGGAGAGCGACGCGGTGTGCAGGGGAAATGAAAAGAGGCCAGACACCGTCCAGGCCGCAGCACGCAAGGGACGCCTCACTCCGCGCCTTCGCTCCCTCCCAGGCTCAGAAAGGGGAAGGCAGCCCAGACCAGGAAGTGGCCAGCTTCTGATGGCCACCGCATGGGGACCGCGCCAGCCCCAGCAGGAAGTGGCCGGCCCCTTCTCACCCGCTGCCGAGCCAGGCCCTCCTGTGCTCACATTTGGGAAACAGCCGGCCTGAAAGTCCCTGTTCTCGGGCCTGTTCTGGGACCAGCACTGCATTCTTAGAAGCCCGGCTCCGGCCAGGGGCTCTGACGTTCTGGCCGGGGGTCTACAGATCTGGGTTCTAGGCTCCGCTCTGCCACTTCCTCGCCCTGAGGCCTCAGCCAAGTTGCTTCCCCGTCTGAACCTGTTCCTCATCTGCTAAATGGGATGATCAGCCCCCACCTGCCACCTCAGAGGGACGATGAAAATGGGGAGTCCTGAAAGGCCAGAGCTGGAAAGTCCCCAGAGGCTCCTTACAGGGGAGGCAGGCGGGAAAGGAGAGAGATTGTCCCGAGTCCCACAGCCAGTGGGTGGCAGGGCCGTGAGGGTCCGGAAATGCACTGGGCGGTAGGACTTGGCCCAAGCCTCACTCCATTCCTTCCTAGCTGTGGGACCTTGGTCAAGTCAGCCAAGAACCCTGGGCCTTTTCCTACATCGAGAGAGCAAGCCTCATCTCCCGGGGCTTCTGGGGCGCGCGGATGCTCTGTACTGTCCTGTGAACTGGAAGGGCTTCTTGCTGGAGGTGGACTGGAACTCACGTCTCAAGCGTTCCTGTTCTTTGCTGCCCACTGCCCTGAACTCCGAATGCAAGGAGTGGGTTCTGGCACCCAGGAAGCCGCCTGCGGGGAGGTCTCCTCTTGCCTGTCTCTTCCCCTGCCTCCCCACATTGGGAAGAGGTGGCAGACCTCTTTCCTTGATTCTGAGTCACTGGAGGCCGTGCTCTTGGAGGAGCTGCGTGTGAAGTCACCTCTCCCACATCAGCAGCCAGAGACGTCATCACCACTGACACTGTGACTTCCACCTACCCAAAGCCCCGTCTCCTGCTGGCTGGCAGAGTCCTCCATGGACCTGGAGCCCAAACAGCCTTTGTGGGGCAGCAGAGCAGTGAGGGAGGTTGGACGGGACCCGGAGCGGCCCTCCTGCACCAGGCTTCCTGATGCCGTCGGCACCACTGTCCAGTCCCAGCTCGGCCTTCTGGAGAGAGGGCCTCAGGTTAGCCAGTCCTAGTTGGCAGGGCTGGCAGAGGAGGTAGAGGCTAGCCCATTGGGGGCACAGAATGAGAGTCCATGGACCTGAAGAAGAGCTGGGAACCACAAATCCCACATGGAATTATGGGACATGAGTGTGTGTGTGTGTGTGTGTGTGTGTGTGTGTGTGTGTGTGTGTGTATTCATACACACTCGTATCTGCATTTCCCAAGAAGGAGGGTCAGATTTCATCAAATTCTCAAAGACAGAAATAACAAGTTCAGGATCGGGATCTTTCTCCCTTTTTCCATTCCCAGATGAGGAAGTTGAGGCACAGAGAAAAATTGATCTCACAGCTCTTACAGGCAGGATAAGGAAGGGTACTTAATGTTCCAATTATGACTTCCTTTTTCTGGTTCTAAAAAGTTCCCTAGACAGTTCAGAGGGAGCCTCTAGCCCATCCTCCTGTCCCAGAACACTGGTGGTAGCTGTGGCTGGGAGACAGTGAGCTCACTCAGGAGAGGAGCTCAGGTCTCCTGAACCAAACCCCAGAGCTAGAGCTCCCACCAGCACTACCACCATCACCGCCACCATCATCACCACCAGCATCATCACTACCAACGCTGGCACAATCACCACCAGCATCATCATTACCCCATTACCACTGCCGCCGCCATCAACACCAACACCACCTCACCTCACCATTACTACCAGCACCACCATCAACACCACCATTATCACCAGCCCTGCTGCGGTCACCACCATCACCATCCAGCAACACCACCATCATTACCACCGCCATCACCACCATCACCACCATCACCACTTGTATTGCTGTCAACCACCATCAATAACACCACCAGCATCACCACCACCACCACCACCATCAACACCATCCCCACCATCACCACCATTAACACCAGCACTACCACCACCATCACTCCATCACCAAAAACCACACCATCACCAGCCCCACCATTACCACCACCACCACCACCACTACCACTACCACCATCACCACCATCACTCCCATCACCAGCACCACCATCAGCACTACCAGCATCAACACCATTACCACAAGCATCAGCACCACCATCACCACTACCATCACCACCATCACCATCACCACCATCACTACCATCACCACCGTCACTACCATCACCACTACCATCACCACTACCATCACCACCATCACCACCACCATCACCACCATCACCACCATCACCACCACCATCACTACCATCATCACCATCACCACCATCACCACCATCACCACTACCATCACCACCATCATCACCATCACCACCATCACTACCCTCACTATTGACACCACCCTCACTACCACCATCACCACCATCACTATTGACACCAGCACTGCTATCAGACTATCAGCATCACCATCAACACCATCACCAATAAAGTCACTACTATCACTATTGACACCACCACCACCACCACTATTGACACCAGCACTATCAGACTACCAGCATCACCATCAACTCCATCATCACCACCACCAACAACAACACCATAACCACAAGCACCACCGGCACCATCATTGGCACATGGTCTGCATTAGAGACTGAGCTAGTCATCTTGCCTCCACCATTACCCTGCTGGTGGGAATTGGGATACCCAGCTCAGGGATACCCAGGGGTATCCCACCTTGGGGCCAGCCAAGGGTGGGGTGAAAATGAACCTCTGTGTCCTGATGCAGGTGAGGACATTCTGAATGGAAAATGCCAATTGCAAAATGAGCTCAACTGACCTGACCTCACATCAGACCCCTTCAGGGATAGTAGGAGAATAACATGTTGGTCCTTCCGTCTCTCCACAAATATTTACTTTCCATTATTTTAGCTGACATCTGTGCAGCACTGATTGAGCACTGTTTTAAGTGCTTTAGATAAATGAACTAATTCAACCCTTGTAGTAACCCTATAAGGTGGGTAGTATCGTTATCCCTATTTTGCAGTCAGGGAAACAAAGGCACAGAAGTGAAATAGCTTGTCCAAGGCCAGGCACTTAGTAAATGGCAAGGCCAAGACTTGAACCCAGGCATCCCAACACGCAGAGTCCACGCTCCTAACCACTGTACTCACTGTCAGATCGAAGGAGCATGGGACGTGACAAAGAAAATCCCAGCTGTGCAACCCTGCAAGTGACTGTGATCTCCTTGAAGGCGTGGGCCATGTCCTTTGCACTGCTGTGTTCTCAGCGCTTACCACCAGGCCTGGTATACAATAAGGGCTCAATAAATGTCGGCTAAGTGAATTGATTGGTGATACTGGGCTTCAAACCCTTCCCCCAGCACCTGTTCCTCCTCCCCTGGGCCACACTTCAGGGCAGTCACTGAAGCTGTAGTTCTACTGCCAGCCAACAGAGGGCAGCATGTATAATAGCATGAGACTTGTCAGCAGCCAGGAAGAAGGAATTAGGAGAAAGAGGAGGCAATACTTTGTGGCAGGCATGAATGCAATTATTGATTAAAATTGCGGCAAGCCTTGGGACCTACCACATGATGTGACCCCATGGCTGATATTTCCTATTTGACAGCTGAGGAAACTGAGGTTCAGAAAGGGAAAGGTCATTGCCCAAGGTCACGCAGCAAGTGAGTGGCAGAGCCAGGCTTGAAAAATCTATGTCTCCTGGGCTCTTTCCCACCAGAACTCAAGAAACAGCTGACAGATTAGAAGATAGACCAGGCGTCTCCCTGTCTGTCAGAACAAGAAGACAAGGTGGGCTCTGGAAGAGGGATGTTGAAAGCTACCAGCCAAGGCAAACCCCTAACCCTGCTTCCCATCCCACCCATCCTGCCCCACCCCACCCCATGCCCCAGCCCCATTCCCCACCTTCCTCCACCCCCACACACATAGCCAGGCCGCCCCCTGGTGTCTGTGACTGGCATACACAGATGCACACTCGCGATTTTGTCAATCATCCGCGGTGAGGATGCATCTCCACTTTACAGACCCCGGCCTGACCGCAGGCTGTTGGCGTAGCAAGGGACCAACAGCACAGGGTTCCAGTCCCCCCAGGGACTTACAGCCCAAAGGGTGAGGCAAGATGGCCCCAGAACAGAACACAGAGCTCGTGTGCCTGAGTTCCTGGAATTACAGCCAATGGCCACCCCAAGCACCCAGCACTGCACTCAGCACTGTAGATGCACCACCTCTTTTAGGCCACACCGTCCTGTGGGGTAGGTGCTTGTATTCACCCTCACTGACAGCTGAGGAAACTGAGGCCCAGGAAGAGGAGGTAACCTTGCCATTGAAACCCACACTGGCTGATTTCCAGTCAAGCTTGTTCAGCTGCCCCATGCAATAACCCCTGTAGCTCTGAGTAAATGTGGTCGGCTTGGACTGGAGTGGTCTTGGAAGGCTCCCAGGAGGAGGTGGGGCTCCACTGCATCAAAGACAAGACCCAAGTCCTCACCATCACCCACTGGTGACAACAATCATCACAACAGCAAGTACCATGCGTTAAATACCTAGTGATGGGTGCTGCAGTTTAAGTACTTTACATGGATTGTTTATTCATTCCTTCACTTGAACACTGACTAAACATCTCCTATGTACCTGTGTGCTAGGTACTGCATCACAACAGTGAACAAAACAGACAAAAATTCCTGACCTCATGAGACTTATATTCTGGACATGGGAGAAAGATAATAAGCAAAATAAAAATATACAGTGTGTGCCAGTGATCATGTGATAATTTCTAGAGAAAAATAAATAAGGAGGAGGAGAGAAGGCATTTGGGGAAGGTGGTAGTACTTTAAGCTTTGTGGTCAGAGGAGGTTCCCTGAGAAGACATTTGAGCAGAAAGCAGAAAGAACCACCTGGGTGTCTGGGGAAGAGCATTCCAGGCAAAGGGAACAGCTGTGCAAAGGCCCTGAGGCACCAGCCTCCTTGACTCATCTCATTCAACCTCGAGTTAGAGACCACTGTTGCTCGCATTTCATAGATGCCCCTAGTTAAGGAACACTTTCTACATCTGTCAGGGTGTAGCAAGCGGCCACGGGAAACAGATCTCTCGAACACCGAGTAAAGGAGGGAAGAGTTTATTCAGCCGGGAGACCAGGCAGTAATTTGTCGAAAGCCCAGCTCCTTTAACAAAGGAAGGTTCTGCCTTTATATAGGCTTATACTTCAGATGTTACACGTGGAAGAATCTTAGGTTTATAGCTTTAGGAATCACATATGAAAGGGTTCCGGTTTTTACAGTTTAGGACTCACAGGCGAAAAGGTCTCTGTTTACAGTTTCAGGAATCACATATGAAAGGGTTCTGGTTTACAGTTTTAAGACTCACATGTGAAAAGGTCTCTGGTTTGATCTTGTTTTGAGTAAAAATAGTGTCTTCCAGAGCATTTCCCCAAGACGAAGCGTGTTATTTTCAGGAAGGAGATTCGGGAGGCGCCAGCCGGCCTGCTCTCTCTTCTGTTGAGCTGCACGGTGGATGACAGAGCGGGAGGGAATCCCAGATGCCTGGGTCTCCTTCCTCAAGAGAAGAGGCAGGGCAGATGGAGAAACTGAGGCCCAGAAAGGTCAAGCTCAAAGTCACACGGTGAGTGTGGCAGAGCTGGAATCCATGTCTTCTGCCTTCTGTACCAGAGTTCTTCTGAGAGGGACTTAGGGTTCTCTAGTTTCTAAAGGAATGCATCACTTCTGGCACCTCCAAAGCTCAGCCAGGGCAGGACGCAGGCTCCGGAAAGGCTGCTGGACCAAGCACAAGCACTGAGTCTCAGCCTGGGGGAGACAGAGCCGGCCTGGGTGCCGTGCTCGCCACAGTGGGACAGAGAGGCCCAGCCAACGGTGCCTCCTGCTGCCTTGTCCAGCGTGCCCCCTTTAGAGTAAGGAGACCTGCTACCTACAAGGCCGTACCTCAGGCCCACCAGCAGTGGGGAGTGGCTGAGGACCATCAGTGACTAATCTCAGGCTGCCCAGCGGTCAGCCTGGGGCAGAGGTTTGTGGTCGGATCTGGGGTCGGCAGGTACCCAGGAAGGAGTCAGTATATGGTTTGACTGAGGGACCTGTCTGTGACAAGGGACAGCAGTCAGTCTATGTTCAAATCAGGACTTCATCCATCACCAGGGTCAAAGAGCAAATGGGCCCAAGTCAGGGCTCAGACATGGCCAACGTGGGAGTATGTGTCTGCAGAATGAAGCCTGCCATCGCGGGATTGCAGGCATGAGCCACTGCACCCAGCCTCGTCTTTTATTTTAAGATTTGAATTTTGTATCTGTTTTTTTTTTTTTTAAGACTTCTCTACCCCAATGTCATGAATAACTACTTTCTTCTAAAACATTTTAAATTTCGTTCTTTCCTATGCAGGGCTTTATGTCGTCTGAAATGTCCGTTACGTTTGGTGTGAGGTAGGAATAGCATTTTAGCTCTTCCGTGTGAAGAGCCAGTTGGCCTAGCACCATTTCTTTATTAGAAGGTTGCTCCGTAAACGCTGATGTCTTCCGAGTGCCGGGGCCCGTTTGTAAGTGGGTGTGTTCAGAGGTTCTTTCTTCCATTGAGCTTCCTCCTTTAATTACTGTAGGTTAGAATAAGCTAAAAAGTGTTGTCTAAAAAGACAACGCTTTCTTAATATTGTTCTTCAAATTTGCGTCGGTGTATTCGTGTTGCAGGATCTTTGGGGTGTTGCTTTTCTGGCTGGAAACCTCTGTGTGGCTGCTGCGGTGGGGCAGGAAGCTCCAGGTGCTGGCACGGGCGCCAGCTCTCCGTGAGTCTGCGGCTGGACCAGGCACACTGCAAGCAGCCTCCACAGCCGGCACTGGGGAACTCAGTGGCACCTGGAACTTGGAGATGCCAGGAACCACAGGGTCCCAGAGAAAGAGTCACAGCTCTGGCTCAGGGAGCACCCAGGCCTGCGCTCCCCGAAAGGCCACAGCTCCTCTCTCCTCTTGGCCCGCAGCATGGCGAGCAGGGGCCACAGTTCAGCCCTGTCTGTGTGATAGCTCTTGAGCCTCGCCACTCAGCAGGTCCCGAGTTCTTGTCCTGCAGTCCGGAATAATGAAGTATGAGACAAACGGAGGACGAGCAAGAGGAGGAGGAGCTTTACTGAGCCACAGCACAGCTCAGCAGAGACCGGCGGCGGTGAGCCCCTTTCTGCAGCCAGGTGTCTCGATGAGCGTGCAGCTCCTAGCAGAGACGGCAGTTCCTCCCTGCAGGCAGGTGCCAACAAGCGTGTTCTCAGCAGAGAGGGTCACTCCTCTCTGCAGCGGGTCGCCCTGCGGTCTCTGTCCTCTGAGCAGAGAGGAGGACCGGCAGTGGGTTGCTCATCTCTGCAGGCGGAGGGCAAGCCTCCCTCCCCTGAAAGCGGGGCCTCACAGGGAGCCCACCCCGTTCCACCCAGCGGCCTGTCTGCCTCTGGCTCCCAGGCTTGTTCATGGCGCCCAGGCTGCTTGCACCTACCAATGGGCACCTGCAGGCCAGCGTCGACCCACCCTTAGCACCCCTAACTTCCGCCCCCATGTTTGTTGGTGCCCAAAGTCTGGAGGGGGCCAAGGCAGCAGGGGGCCAGCATGTCAGTGCTGCCCCAAGTGTGTCACCCCTGGCCCGGCCGTGACAGCACACAGGCTTGGCCCCACGTTGCTCTGAGATCGGAGCAGGCACCAACAGTAGGGGGAATCCAGGCAGTGGGAGCAGGCACTTCTGAGCCCGTGAGGGCAGGGGGCCGCTTCCTGGGTCCCCGAGAATGCAGGGGTGTCTGGGTTCACAGCCGCAGTTTGGGCGGTAGCTGCACCTGGGAGAATGGGGCTCCCACCTGCTCTCAGGTCCGGAGAGCACAGGGGTGCCGGGGTCCACAGCCATGGTTTGGGTGGCTGCAGTGGCACCAGGGGAGCTCCCACCCCAACTCAGAAGGAGTGGGGTTCCCGCTTGTCCCCAGCTCCTGCCAGCTCCATGGAGCACACAGCCCCAGCCATACCTTCCTGCTACAGCCAGAGTGACTGCAGCAGCCGCTCCAGACGGCCGGCTGCTGCCATCGTTAGTTTCCTGCTATTGCCGTAACAAATTACCACAAACACTGTGGCTTTAAGCAATGCAAATGTATTGTCATACAGCTATGGATTTCAGATTTTTTTCTGAGACAGATAAGGTGTCCGCAGGGCTGTGTTTCTTTCTGGAGGCTCTGAGGGAGATACATTCCCCTGCTTTTTATCAGATTCTAGAGGCACCTGCATTCCTTGGCTTGTGGCCTCTTCCTCCATCTTAAAGTGTATCACTCCCATTTCTGCTTCTGTTATCACATTGCCTTTTCCTCCAGCTCTGACTCCTCCTGCATTTGTCTGAGAAGGATAATCCAGGATGTTCTCCCGAACTCAAGATCCTTCATCACATCTATAATGCCTCAGGTATGGGTGGGACTCAGGATATAATCAGTTCTGGGCAAAATTCCTCAAGATGTACAGATTTGTGAAACTAGAAAACAAGTTTTCTGCTCCTGAATACCGTGGTGGGACAACATAAGACATCAGTTATAGACATTTCCATTCAAATAGGGAGAAAACGGAAGGAAAAAAGGAATCACAGTCTCAAGCAATTTCAAAATCCAATCAGACATTGGAGGGGAGGGGAGAGGGGGAGGGGGAGGGGAGGGAGGATGGGGGGAGGGGACGGGAGGGAGAGGAGGGAGGGGACGGGGAGGAGGGGAGAGGGGGAGGGGACGGGAGGGGGAGGGGGAGGGAGGGAGGACGTAAAGTTCAAAGACAGACAGTCACCTGAGCCACCCGCCCTACTCTCATCACCATTGCCCATCACCAGGGTCTCTGGACCCCACGCCTCTCCTCACTGCCCATGTGTCCCCATTTCTCAGGATCCCTATATCCTGATGGTGTCACAAGCCCTAATAATTAAAAAGTGACAGTCCCCTTCACCTTTTCCCCCTCCCTACAATTCCCTGCCCCTCCTAGAGGTGAGCCTGTTAACAGCTTGGTGTCTATGCCACAGATCCTTTTCTGTGCATTAAAAGAACTCTACATGGATATAACAGAGATAGACATGGGCAGGATTTACCTTACAGAAATAGGGCCAAGAGACATACATTTTCTCTGACTTGCCTTTCTATTAGTGGTGTGGAAATCTTTCCATATTCGTCTATCATAATTCTTAGTTGTTGCAGATTTTATGCTGAAAAGAAAACAGAAGGCTAAGGCTACCCATACTCCCATAGCTTTTCCGTCAAGTACATAAATGAAGAAGTAAAAGCCTCCAAACACAGCGTATATATCTTTCGTAACCTTTCCCAGGATTACAGCGGCAGAGCTGTGTGGATGCGCACTGCTTCAAACACAGCCACACGTTTTCTCACAGAGTGGAATCATGCCAGTCACGTTGCTGTTTTATTGATTTTTCTACTCAGTAGTCTGTCTCGGAGATTTTTCCAGATTGGTGCATTTTGATGTCACTAGATTCTGTTCATCCACTAACTATGATTCCGTTGTCTGGACGAGCCACTGTTCCCCTCTTGATAGACACTTCAGTTAGTTCCAGGCCTTTGCTATTACTGAAATGAACACCCTTCCGTGTACATCTCTGCCCTCCCCATTCCAGGTCTGAAGTCTGAGGAACTGAGGACAATTGTGTGGTGTCATGATGGTGAGCATGTAAGACCACACGTCTGCCCTGTGAAAGGAAGATAAATCTGGGGACCCCAAAATCATCCTCCACCCCACGCACACTCACAACACAGCCTCCTCCACGCAGCAGAACTGTTACGCCTGCCAGAGGCTCAGACAGCTGTCAGGCACTACAAATAAACAGGTGAGCTCCTGTGTCTGCATTTAGCAAGCAGGTTGCAGAATTACATCGTCTGGGGCGACCCCACACCCTGGTCTAGGGGAGAGGGGAGAAGCAGCCTCCAGGTCATCTTCCCAGCACCCCCTTGCCTCAGCTGTGCCACCCACCCCACCCTCCACTGTCTTCCTCCTTCCTCCAGCAGAGGGATTGCCTGGGGAAGGAAAGGGGACAGGGGACTCCTATATGGCCCTGGCAGGCCTCAGAGGAGAAAAGGACTTTGCAGGTTCATTTCCACAAAAGAGGGAGGCCCCAGCACGACCTCTGGGGTCTGAGCAGCTGCTCAGCTGCTTTTCTGTTCAATTGTATCAAACTAATGTGAACCCGAAATGCTCTAAAATTGAAGCAGGACATTTTGGATCTGCTATTGATCCTCATCACTTGGGCGACTCCTGTGACCTGTGTTAGCCACAACCCAGCCAAAAGCCACTGCTCTGAAAACAGCGTGTGTGGTTACCTGATTCTGTTCAGTTGCAGATGAGAAAAGCCGTGTGCCCCCACCCCCTCAGCTGTCCCCACCCAGACAGTGCAAAGAAAAGGAGTGAAGGTAAATACAGAGGAAGGGGTGGGAACCAGGATGCGGACCAGCAACCCTTCCATTGCCCAAAGAAAGGTTTTCAGGAAGAAGATTTGCTGGCAGGATAAAGGCTCTTGGAGCAGAGCAGCTCTAGGGGCTCCCAGGACCGCCCCCGACAGGTGTCAGGGAAGTAACCCCAGGCCATCCTGCACCACGTCTGCAGCCCCACACCCAGCCTACTGTGCACAGCGTGGGGTGCTCTTTAAAGTACATGATGTCCTGTGTAAGTTAAAATTCGTGTTCCAGAAACAGCATTCCGGAAAATCAGAACTGAGGCCTTGGAGGGTAAATAGACCAGCAGCTCCCAAGTCTGGTGTACATCAGAGTCATCAGCAGCTCTGACATGTGCAGACTCCCAGGTCACCCCCCAGGACATCTGATTCCTGGGGTGGCGCCTGAGTACGTGTACTGTGAAAACATGTCCAAGCTGAGGACCCTGAATTTCCATGCTAACTGTGTTCTCTGGAGTCTTGGGAATGGCAGAGGGACCCAGGGCTCCTGCATGGTGAGGGGAGTTGAGCACGTGGGACCCCAGGCTCCTCACCTCTTGGACTGGAGCCCCCCACTCTCATCCATTCCACAGACTGCATCTTCGATTGATCGTAAGACACGCCATGGTTTTATGTGCCACTCAGAAAGACACTGCTGGCTGCCGTGGATTCTAAGATGCCCATCGGTCTCATAGGCGGCAAAGGTGAAACTTGTGTTCTAGAATCCACGAACTGCTGTGTGCGGTCACCTCCTTCAGGGATGTCCCACAGCTCTTAGAGTGAGCCTCACCTCCTCCCCGTCATCCCAAGGCCCTGTGTACTCCACCCCCGCCTGCCTCTCCAGCCGCCTCCCAAAACCATTCTCCCCTCCTCTGTGATCCCACCTTTTTTTTTTTTTTTTTTTTTGAGCCTGAGTCTTGCTCTGTCACCAAGCTGGAGTGCAGCAGGGTGATCTCAGCTCACTGCAACCTCCACCTCCCAGGTTCAAGTGATTCTCCTGCCTCAGCCTCCCGAGTAGCTAGGACTACAGGCACACACCACCACGCCTGGCTAATTTTTTGTATTTTAGTGGAGACGGGGTTTCACCATGTTGGCCAGGATGGTCTCGATCTCCTGACCTTGTGATCTGCCTGCCCGGCCTCCCAAGGGCTGGGATTACAGGCGTGAGCCACCGCGCCCGGCCTGGCCTGGCTGCCTTCTTTCAGACCCCAGTACCCTCCTCATTTCCTCCCCAAACAGAGACTTTGCCCAGGCCGTACATTCTTCCCTTTCCTTTTTAACCCACTCATCTTTGAGAGCACAACTCAACTGCTGCTTCCTCAGGAAAGCCTGCCTCATCATCTTTGCTAGGTCTCACCCCCTGCCGCCACCACCACCACCGTTATTCTGTCTTGTGGCCCCTCCGCAGCACTGGTCCCAGCCGCAATCTCCCCTTGCTGTGTGTGATTAAGTGATAAACGTCAGACTTCCCGGATTGACAGTAAGCCACAACATGTAAATAGACACTGACCTGGTTTAACCTGCTGTAGAATCCCTTGTGCCTAGCACTGTGCCTGGCACACAGTAGGTATACAACAATCTACACTGGGCTGGGACCCCGCTCCACAAACATGGGGCTCCAGGTTTCGGTGACCTGAAGGGGCAAAGTCCTAGGAGTCAGTCTGGGAGAGAAGCCTATGGTCATATACCAGTCCCCGGCTGGGGCGTGAGGGTGGAGAGATGGCAGCCGGTGTACACGCCTGCACCACAGTTGCCCCAGCTCCTCCTCCGCAGCTTCCTCCTGGGTCTCAGGCCAGCCCGTTTGCTCAGCTGCCCGGGGGAGTTCTGCTTTCCTGCCCCTTTGCACTCCACCTCTACCTGCCATTCACGGAAGAAACCAGAGACAGCCAAAGGAGAGGGGATAAGACCACCCGCCAGTCTGTCCACCAAGGCCCCAGGAGAAATGGGTGCCCAGGCCCTAGCCAAGGAGACATGGTCCTGGAACAGTTTATCGTCAAGAGTCTGGGGTTTGGAGTCGGGCTGTCTGGGTTTGAGCCACTGCCCAACATTGGGCAAGTTCCTTCAACTTCTCTAAGCCTCAGTTTCTTCATTTGTAAAATGGGGATCGCAAGGGTGGTTTTGAGGAGCACGTAAGGGGCGGACTTGATTGAGGGTCTCTGCAATCCTACCCCTGGCCTGGGAAGTGCTTAGCACATGCCCTGACACTTCGAGAGTGCTGTTATGATCTCTCTGTCAGGGGAGCCAGAGTCTTGCCCCCAGGGCCTGCTGAGCTGTCATCGACCTGGCTGCCCTCATTGATCTGGCCAGGACCCCCTTGGGAGCTCCGTCTGCACGGACAGGCCACCCGCTGCCCCTGGGTGGCTGCCCTTTGCCAAGTTCACGGTCTGGAGCAGCCGGCCAGCTGAGCCTCCCACTAATGAGTGCCTCCCCCTGCCCAGACCAGCTCTCCCTACCCTCCATTGATCCTTGACCTTCCTGGGGAAGCTCCCTCCTCCACTTCTGCCTCTCCATGGCTGCTGTCGCCGCTGCTCAGCCCAGACTCTCCTCAGCTCTGGACCTCACTCTGTCCAGGTGCCTCTGAGCCTGGGAGCCCCAGCCACTGCCCCCCACATGTGTGCTCGAGGCCAGGGCTGTGGTCAGAGCTCGACTTGGCACCTGATGAAACCAGTGCTAGGACCGAGGGATTCAATAGCAAGTTATGGAACATTTGTGACCCCCAAATTCACAGGCCATAACCCCCTCTGTGGCTATATTTATAGATGGGGGCCCCTCAGGGAGCAATGAAGGTTAAATGTGGTCCTAAGGGTGGGGGCCCTTTCCAGTGGGATTAGTATCCTCATAAGAAGAAACACCAGAGGACTCGTTCCCTCTCTCCATGTGCGCACACGTTGAGACGGCAGCAGCCCACAAGCCGAGAGAAGGGGGAAACCTCTCGTAATGGAGCCTACCTTGCCAGCACCTTGATCGTGGACTTCCCAACCTCCAGAACTGTGAGAAATCAATCTCTGTTGTGTAAGCCACCCAGTCCATGGGATTTTGTTACGGCAGCCTGAGCAAACTAGACAACAGCTATGTGACCTCAAGCAGGTTTCTTAGTCTCCCCGTGCCTCAGTTTCCTCATATGTCAGCTGTGAGGACTGTAAGCAAGTGTGACAAAACTCAGTCGAGGTGGAGTCCCAGACCAGGTGGCAGCTGCTCCCATGGCTGTGCCCCAAATGAACTCTGCACCCACAATGCCCCTCTGCTCCCACCTGGCACCTGAATTCAACCCTCCTTCCTAGTTCCACGGGAGCCTTCTTGGCCTTCTGCAGGGTCCCTGTCTCTCCAGAACTCCTAGAGCCCCTCCTGGGTATGTCTGAGCCTGGGCATTTGCCTGATACCTGGTATTCTTTATCTCCCCAAATGGCGCATCCCGTTTCCACCCACCCTCACCCCCGCACACAGATTCTAGGCATGCCCAAGGCTGCAGCTCTGAGCCTCACTTGACTTCCTTCCAGAGAAACCAAGTTCAGGGCAAGCCCATGGGAGGTGCTGAAGACAACAGTGTCTAAAATTCCACCCTAAGAAATCCCCTCACCCAGGTTCTTCATTTCAGAGGCAAACATTCCTCTCACCAAGTCTCTGCCTCTTCGGTGAGAACCTTCTGGCTTTGGCACTGGGGCACCTCCGGTTATAATGACCCTAACAAGTGCTGACATTTCTTGGGCTCCTATGATGTTGATGCTTTGTCTCATTCAATCCTCCCAGCGTGGTCCCAAGGGCGGTGCTGTGACGATCCCATTCCACAAAGCCGGAAGGAAGCGGGCCAAGGCGTGGGAACCTGTGGGAAATGGCAGAGCTGGAGTAGGCATGCCAGTGAGGCTGACCCCATCCTCCACCGCACTGCACGCCCTGCGGCCGCAGGCGGCCCCTCTCCCAGGCTAGAGGCGACTCCTTGGGGCGCAGCCTAGGATCTTTGCCAAGCTTTGCCAAGAGCCGGACTTGGAGCTGGGCCCCTAGGCTGGGCTGATCATCCCTGACCTCTGGACGGAGCATCTGGTAGGAGAGTAAGCACACCCACACACCCATTTCCTGGGAGTCGTGGCCCGGGGCCTCAGCTCTCTGCAGATACACCATCTCTTAGCAGCATCTCGGCTTTTACCCACAGACTGCCTCAGAAATCCCTGAGTGCACGCACAGAAGGGTGCTGAAGACCCCAGCCACCCCGCCACCATGCCCTCTCCCAGAAAGAGCCAGACTTCCCCGAGGAACTGGTGGGTTCCCCCTTTCTGACACCAACACTCATGTCACTGACCATATCTTCCTTTTGCTTTGGCTGCTGGGAAGCTCAAAGCCAAATTTGGAACTCAACTCAAGCAATCATCTTGCCTTTGTGGTGTTATTTTTCTGTGTGAGCTTGATGGTCTATTTCCCGAAACTCAGTCTCTATCCTTCCTTCCTCCCTCCCTCCCTCCCTCCTCCTTCCCTCCCTTCCTTCTTTCCTTCCCCTCCTCCCTCCCTCCCTCCCTTCCTTCCTTCCTTCCTTTCCCTCCTTCCTCCCTCCCTCCCTCCCTTTCGTTATTATCAAATACTACTGTAAACATGACAGGAGCTGACCCTGTGTGCTCTTGGAACCTGTTGTAGAGCCTGGAGAGAAACACTTGAACCAAAGAATCCCAAACATATTGACAATGATGTAATACGACAAGTAGGAATGGGTGGCAGGGACAGATACGTGGGGGCCTCACTGCATCAAGGGTTCGGGGCAGGTGCTTTTCCGAAGGCGTGGTCCTGGAGGTGTGGGGTGAGTGGACCGCAGTGGTGACACGCGGGGAGCAGGGCCCAGCTGAAGCCCAGTGGAGGGAAGGGGCTTGTCGTGCTGGAGGGACGGAGAGGAGTGGGGCAGGGAGAGCAGCTGCAAGACAGGAGAGCAGAAGTGGGAACTCGGGCTTGTGATTCACCTGGAGAGCAGAGGCTGAAATCGCATCACTGCTGTGTGCTTTTGATGAAGATAAACCCGCACTGAAATGAGGGAGCCAGGCAGGCAGGCCTCTGCCTGTGCTGGGAGTGAGTCTCCTGGATTATTTTCTCCCCGGGAGAAGCCGCAGCCCCGTCTCCTTCCAGGGAGACGATGGAGATGGTTGGTCTGGGTGTGGGAAGAGGGAGAAACCCACTGCCGGCCAGGCTGGGGCGGGAGCACTTCGCTGCAAGGGGCAAAGGCCGCCAGGCAGCAGCTCGTGCTGGCTCAGCTTGTGGCCCTGAGTAAGTCTCTGCCCCAGGAGCCTTGCCTTCCCTCCCTGAAGAATGAGGCCCTTGAAAATGACAGGTGGAGCGGGTCAGACAGCCTCCTTCACAAAGGGCTGTTTCCCAAGTGCAAGATCAGGCTCCCCAGAGGGCTCCCACCCGCCAGCGGGCCCTCCCCCCGGGAGCCCTCAGCCCCTGCTCTGCCCTCCCCAGAAGTGGGAAGTGGCGACAGAGAGTCGTTCAGAAGCCATTAGGGCCTGGCGTCCCTGCCCCGGCGCCCACCCCCCACTCCTGCTGCAGACCAGACTTCATGATGTTGGGCAGCTTTAAAAGCCAGTGGCTCAGGGTTCAGGCTCCCTGCAGACAGTGCTCCCCACCCCAGCAGGACCTGAGCACCCCCCACCACTGCGGAGAGGGTGTGGACCCCAGGGCAGGAGGCCAGATGTCTCAAGATGTGGGTTCGGGTAAGAACCTCTTACCTGAGTTCAACGGCTCCAGGGCAGCCTTGTTCCTTGGAAGAAACACTGGCTCTGCGCCTGGATCTGGACATCATTCGTTGTGTGACTTTGGGAAGTCACTTCTCACTTGTTTCCGTTTTCCCCACTATTGAATGGGCGCATTGGTTTGGGGCTCTGAGAAGCAGGCACCAGGATGGGGTGAGATGGGCGAGAGGCCTCTGGGGGGAGGCCCCGGGCAGATTACCCGGGAGAGGGAGCAGAAACAGGCAGAGAGGGCCTCAGGCCAGGGTGCAGGTCTGACACCTCCACTGTGCTCTGGAAGGGAGGGTAGGAAGAAACTGGGGCGGGGTGTGTGGCCTCCAGGGAAACGTGGTGGAGAGTCCAGAGAGCTGGTGGCTCAGTCGCCGTGCTGCGGGCAGCGTCTCCTGAAGGGGAGCTACAGGGCCATCTCCACGGTGGCCACCTGGGGGTCCCAGTGCCCGCCTTGCTGTGCAGAGGGACTCTGGATGATCCACAGCATAAGCTGGGAAGTGCTGTCCCACAGGAGCCAGCACATAGCCCATGCAAGGGAGAGGTCTAGGGTGCCGATTTGGAGCAAGGCTGGGGAAGGGAGGGCTGGCCCCCTTCAGCCTGGGAGACTCCAGGGCTGGCCGAGCCCCACGCCCCCGCCCTCCGGCCACACTGGGAAGGCTGAGGGCAAGTACAGGGTGCACTGAGGCAGGCTGGGAAGGCCGGGGTGAGGAGGTGGGTCTGTGGGAGCCACGGAGAGGCCTGACCAGCAGAGGGGCCGGTCCCGGCTGGGCCTCAGGAAGGTTAACCTGGCCTCAGTTGACTGGGTAGGGCTGAGCTGGGGAAGCCTGGGGCCTGGGCAGCGGGGGTGAGACCAAGGACCCTAGGGGGTGCAGGTGGCAGGCCCGGGGCCAGCACTTCCCACTCCTCAGGCCCCACTGACCAGAGGGATTTTCCACCCTCGGCCAGGCCTGTCTGGCCCTCCCCGGGAGACGGCTCTCAACTTCTCCAATCCCCGTGGGCCGCCAGTATGCGGCGGGAGAGCGGCCCCCAGGCTCGGGCTGTGGGACTCGCATGATGGCCACACTCCTCCTGCCAAACCCCAGCCCCGGTTCCCCTTCTCGGAGTCACGGCAGAAAGAAGGCCCAGCTTCCGGAGGGCCTGCCCTTCGTTTGCACGGGCCATCCTGACGGCATGGCCGCCAATGCCCTCTCAGGCTTCCATGAGCTGCAGGCACCCCGACTAGCTCCTTGCCCCTTCCACCTTATCATGACCACCAATTACTGAGCGCTTGCCGTATGCCAGGAGCCAGGTTGAATGCTTCCCTGAGTTAGTTCATTGAATTTCTATTTCAACGCTGCAATTTTCTTACCCTTGTGTCTACTTCGCAGATAAAGAAGCAGGTCTGAGGTTCACTACCTCGTCCACCACTCTTCAGTGGGAGAGCTAGAATTCAAACCCAGATCTCTCTGATCCAGACGGTTACTACTAAATAAAAACTGTAATTATCCCTCCAATCTTCCCTCCTCGGCAGTTCTCAAGTGCATCTTACTTCATCCCTCGAGCAAGCTTAGGAGGGATATTATTCCCATTCTGCAGGTGAGAAAACTGAGGCCAGAGGAAAGCAATGGCCCCAAGTGTACACAAGTGGTCAGGGCTGGGCAGGAAGGGGCACGGAGGGACGTCGGGACCTAGGGAGGGTGAGGGCTCCCAGGCAGAGTCCAGGTTCCTGGCCCACTGCCCTCTGCCACGGAGGCCTTCAGCAGAAGGTCGGGCACAAGTTTCCCAGCCCCTCGGCTGCACCAAACTAAAGGGTGAGCTGAGAAAGACAAAAAGCAGAACACTTTCCTTGTGACAAGTTCGTCCCTCCCCTCTCCGTAAGGACAGACCTGAGTCATTGAGGCAGAGACCTCCCCAGGGAGTCTGGGAGCCAAAATTTAAGGAAGGACTCTCAGGACCCATTTTGAAGATCCTTTTATATCTTTTCTTTTAAAAAAACATATGTTTCCTGATTCATCAGAAAAGTAACACCAGCGTGTTGTTGCAGATCACGGCCCACTGCCCACCTTCCCAGAGCTGGCTGTCCGTCCCCAGCAATGCCTGGAAGCAGCCTGGGCGCCAGCATCACTTGGTCTGGACACCCCCAGCCCATTCGACGCGCAGAGGGCTAAATGTGCTTTTGCTTTTTCTTTCACGCAAATGGGCTCAGGTACAGACAGTTCATTCCTTTTTTCCAGTTAATATGTAGTAATACGTAGCACGGTGGCTCACGCCTGTAATCCAAGCACTTTGGGAGGCCAAGGCAGGTGGATCATCTGAGGTGGGGAGTTTGAGACCAGCCTGACCAACATGGAGAAACCCCGTCTCTACTAAAACCACAAAAAAGTAGCCAGGTGTGGTGGCACATGCCTGTAATCCCAGCTACTCAGGAGGCTGAGGCAGGAGAATCGCTTGAACTTGGGAGGGGGAGGTTGCGGTGAGCCAAGATCATATCATTGCACTCCGCCTGGGTGACAAGAGCAAAACTCCGTCTCAACTGTTTCACGGTCCGGGAGGATTGTGGAGTGTTCTGGAAGGCGTGGCTCCCATGCCCATCGTACCAATACAGTTCCCTTCTTTGCAAACATTCTGCAGTCCCGAGAGTGTGATCAGGCAATCGCAGCTTAGAGCACACACACAGGAGCCAGCTCTGCCACTTACGGGCTGAGTGACCTTGAACCGGTCAGTCTCTCTGGAGTTCAGTTTCCTCATCTGGAAAATGCGGACAGTAACTGCACCTACCCTAGAGGCCCTGTGAGCATGCAATGAATTTTCACGTCTGTAGCATGAAGAACACTGCCTGCCGCATCGGGCGCATCGGCGGCCATTCCGGTTACTTCCAGCGGTGCAATAGCTGCGCCACGCGGTGCGTGCACTTTTTTGTGTGTCACCACATTCTGCCAAATAGCCCTGTTCCCACAGCTCTGAGGACACTAGTACCCCCAGTGCTGAGCAGTCCCCTCCTTCTGGAACACTGACACGAATGATTAGAATTGCAAATCCCCACACTGGGCCTCATGCTGTCTGCACGATGGGCTTTCCCAGCCATTCCTGGACAGGCACATGATGTACTTCCAGGCCTTACATTTCACCAAAACCCAACCCCCACGCAAACCCATCTTCCTTCCACCAGGGTCACTTTCCCCACTAACAGTCGCTGCATTCAAAAATATTCTCTCACTGTGGTGTACAGGAAAGAGTCCCAGTCTGGGGTCAGGGAAAAGGGACCTTGGTGACAGCTCTGCCCCCTCCTCACTGAGACACTCGGGCAGGGCCTGGAGCCCCTCCAGCTTCAGCTTCAGAGCCACGACTCGGTGGCCCAGGACGAGTCAAGCGAGGGGCACAGGGCAGCTCACCCCCAGGCTCCCACGAGTGCCGGGTTGGTGCTGCACAGCAAGCACCTCCTTAGATCTGACACCCTGGGCACCTTGCCTGCCTCACCCTGGTCCTGGCCACTGGCTCAGTTTTCTTATCAGCAAAATGAGAATCAGTGATTCCGTGGAGCAAACGAGAAAGTGAAGTGCATGCTGGGGCTTTGAAACTCTCAGGTGCTGGGTTTAGGATACTTGAGCAAGGTGGCTGTGCAGCAGGAGAAGATGATTCTCGCTGTGGGAACTCAGAACCCAAATCCAGGGCAGCTCTCTGAGGAGTTTCTTGCAGGATTAATAGAGAGGACGTGTGTGTGTGTGTGTGTGTGTGTGTGTGTGTGTGTGTGTGTGTCTGTGTCTGTGTTGGTGGCAGAGGCGGATACTACTGATTGAGGACAAGAGACTCACTTGGAACCTCACTCCTTAAAGGCTTTGGAGGGCACTCTAAGCCCTTTATCCCAAAGGGAGCTACATCCCTTTGGATGTAAAGATTCCGCTGCAACCAAAGGTCCCTTAAGTTTGTGTGAGGTTTGCAGCCAAAGGCAGGTAAGTCAGAAGAAGATGTTGGTGCCCATCCCCCACCCTCCAGGTCATGGCACAGACAGGCAGGTCAGAGGCAGAGAGAGGGACAAGCAGGAGGCCTGGGCAGAGACGGGGAGGCCATGCTTTTTCCCAGGGAGGGAGCTGGCGCATTATTCTCTGGCTCAATTTCATTTTATGGACACTTCGAAACAACTCTAGGAAGTCAGTGGGATGCTTGTTAGTTCCATTTTAAAGATGAGGAAACTGATTTGCGGGGAGGGTGCGGGGAGCAGTGTCTTAACCAAGGTTCTGGCTCGAGAACCTGCTGGGATCTTGGCTTCTGTGGCCTCCCCAGAATCTGGCAGGTTGAAGATCTTGTATGTGCTCTTCCAGGGAGGCAGCGGGGGTACCGGCCTCTGCACCACACCCCACCCCCAGAAGCCACCTGTGCTGAGTTCAGCAGATCCTGTCTCTCTTAAACCCCCACTGGAGACTCAGCTCAGGCAACTCCTGAAGCATGGGGTGGCCATTGGGCACTCCAAGCTGCAGGGTCCCCTTCATCCTCTGCCCCCTCCTCTTGCGATGCCCACCCCCTTGATGGTGACAGCTGGGCTCAGCTCCATCAGCACCCTTTCCAATAACAATTCTGAGGTCTGGGGTGGGGGTGGTGCCAAAGGTCTCCCCTGGGAGCCCAGTCTGCTACCCAGACCCCACTGTCCCCACTGTCCCCACTCTCCCCACCACATCTTTCCTGCCCCTTTCACCCTCGGTCCTCAAGTCAACCCCCAAGGCTCCTGCAGCAGCCAGGCCCCCACATTGAAACAGCCCTAATGGCCCTGACCTTGGGACCTGGGGGGTCATCCCAATATCACAACAACTTCATCAACAGCAATAAAAACTAGCACCCGGTCAGGCGCATGGCTCACACCTGTAATCCCAGCACCTTGGGAGGCTAAGGCGGGCGGATCACTTGAGGTTGGGAGTTTGACCAGCCTGGCCAACATGGTGAAACGCCGTCTCTACTAAAAATACAAAAAAATTAGGTGGTAGTGGGCGCCTGTAATCCCAGCTACTCAGGAGGCTAAGGCAGGAAAATCTCTTGAACCCAGGAGGTGAAGGTTGTAGTGAGCCGAGATCACACCAGAGCACTCTACCCTGGGTGACAGGAATGAGACTCTGTCTTAAAAAACAAAAAACAAAAAGCCTACCACCCATTGAGGAAAGGCTAGCAGTATGCCAGGCAGCCCCCAGGCATTTTACATATGCAGCAAGTTGTTTACCCTCACAGCGATTCTGAAGTGATGGTAAATGGACCCATTTGACAGCTGCATAAACTGAGGTTTTTAGTGTGGCTTCCCCCAGAAGCAGGCTTAGGCAAGAGCTCGGTTCCCCGTGAGTAGTACCTTTCAGAGACGACACCAGGAAATGTGGAAAAGGAAGAGGAGAAATGAGACAGGGAAGGGAAGAAAGTAGCATGAGGCTGAGTCATTAAACAAATGACTGCTGTGGACAACCGGAGTGGCTGGGGCTTGCTGGGAGATGGTGCGGAACATGCCCCAGGAGCGTCCCAAGTGAGGGGCCGGGGAGCTGGGGTATTTGTCCACCGACACCTTAGTGCCTTACTGTCACAGCTTCAGGGGGTGGGTGTGTTCCAGGCTCAAAGCCCTTGAGCATCTGTTTCACTCACACAGAGAGGAGAAGCCCTCGGGCAGAGAGTCACGGAGTTTGTAGTAAGCACCTCCAAATGTGAGAAAGTGAATGCCAAGGAAACACGGGCCAGGCATCTGCAGGGTCTTCTTTCCGAGGCTCAGAGAGGGGTGGTCACTTGTTTAAGGTCACACAGCTTGTGGCAGAGCCTGGATTCAGACCTAATCTGCCAATCCCAAATTTTCATCCCCAGGGTAGGAATGGAACCAAGACTAAGGGTAGGTCTGTCTAGAGTTGGCCCTGTAGCCCAGCTTCACTTTCCACCACACCAAGAAGGCCCTTGACCCTCATCCAGAAAGATGCAAGGAGAGGTCCCAGCAGGCTCCCCTGTGCCCTGGAAATCCTTCACTGCCCATAGGCTGGCTGCTGGGATGCTGGGGATCGCAGAGAAGGTGATTCTGCCAAAGGGAAGGCAGACCCCCTGAAACAAAGAAGAGAGACAGCGGAGCTCAGACCAAACATGAATAAATGAATCTAATCAGCCAGCAGGGTCTCAAAGCTCCGAACCTCTTGGCAGCATCTAGACCTTTCACCTCCTCCCACAACTCCACCCACCAAGCCCCATAGACAGACAGCCCCAAGGTGGCAAACTCACAGCCCACAGGTGGCTAACAAGTCATTTTGTTTTGCCTATCACCATGCTTTTGAATTTTTTTTAGCTTTGTCAACATTTAACAATTGTAAAATTTCACATCATACGAAAACCCAGATTTTCAACTTTCCTGGAAAAAGCAGAAGCTCTGGCAGAATGAAACCCACCTTCCCGCTGGGTAGCAGGCCCCCCACCCCCGCCGGGATCAGACGTGGACTCTCCAGTTTGCCACAGTCTCCAGCACTCCCTCTTGCTTTCCTGACACTAAAGCCAATGTCAGTGGCCACTTTGTCATTAGCAGTATGGTTTTAGTGCCACCCACATGACCCCTGGAAGCACAGAACTCTGAGAGGCCTGGAGCTGGAAACCTGGAGCCCTGTGTTCTGACTTGCTCTGTGACTTCAAGCAAGTCCCTTGCCCTCTCTGTGCCTCATTACTTCCTTTATGAACTGAAAGGCCAGACAAGTGATCTAAGAGCCCTTCTTGCTCACAGTGTCTCGGAACCCATAAAAAGGGCTGGGGAGCTGAGCAGGCCTTGCTTGCTGAAGGGCTTTGTCCAGGCACGGAGGCGCACTGCTGCAAAGAGATGCATCCTCCTGATGCCCCCAAACGCAAGGCCCATCCAGGTGCTCCTAGAGTCTGCTGGGCACTTGCCGTCCCTCCGCTCCACTCATGGGCTCCACTGATCCTGTCCCCAGCAGCGGGGATGGCCCTCAGATAGGTGACTTGCTCTTCTTATGTTCCATGGGCACATGCAATGAGTGGGCAGCAGGTGGAAGGGCAGGACGCAGTCCCCATGCCCACGGGCTGTGAGCAGAAGAGAACACCAAGCAGCAGCTGCAGCCGAAAGAAAGCCACTCCCCACAGTGCCACTCTGATCCCTCCATCGTGGTGTGGCTTCCCACCCCTTGCTGCTGCAGGCCAACCCCTGAGAAGCCACTGGAAAAGCGTGCAGGGCCTGGTCCAGGCACAGGTGCCTGTCCCCAGCACAGATTCAGAGTCTGAGCAAATTCAACCCAAATGCGTCCGGTGCCTCCTCTGTGCCCGGCACTGGGCTCGAGTCCCACTGGTCATTTCCTAAATAGGAACTAAGCGTCTCGTGATCTGTGTCGTGATTGCTGCAGCTGCAGTGGGAGCTCTCCGGAGAGACCTGGCCGCCCTGTCTGCGAGCCTCCACCGCCCCCTTCCCGGAATTGCATCCTTGCTGGAGCTGTGGTAAGAACCAGATGAGAACAACCAGCGTGTCTAGAGAGATTTTCCGCGCCCAACACGGTTTGGGCTCTTTTCAAGTCACGCCGCGTGTGGCCCAGCCCGCTCACCACACTCACACGTGCCTCCCACGCCTCACACCCACAGGGCACCCACACTCACTTCCACACTCACGCCTGCCAGCTCCCCTGCACACAAGTGCCTCCTCTGGGCCCGGCCCGGCCCCCGCCCCCTCCCCTCACTCCCTCCCCTCACCCCTCCTCTCCCCTGCGGCCAGCCAGCTCCTAGCCTGACCCTCGCAGACCCCAAGGCGCTGTCTGGCTCCCCAAAGCCACAGCCTGCCCTGAGTCCCACAGCCAAATCGAGTCAAAGACCAATTAATATTCTGATACCTGTGGCCAGCTGAAGTGATGGAGAGCTGATGATTTCTTTTTCCATTTTACTCCAACTGTGGTTTCATGTTTTTTCCCAGCCCTCCTTTGGTCAGTGGTTTTAGGGGCACTAAAGTTCACTTTTGTGGGTAACCTGCACTGTTAGCTGTTGATTTAATTAACTCAGCCTTTCTCTTCCTTGACCAGAACATGGCCAGCCGGGCTGCTCTGCAGACACCCATTTGGACAGCGGACGCCTGGAGGCGTCTGGCAGGAGGAGCGTGTGGTCCCTGGCAGCCACTCGCCAGCCAGCCTCACTGTCGTTGACAGCTGGGTGTTTTTTTCTGCACCTCTGAGCCACCAGCGTGTGAGGCTAAGGGGGTTTGCTCTTATTTGACGAGTGAGCAAACTGAGGGGCTCGAGGTGAGAATTCAGCAACCCAAGGTTGCAGAGTGAGCAACCAGCGTTCCTGGGTCTGCAAACCGGCATGGCTTTGTCCACTAGCCTCTATTTTGAAGAGATGGCCACTCCCCTAAAAGGCGTGGCATTGGAGGTGAGGCAGAGAGAAAGCTGAAGACACAATGGAGAAGAGGAGTGCAAGGGATTTTTTTTTTTTTTTCTTTTGAGACAGAGTCTCCCTCTGTCACCAGGCTGGAGTGCAGTGGCGTGATCTCTGCTCACTACAACCTCTGACTCCCTGGTTCAAGCGATTCTCCTGCCTCAGCCTCCCAAGTAGCTGGGATTACAGGCACCTGCCACCACACCTGGCTAATTTTTGTATTTTTAGCAGAGACGGGGTTTCACCACGTTGGCCAGAATGGTCTCAATCTCCTGACCTCATGATCCACCCACCTTGGCTTCCCAAAGTGCTGGGATTACAGGCGTGAGCCGCCACGCCCAGCCTGGAGTATAGGGGATTTTAAGGAAGACTATAATTGAAGTTGTAACCTCTTGGCCTCACTCCTAGGGTTCTTCCTTAAGATAGAGCAAACCAGAGTCTTTCTTCCTCCGAGACATTCCCGGAATTCTTTCATGAATCTCTCAGTGGCCAGGTGAAAGGAACCTCAGGCCTAGACAGAAACCCTTGCCTAGCGGAGACCTCTGGCCACAGAGGACCCTTAGGGATGGGAAGCCCAGGGCGGGAAGGAGAAGGAGAGGGACCAGGTACAGACACCCGAGGATGAGCAAACAGAGGCCAGGCCAGGGCTGTGGTGAGAATGTGACTTGGGGCAACTTCATCCCACTCTCTGGACCCCTGAGAGGCTGTGAGGGATGCCTTCAGTGGGCAGCAATGGCTGGTCCAGCCCAGGCAGCTCATGGGTTATGGAACTCTGGCTGCTGGAGTGGAGAAGCTGGCAAGAGGCGGGGAGTCCAGGGAGGGTTCTAGCTTAGGGGCAGACCCTCTGCTTCTCCCCTTCTCCCTCCGCCTCCTCCAGGAAGCTCCCCACCCCTCACCCATGCCAGTTCCCCAGCCCCTTGCCCAAGACTCCGTGGGCCTTCTTTTCTTACCACCAGGGTGAATAGTCAATTGATTTGTTATTTATCCCACTGACAACAAAGAGAGTGAAAAGGTAATAATTCTGGGCCCTGGGGTAATTCAATTCCTGTAGCACCGTCAGCTGCATTAACTTACTTCCTGGATCTCAATTCAATTAGAGCAACATTCCCCAGCATTAATAAATCAATACTCATGCCATTTGGATATATTTTGAATGTCTTTCATTATACATTGCAGGTCGGGGATGGCTGTTGAATTGGAAGTTAATGGGACGGGACAAGGCAGGTGGGCAGCCTGGGGAGAAGCTTCCAGCCAAGTTCGCTCTAATTGCCTCTGCTTCGAAAGAGGGCGTTAGTAAAACAGAGGCCTGGTTAACTTAGCCCAGCCCTTGGAGTTATGGCAACTTGCAACTCCTGTCTAAGCAGACTGGAGGCGCGGCGGTTGGAGAGGCCGTGTCCACCCGCTCGAGTACCCATTCAGTCATTCATTCATTTGCCCATCCCTCCCCTCCCAACCTTCCTCCTAACCATCCTCTCCCTCTCCAGCCCCTCTCATCCCTCTTCCAAGCCTTCTTTTAGACTCTTCCTATTCCTCCTCCCACCCTCCTCCCGGTTCTTCTGTCCCTCCCCCCATCCTTCCTCTCAACCCTCTGCCCAATTTTCCTACCTCATCCCTCATCCCTCCTTCATCTTCTTCCCATCTTCCTCCTCTCCTTTCTCTTCCTTTCTTCCAGGTTTGTTCCCATCCATTGATTTTTCTCCCCATCCACAACACTGTACTAAGAGTCTACGAGGCTCCAGGCCCTACCCTGGCTTCTGAACTTACATGGATACAGCATACGCGTGCTGCAGCCTCAGAGACTCAGACGTCTAAACGAATGATGATGCACCAGTGTTGAAGAGCAGTGGCACGGACGACCATTAACACCTCTGTGGAAGAGGGGCTAGAGCAGGGCTCAGAGCCCGTCTGTGACTGGGAGGTCTGACCCTGGAGATTGGGAGAGAGGGGGAAGGCTCCCTAGAGGAGGTAATGCCTGGGGTAGATTCCGAAGGATGAGATGGTCTTGGCTGGGAGGCTTGACGACATGGAGCAGCAGAGAACCCAAGACAACCGGCGACTGCAGGGCAGGGGCTCACCATCATGAGCACGGGTCCAAATCACCCAGGAAGTGACCAAAGTAAGGATTCCAGCCCCTTCCTCTGGGAAGTCCGATCCAGGAGGTGTGGCAAGGGGTCAGAAGTCAGTGTCAGGGGCCGTAACACAGAAGACGCCTGCTTGGAGTGAGCCCCCATCTCAGCTTCACAACTGGCTGTGTGGCTGAGCAAGTCCCTAACCTCTTTGAGCCTTCCTGGGTCTGTCATCAAATTTCTCATCAGATAATATCCCTTGAGAGGTCAAGAGAGCACTGGAGGCAAACGAAGACACTGAGGACCAACCAGATGGGGACTGGGCCACAGGGGCCATCTCCGCCTTCCCCGCATGGAGGCTCGGGGCCTTTGCACCTGCTACTCCCTCGGCAGGTCACTGTCACCCCCAGTTTTCCTACAGTTGACTCTGCTGCATAACAAGTTACCCCAGAATTTACTAGCTTAAAACAACAAGCATTATTATCACACAGTCTCTGTGCATCAGAAATCCAGGAGTGGCTGATTCCGGCTCAGAGCCTCGGACGAGGCCACCGTGGGAACGTGGCAGTGCTGCAGACATCTGAAGCCTTGACTAGGGCAGGAGCGACCGCCTCCCAGACGGCGCAGTCACAAGGCTGCTGGCAAGAAGGCTGGGTTCCTCCCTGGCTGCTGGAAGAAGGGCCTAGTTCCTCTCTAGCTGGGCCTCTCCATGGCATGGCAGCTGGTTTTCCCCAGAGCAGAGCATCTGAGAGAGAGAGAGAGAGAGACAGACAGAGAGAGACAGAGAGAGAGAGACAGAGACAGAGAGACTGCAGCGTATTTCATGACCTACCCTCGGAAGTCACAGGCCACGGTTTGTGGCATGTTTTCATAGTTTGAAGTGAGTCTCCAAGTTCAGTCCACGCTCCAAGCTAAGAAAATTAAGCTCGTCTCCTTCTGTTTTTTTTTTGTTTTGTTTTGTTTTTGTAAAGCATAGTCTTCCTCTGTCGCCCAGGCTGAAATGCAGTGGTGCAAGCTCAGCTCACTGCAACCTCCGCCTCCTGGATTCAAGCAATTCTCCTGCTTCAGCCTCCTGAGTCTCTGGGACTTTAGGCATCTGCCACCATACCCAGCTAATTTTTGTATTTTTAGTGGAGAGGGGGTTTCACCATGTTGGCCAGACTGGTCTCAAACTCTTGACCTCAGGTGATCTGTTCACCTCTGCCTCCCAAAGTGCTGGAATTACAGGCACGAGCCACCGTGCCCTGCCTAAACCTGTCTCTTGAAGGGAAGAATATCAAGGAATTTGGGGGCATAGTTTCAAACCACCATCTTCCTTCAGGCCTTGCTCCAATGCCACCTTGCCAGAGCTGCCTTCCCTGACATGTCTGTTTCTAGAACCCCAGCCCTCTCTTCATCGTCTCTCCCCTCCGATCTACTCCGCTTTTCTCCGTGGCATCTGTCAGCACCTGGAATCCTACCTATTTTAATTTTTTATCACATTTATCGCCACCTCTCCCTGCGAGAGTAGGCTCCAGACCCTGTCCGTTTGCTCACTGCTGTACCCCCTGCACTGGAATGCTCCCTGGGATACAGGAGGTACTTAATAAATAACTGCTGAATAAAGGGATGCAGGTGGAGCTGAACTGGTCTGAGGGGCAGGCCTTGCCCCAGTGTGGCCGTCAGCCTTCAGCGTGATGCTGCCACGTCCTTTGCCCTAGCTCAGCCTCCGTTTATCCATCTGATAGGAGGGTGCTGGATTCCTCCTTCCTTTATTTTTATTTTTATTTTTATTCTCATTTTGGTGCAGGGAGCCAGAGACTGTGCGGAGGGAGTCGAGTCCCCGGCCCAGCCCCCTTCCTCCTTCCGTTTAACAAGTATGTTCCTAAGAACCTGCCATGTGCCACACTGTGGTCTGGGCCCCAGACAGATACAGCACCTGCCCTCATGAGGCTGACCCTCTAGAATAAAACCACTGAAGGTCCTTCCAGATTCCACGTGTTCCTATTTGACCCTCAGGCCTCCAACAAACGCTGCTATGGACTGAGTTGTCTCCCTGCAAACATTCCTTGGTTGGAGTCCAACCCCCACAATGTCATGTACCTGGAGACGGGAGCTTTGGGAGGTATTAGGGTTAGATGCAGTCTTGAGGGTAGTCCCCTCATGGTGAGTTTCGTGCCCTTATGACAAGAGGAAGAGGGAGAACTCACTCTTCCTCCACCATGCGCAGACATAGCGAGAAAGTGGCCATCTGCAAGGCAGGAAGGGAGCCCTGACCGAGAACCAAATTGGCCAGCACCTTAATCTTGGACATCTCAGCCTCTAGAACCATGAGAAGCAACTGTGTGTTGTTTCAGCACGCCACCCGTGGTGTGTTCAAAGCAGCCAGCGCAGACTGGGCAGACCGACACAAATGCTGAAGCTCAATTGCCTGAGTTGGGAGACCCACAGCTGCCACGTCAGGCCAGAGTGTTTCACAACAGGAGTCTCCTGGGAGGGAGTGGTGACCCACCAGATGGGGACTACGGAGAACAAACCCTTGCCCACCTCTGGGCCTTTGCACAGCTGTTCCTTCTGCCTTGCATTCCACCCCCCATTCCTCACTCTGTCACTGGCCAGCTCCTCCTCACCGTTTGGGTCTTGGCTTCTCTGCTGCCTCCTCGGAGAAGCCTTCCTTGACCCGGCGTCTGGGTTAGGGATGCAGGGTTAGGACTGGTTCCCACAGCCTCCAGGCCTCCTGTGTGAGTGCGCTCTCCCTGCTGGGTCAACACTGTTCCTTTACGATCTGCCTCTGCTGAGCGCCTCCCGCGAGCACCCAAGGGCAGGCCCAGAGGTGGCATCCTCAGGGCTGGTCCCACTCTCGATGGGGCCCGCCTTTACTGTAGCTAAGGCCACACAGCTGGTGGCTCTCCAAGGCAAGGCACAAGCCCAGGCCCATCAGACTCCCAAGTGTGTGCTCCCTCACCCTCTGCCCCATGGATGTGTGCTCTGCAGTGTGTTCCCAAACACTCTCTTGTGTGTCTGCATGAAAAATGAGTCTTCCATGATTCTGATGGAGAAGCTGAGGCCGGGAACAGCCATCAGACCAAAGTCACGTGGCCAGCGAGGTGCTGCTGGGACCAAAATCCGAGGTTCCCACTGCTCCCAAATCTGCTCGCTGCACTCAGCCTGCCCCGACCCCAGCCCCACACTCCCAGAGGAAATGTTCTCTGGCCCAGCAATTCATCGGCCCCAGCAGTGAACACTCACTGCGTCCTGAGCCCCTCACCTGACCGCTGCGTTCATTCTCCCATTCCTCCCATTCCCTGGAAGGAAGCCGTCACTGGTCCCACTTTCCAGAAGGGAAAACAGAGGCCCAGAGAAGTGAGGTCACTTGTTTACTATCCGCTCAGCTAGTTAGCGTCAGGTAAGCTCAGGCAAGAGCCAGGCTAACGAACTCACTTGTTCACTCTTTCCTCCTTCACTCATTTAACCGGCACCAAATACAACTTCCCTGTCGGGGGAGACGGATAACACCCAGCTAAAGACACACGTCAACAAAGTGATTTCAGAGACACAGCCTTAAAGAGAACAACACAGGGTGGCGTGGCAGAAAGTGACCGGGGCAGGGGACACTTCTTTAGCCCAGGGCTCCTCACTAGGGATGTGACATTTGAGCTACAAGCCGAGGGCCACTCAGAGACTTAGGGAAAGACCCCAAAGTGAGGAGTGAGGTGTCGTGAGAAAAAAAGAGTATCTTGGGGGCAGAGATGGGTCAGAGAAGGAAGGAGACCAAGCTGCCGGTCTCTTGGGTTGGGGGATCCCAAGAAACCAGTGCTCCTCTGGGCAGCTGGCCTGGTCGGGTCCAGGTCCATGCCAAAGGGGCCTCGATACAGTGGCTGGATGCATTGAGAAGTATGCTGGGTAAGGCTCCCAGGCCTGAGATTCGCTGAATCAAGGCAGCCTGTGAGTGACAGCGGTTGGACTCTGACTGTGCCAGGGGCAAGTGATTACAGGCACATGGCACCCACATGGACCACTGGGGTGGTGTCACTCGGGGAGAAGAGACTAGATCCCAAGCCCACAGCTCAGGTGTGAGGCTCACAGCCAGCTGCAGGGCTCAGAGGCCCGACTGCCTCCCTTGCACCTACATGCCAGGTCTGTGCTAGACCAAGTCCTCCTGGGTCCTGCGGAGAGAGAAGCCTGCCCAGCCTGCCCAGGGAGGCCTTTGGAGAGGTAGAGCTGGGGCACGGGCCCTGCCCCTCTGCCCATCCTGGTGGCTCTCTCCCTACGGCACACTCCCCCAACCCTAGAGCTTTGGACGGAGACTGAGCGTCAGCCTCCTCAAGGGAGGACAAAAGGCCAGGCCTATCTGGTCACTTTCCTAGTTGACACAGATTTTAACACTCATGGGGGACAGTCAGAGACCCTGAGCTAGGCTGTTTAGCAATCCTAGAGGGGCAGCTCTCCTGCATCTGAGCCTCAGCTTCCCTTTGAGACCCATAAGGGGACATCCCAGGACAGGAAAAAGCACAGGGGCTTTGACATTTTCAAAAAACTGGGTTCAGGCCAGGTGCAGTGGCTCACATCTGTAATCCCAGCACTTCAGGAGGCTGAGGTGGCGGTGTCGCGTAAGGCCAGGAGTTGGGCCTGAGCCACATAGCAAGACCTCATCTCTACAAAAATAAACAATTGTTTAAAAATTAGCTGTGCGTCGTGGCACGCACCTGTAGTCCCAACTACTCGGGAGGCTGAAGGGGGAGGATTGCTTGAGGCTAGGAGGTTGAGGCTGCCATGAGGCACAATCATGCCACTGCACTCCAGCCTGGGCAACAGAGAGAGGGCCTGACTTTTAAAAAAGAACAGTAAGAAATAAAATTTTTAAAAACTGGGTTCAAATCCTGATTCCCCTTGTATGACCTTGGGCAAGTCACCTCTATCCTCAGTTTCTTCCTCAGTTTCTTCATTTGCCTCTATCCTCAGTTTCTTCATTTGCAAAACCAGAGCGACACAGTGCACCACCATGGCTGGCTGGAGATGCAGCAGGAGGACGCGGATAAGGAGCGGGTCGCCCCAGGCGCGCAGTGAAGGCTGGCCTCCGCTCTCCGCTTACTGTTACTCGGCTTACATTTATTTGTACGTCCCCAACCAGCCTCTGTGTCCCTAACTCGCTGTGATGACCTGGCATTAGACCTTTCTCTCTCGGGTCTTTGGAAGTTAAGGGAACTTCATGTTTCAAGTCTTGAGCCCACGGTCTCATGTAATAACAAACTGAGATTTACAAGATCGGCGCCAAGGCAGAACTTGGGCTCCAAGTGATCCAGCCAGGGACCCATCCCAGGCTCTGGCTCTCCCCAGCACCCCACAATGAGACCTCGAGCAAGGCCCTTCCCCTTCCTGGGCTCAGCAGCCCATCAGAATCATGAGGGGTGGGGTCAGGTGTTTTCCGAGGACCGCTCTTATTCTGTTATTTGTCAAGTAAGGGATTCTATGAATTGGAACGGCAGGGCTGCAGCTCTGGCCACATGGGTGTCTTACCTAAGAGGTCAGCTGATGGCTCACCTCGTCCCAGGCCGGGTCATACCTCCCTGCCCGCGCCTGTGTGACTCTTCTCCACTGGCTGGTGCCTTTGTTCACATCGCACATATTGCTCATGCACCACTGTCATCTCTGATAGGAAGTGTTTCTGACCTCTAGCCCCCAGGTAAAGCTAACCTCTCCCTTCTTCATGCTCCCAGGCCTCAAGCACACTCTCAGTGTCAAACACAGGGCACTCTCTTGTCTATTAGTTTGTATGTGTGTCCTGGGAGCTTCTTGAAGACAGTGTCTGGGCCTGATCCATGCCTGTATCCAGCATTGGGCCTTGGGCACAGTTGGCAGAGTAAAAATCCATTGAGGAAGAAAGGAGGGAGGGAAGGAAGGAAGGGAGGGAGGGAAGGAGGGCTGGCTAAGCTCCAGTCCAAGGCAAATGGTGGCCCACAGGCCTCGCCCTTGTCTCTTGCTGAGAGCCCGTCCCTTGCCCAGTCGTCTACCCCAGCAAGTAGCCCAGGCCCACCTGACCACTGGAGTCACTAATGAGCATTGATTCTGATCGGACGCATCCATCATGCCGCTGGAGCTCCGTTCCTTAAAGAACATTAGGGAGCAGATGTATCATCGGTGACTGGAGGCCCAATAAAGCAGGCACCTCGAGAAATTTAGTATTCAACTCATAAAGGCCTTAAAAGCATTTTTCAATTATGAATGGCCTGGGGGGAGTCGTTCTTTCTTCGCCGGGGGATGAATAAAGATGGAAAATAATAGCATATCAATATTGTTGCAACTTAGGAGGATTAATCTGGAAGAGTTAAAGGTGTTGCGTCTCCCTGCTGCCTGCGTGCTCAGGTGCACCGGGAAGGGCTCCGCCAAGGTGACCTTCACCAGGACCCCCGTAGGCAGGCTAACCTCCCAGTGGGTCCGCACCTTGGATGCCTCAGCCCGCTCCTTACCTTCCCTGCAGCCTCACCCCAGAACATTCCCTGGCTCTGAGCCATTCCTCTTACCCACAGGAGGCCTCAGGGGCTGGCCTTGTCAGGACAATCACTAAGATTTGTACCATGATTAGGGTTTGAAGCGGGCTTTATCCTGACCGTGGCGATGGTTACTCTAGCCTGCATGTGATAAAATATCCTAAAACTACACACTCCAAAAAAATAAACTGCATGTAAAAGCTGGGTGAAGAGGACATTTCTGTATTATCTCTGCAACTTTGTGTGAGTCTTACTATTTCAAAATAAAGACATTATAATCAAAAATATTAGTCTGGGCATGGTGGCTCACACCTGTAACCCCAGCACTTTGGGAGGCCAAGGCGGGGAGATCACCTGAGGTTGGGAGTTCAAGACCAGCCTGGCCAACATGGAGAAACGCTGTCTCTAATGAAAATACAAAAATTAGGATGTGGTGGTGCACACCTGTAGTCCCTGTCACTCAAGAGGCTGAGGCAGGAGAATCGCTTGAACCTGAGAGGTGGAGGTTGCAGCGAATCAAGATTGTGCCACTGTACTCCAGCCTCGGTGACAGAGTGAGACTCCATCTCAAAAAAAAAAAAGAAAGAAAGAAAATTAAAAGTGTAAGTAAATCTAAAAATTGAAAAGCTGTTTTTGCAGGAGCAAAGTACTGGGCCTCCCCTGGCAGAAGCATAAAGAGGCTCAACAGCTTTAGGAAACAATTTTGCACTGCCTGGTATAGTGGGCAGAATAAAGCTCCACGCTATCCCGAAAGGTGTGCATATTTGAATCCCCAGAACCTATGACTATGTTAGGTTCCACGGCCAAAGGAAATCGATCATGCACCTGAAATTAAGGTTGCTTAACGGTTGAGCTCGAGATGAGGAGACTGCATTATGTGGTGGGCCTAATGTATTCACAAGGGTTTTGTAAGGGGAAGAGGGAGAAAGAAGAGTCAGGGAGAGATTTAAAGATGCCACTCTGATGGCTTTGAAGATAGAGGAAGGGGCCATAAGCTGAGGCACGCAGGCAGCCTCTAGACGTTTTAAAAGGCCGAGAAGCATTCTCTTCTAGAGCCTCCAGAGCAATGCAGCCCTGCTGGCACCTGGATTGGCCCAGTGAGATCCATTTTGGACTTCTGTCTCTGAAACGATAAGATAGTAAGTATGTTCTTTAAAAACCACTAAGTTTAGCCAGGTGCAGTGGCTCACGCCTGTAATCCCAGCACATTGGGAGGCCAAGGCAGGCAGATCACGAAGTCAAGAGATCGAGACCATCCTGGCCAACATGGTGAAACCCCCTTCTCTACTAAAAAAAAAATACAAAAATTAGCTGGGCATGGTGGCACGTGCCTATAGTCCCAGCTACTCAGGAGGCTGAGGCAGGCGAATTGCTTGAACCTGGGAGGCAGAGCTTGCAGTGAGCCGAGATCTCACCACTGCACTCCAGCCTGGCACCTGGTGACAGAGCAAGACTCTGTCTCAAAAAAAAAAAAAAAAAAAAAAAAAAAAACAGTAAGTTTGTAGTAATTTATTATAGAAGTAATAGGAAACTAATGCACCTGGTAAATAATCTTTTTGAGTTAAATATGAACCCACCCTAAGACTCAGCAATTTCACTCCTAAAGAAAGTATTTGATCTGCATTAGGCCACAGCTGTGGAGTGGAGACACATACAAGAATGTCTGTTCTAGCATGCTTTGAAGTAATTCAACTAGAAACAATCCAGAGGTACATCAACAGGGGATGCTACTCCATCCTGTTATATTCCTACAACAGAATATTATACGGCAGTGAAAATGAATGAATTACAGCTACACACAAACACATGAATGGATTCCGTAACACCATGTCAAATGAAAGAAGCAAATCACATAAAAAGACAGCTAGTGACATTTATTCATCGAAAATAGGCAAAACTTTAAAAGTATATTGTTGAGGGCTTTTTAAGAAGTAAAACTATAAGGAGAAAAAAGAGATAATACGAATTGAGTCTGCTGGCCATCTTTTGGGAGAAAGATATGGGATTGAATCACATGTGGAGCTTCTAAGGTGCAATAATTTTTTTTTTTTTAATTTGGAGTCTCTCTCTGTTGCCCAGGCTGGAGTGCAATGGCGCAATCTTGGCTCACTGCAATCTCCACTTCCTGGGTTCAAGCGATTCTCCTGCTTCAGCCTCCTGAGTAGCTGGGATTACAGGTGCGTGCCACCACACCTGACGAATTTTTTTGTATTTTTAGTAGAGACAGAGTTTCACCATGTTGGTCAGGCTGGTCTCAAACGCCTGACCTCATGATGCCCCCCTGCTTTGGCCTCCTGAAGTGCTGGGATTACAGGAATGAGCCACCACACCCAGCCTAAGGTACGGTGATTTCTTAAGCTGAGTGATGTGGACACAGGTGTCTGTTTTCTCGTTATTATTATTATAGAGATTTCTTATATTAATAATTATGTACCATTATAATTATTATTGCTTAAACTGTCCATGTGTATTTACACATCCTTCTGAGTGGTTTTATGATTCATAATAAAAGAAACATTCTTTAAGTGTCCTTGCTTTTGACCATTTATTTGATCCTCTGTCATTACACTGCGAGCAAGACAGGATAAGGCCCTTTACCTTCATTTTATAACTGGGAAATTGAGGCTCTGAGGGGCTAAGTGACGAACTGAAGCCCACCTGCCTACTTCTCAAGCCTCATCTCTACCCACTTACCCCATTTTTCTTTGCTCTGACCTGACTCCATTCAAGGAAGCAATGAGACAGCCAAAAGAGAAAATAGCAATTTCTTCCTGGTTTTGAATTTCAAAAAAAGGTAGTCAAAACCTCAGATCATGGAGAAATTTTGGAGTTTATATAAAGAGTAAGAGCAAACTCCCCTACCCCTCAGATTACGTACTGATTCTGGACTCACGTAAGTAGAAATGTATGCAGTGGGCATACAGGGCTTGCAGGAGTCACGAGTAATGGAGTCACGTAGAGATTGTGGCTCCCTAAAAAGGAGGACTCTATGTGATATTTCTCCCAGGCCAAGTACTGGGAGGACAACAGAATGCAGATAGTTTCGTGGGATCTGAAAAAAATCTGGAATCCTCATTTCCAGGGAAGAAGCAAAATCCCAGAGTGTGAATGGTGGATGGTTTGTGGGCTGGTAGGACCATGGACAGCTTCATCGAGGCTCCTGAAGGTTGTTTTGTGTGGAATGCACAAATAATCAAAATCTGAAGTGAAAAGAAGGAGACATCACTACAGAGCTTACAGACATTAAAAGTATTTGAGGCCAGGTGCAGTGGCATGCCTGTAATCCCAGCGTTTTGGAAGGCTGAGGTGGAATCACTGGAGGTCAGGAGTTCAAGACCAGCCTGGCCAACTGGTGAAACCCCATCTATACTGAAAATACAAAAATTAGCAAGATATGGTGGCAGGTGTCTGTAATCCTAGCTACTCAGGAAGCTGAGGCACAAGAATTGCTTGAACCCAGGAGGCGGAGGTTGCAGAGTCAAGGTCACACCACTGCATTCTAGTCTGGGTGACAAAGCAAGACCCCAACTCAAAAATAATAATAATAATAATAAAATATTTTAAAATTACTAAGAAGTTATTGTGCAAAGTTTCACAATAATAAATTTGGTAATTTAGATAAACTGAAAAAAATCATATGTACAAAGATTGTTATAGTCACAACTATACTGGATTTTTCTCCCAATAATGAGAGGTTTAATTTAACATTTAAAATCAATTATTGTAATTGATCATATTAATAGGATAAGAAAAATAAGAGATAAAATCATACAATCATCCTGGTAGAGTTTTTCTAAAAATTATCTGATGAGTTCAACATCCATTCACAATTTTTAAACTTTTTTAAATGTTTTAAAAAAAAAAGAAAAGTTGTTTTAACCTGATAACCCTGATCTACATCAAATCACAGCAAACATTATACCTACAGGGTAAAATACTGAGAATCTTCCCCTGGCATTGCTAATGAGGCAATTGTGTCTGCTGTCACTTTATTCAGCATTGTACTGAAAATTCGAACCAGAGCACTAAGGTAAGAAAAAGAAATAGGCTGGTTATGGTGGCTTGTGCCTATAATCCCAACTACTTGGGAGGCTGGGACAGGAGAATCACTTAAGCGAAGGAATTCAAAACTAGCCTGGCCAACATAGTAAAACCTCCATATCTAAAAATTAATTTAACAATTTTTTAATTTAAAAAGATCAAAGAAATATAAAGGAAGAAGGAGACATTGTGGTTGTGTGTCCAGAAAATTCCAAAGTAATTTATAAGTAATTAAGATTAATTGGCAGGTTTAGCAAACAATTGTATTTCTATATATCCATAACAATAATTAGAACATAAAATGTAAAAATATAATTCAACAGAACCAAAAGTATCAAATAATTAAAGATAAATTTAAATGAGCTTTATAAGACCTAAAAACGGAAAACCATAAAACAATATTCAAAGAAAGAACCTACATCGATGGAATAATATAACATATTCATGGATTGGGAGATTCAATATTGTAAAACCATCTATTCTCCATAAATTAGTCTGCAATCTAAATCCAAATCTCAGCAGGCTTTTTTTGTTGTTGTTGGAAACAAACAAGTTAATTTTAAAAGTTTTTATTAAAAAGTCAAGGTTCAAGAACAGACAAGACCATCTTGAAGAGCAAAGTTAAAGAACTTAACCCACAGTAAATCAAGACTTATTATAAAGGTGAAGTAATCAAGACAGTGTGGTATTAATGCAAGGACAGAAAAATAGACCAGTGGAATATATTCCACGTATTGTGCGCCTGTTTGTGACGGAGGTTTTCACCCACTGCACAGCCATAAATGACATAAGGGCATCTAATGAGTGGCCTTTGACTTTGTCATGGGGTCAGTAATGCTTCCTTGATGAAATAATGATAGACCTGAGATCTGAATTTAAAACAGAGCATGTGCAAAGATCCTGTGGTTGTAGGAAACCAGATCCATTCAAGAAGGTGAGAAAAAGCTCATGAGTCTGGAACACTGAGAGAGGAAGCCAAAAGTCAGTATGGTCTAGAGGGCTATGGTAAGGAGTATGACCACATGACCTCATTTCCACTTTTGTAAGTTTCCTCTTAACCTGCTCAGGGTACGAGTTTTCCCAGAAGACTGTGAACTCCACAGACTGTGTCTGTATCTGTTGGTGGCCCCAGGAGACATAGAGAGGTATCTGATGAATGATTGTGATAAAAGAGCTGGGACAAAAGCCAGGGTTAGTGAGTCCTTATCTGGGGCCGTTTCTGCTCAAGATTTCGCTTGAATCCCCCTCCGTTCCTCTCCCCTTAAATAAAAATAAAATAAAATAAATAAAGCTGAAAAACCCTTTGCTTTACCCACAAGACCTCAATCAATCCTGCATTGTCCTCTTGTTCTTCCCAAAAACTTGAGCACCAGAGACCAGGTACATCCCAGCTCCTGCCATGAGCCTGGAACCTAGCAAGTAATCAGCAGACACTTGTGTAATATTTTCTGAAACATCTGTATCTAAATCCCACCTCTGTCTCTTCCTTTGTGACCTTGGGCTATCCAAGGGGGCCTCTGAGCCTGGGCTGTTCATCTGTAAAACAGGGATGATGGCCAGGTGCAGTGGCTCACGTCTGTAATCTTAGCACTTTGGGAGGCTAAGGTGGGTGGATCACGAGGTCGGGAGTTCAAGACCAGACTGGCCAAGATGGTGAAGCCCCATCTCTACTAAAAATACAAAAATTAGCCGGGCGTGGTGACACGTGCCTGTAGTCCCAGCTACTCGGGAGGCTGAGTCAGGGGAATCATCTGAACCTAGGAGGAGGAGGTTGCAGTGAGCTGAGATTGCACCACTGCACTCTGGCCTGGGCGACAGAGAGACTCAACAACAACAACAACAACAAAAAAAACACAGGGGTGATAATAGCTAGCTTCCTCCAAGCATTCCTGTGAGGGTTAATATGACACAATGCATGAAAAGTGCCTAGCGGAGTCTGATGCATCCCAAATGCTCAAGAAATGTTAGCTGCTATCATTCTCTTGGGTCTTTCTCATCTATCAAATAAATATATCTGGGCATGCTATCAGTGGAGACTTTAAAGTCTACCTTACTTATTTGAGTAACGATTGAAATTGTCTATGAGGCTTATAATGTTTTGATCACTTTTGACATCAGTAATCCTTACCTCCTAGAGTTGTCATCAAGATTAAACAAGGCACTCAGTACAGTATCTGGTTTATAGTAATGATTCAGTAAATGGTGAATTTGACTATTGTCAATAGTAAGCAGAAGCCTCTATTGGGCTGGGAGTGGTGGCTCAAGCCTATCATCCCAGCACTTTGGAAGACTAAGAGGGGTGGATCATTTGAGGTTAGGAGTTCAAGACCAGCCTGGCCAATATGGTGAAACCCCGTATCTACTAAAAATACCAAAATTAGCCAGGCGTGGTAGCGCATGCCTGTAATACCAGCTACTCAGGAGGCCAAGGCAGGAAAATTGCTTAACCCGAGAAGCGGAGGTTGTAGTGAGCTGAGATCATGCCATTGAACTCCAGCCTGGGTGACAGAGCAAGACTAACTCAAAACTTAAAAAAAAGAGAAGCCTCCATAGTCCTGGGACTGGCCTTCTCAGCACACCAAGCCTTGCCCTGTCCATTCAGCAGGTGACGTTTTAGAGATATTCAGGGGTTCCCTGACTAATCCAAAAGGTACGGAGACACTTCCTCCACCGTGTTCTATGCTACTTTCTCCCCTGACTTTCTCAGCGGAGCATTTCGTCCTGAAGTCTCCAGCCTGGGCCTCCGGGATACAAAGCTCACCAAAATGTGGTGGCTCTATCTTGGCACTTGGCCACCAAACCAAAAAAAAAAAAAAAAGTAGCTTTAGTCTTAATGTCACATAGAAACTGGCCTTAATATCAAAGCGAGAGATCTTTCTCTGAGCAGGGCAGGCCCCAGGGGAGTGGAGTTAAGCAGCCTGCATCTCTGGGTGGCAGTGACTGCCCAGGGGAGCCAGAAGGCAAAGGCCTGTGAATCCCAGGAAACAGGCTCTGTGGCTTCTGTGGACTCACAGGCAGAAAGGAGAACGCTCAGCCTTTTCCTCCCTGGCAAGTGAACACAGATCACAAAGACTTAATGATGGGCAGAAGGCCCCATTCCTCCTCCACCTGTTCGGTCATCGGCCACTTTAATTCCCACCTCCTCCAGACAGGCTTCCCGCCGATCTCCAGTTTCACTTTATTTATTTATTTATTTATTTATTTATTTATTTATTTATTTATTTTTGAGACAGAGTCTCACTCTGTTGCCCAGGCTGGAGTGCACTGGCGCGATCTTGGCTCACTGCAACCTCCACCTTCCGAGTTCAAGTGATTCTCCTGCCTCAGCCTCCTGAGTAGCTGGGACTACAGGTGCATGCCACCATGCCTGGCTAATTTTTGTATTTTTAGTAGAGACGGGGTTTTACCACGTTGGCCAGGATGGTCTCGATCTCTTGACCTCATGATCCGCCTGCCTCAGCCTCCCAAAGTGCTGAGATTACAGGCGTGAGCCACCGTGCCTGGCCAGTTTCACTTTTGGCCCCAGAATTAGTCAGGCCAGGCTGGGCTGTGCTGACTCAGTGGCTGAAGGAACAAAGGTTTCTTTCTGTCCACTGCTAGTCAGGCACAGCTCTGATCATGTCCTCCTTACTCTGAAAGCGGGGTGGAGGGAGCCTTCTTCTAGAGCACTGCAAGCTGTTTTCAAGGAGGGGAAGGGAGCATTGCGATTTGCAATGCCCTAAAGCTTCTGCCCAAAAGCGGCACATGGCTCTTCTACTCCCATTTCATTGGCCACAGCAAGTCATATGACTAAACCTGATGCCAATGAGGAAAGAAAGCATGATCCTCCCAAGGGAGGAGAAGCAGATAGTTGAGAACAAATGAAATCATCATGTCCCCTGCTTCAAACCTCCACTTTTCCCTCATGCTTAGGCTCAAATCCCAGCTGCTGCTGGGCCTGGCCCTGCCTCGCTCACCCCTCACTCTCACTCTCACCCTCCTGCCTCCCACTTGCTCCAGCAGCCTGCTGAACGCACAAGCTCCTTCCCACCACAGGGCCTTTGCACAGGCTGCTCCCAGGACCAGCTCAATGCTTTAACCCAGGTCTCCCGAGGCCTGCCTTTTCCCATTTTTTAGAGTTCAGCTTAAATGTCACAGAAGGCTGGGTGCAGTTGCTCACTCCTGTAATCCCAGCACTTCGGGAGACCAAGGTGGGTGAATCCACTGAGGTCAGGAGTTCGACACCAGCCTGACCAACATGGTGAAATCCTGTATCTACTAAAAATACAAAAATTAGCTCGGCATGGTGGTGGGTGCCTGTAATCTCAGTTACTCTGGAGGCCGAGGCAGGAGAATCACTTGAACCCAGGAGGTAGAGGTTGCAGTGAGCCAATGTTATCCAGCCTGGGCAACAGAGTGAGACTCCGTCTCAAAAAAAAAAAAAAAAAAAATGTTACAGAAGAGAGGCTTCCTTGACCATCCCATGATTCTCTCTCATATTACTCTGTCTACGACCTTTCTAACACTCACCAAGCTGGAATTCGCTTGTTTGTGGAACAGCTTTATTATGTATTGTGTGTTACACTCACACACCAGAACACGAGCTTGGTCGGAGTGCATGTATGTGTCCTGTTTACCACGGTACCGCTCTCTCTGTAGGAGCTCAGCAAATGGTGGTGGTGCAGATGAAAGAATCGGATTGAGACAGGAGGAGTCAGGCCTGGTCCAGATAGCCCAGTGCATCTCAGCATCATGAGCCCTTCCCAGGCCCAGGAGGGCACCGCCGGGAAGCAGGGTGGAGCCCAAGCCTCCCTGTCCTCGCCCACCCACGTCAGTCCACTCACAACCAGAAGGTACGTTACGTGTTGTCAAAAAAATACAAGCAGATGTGATCATTTATCAGGTGGCCCCTCTGGACTGGGTGCTGCGATCTGCACCCTACCCACGGTGTCTTGACTGTTACCTGGAAGCCTGGGAGGTGGGAGCCATGATCCTAACTGACGGATGGAGAAACAGGTTCACAGCAGTGGGCAGATTTGCTTAGCATATCTGTGAGGCTCACACTGTGAGGTTCCAACTGGAATTTTTGAACCTGAGACTGGTTCCAAGCAATGCCTGGGCAGGTCTTATGTGCCAGCTGACAGTTTTGGAAGAAGGGACTGTGTATTACTGCGGTACACAGAATAATGGCCCAAAGAGCCCCAAAGGGCCAAAGAGCCAGAGAGCCCCGTGTCTTGATCCCTAAAATCTGTGAATACATTACTTACATGGCAAAAGGACTTCAAGAATGTGATTGAGTTAAGGTTCAAGATGGGGAGAGAATCCTGGGTTATTCTTTAGGGTACGTGGGGCACAGCCGGATGAGGGAGGCAGGCGTGCAGATCAGAGAACAGGAGATGCTCGGTCGATGGCCTCACGTACAGAGGAATGAGGCCTTGAGCCCAGAAAGATGGTGGCCTCCAGAAGCTGGAGAAAGCAAGAGCCTGCAGTGGGAACATGGCCCTGCTTGTCCCTGGATGTCAATTCAGCGACGCTTCTGACCTACAGACCTAGACGGTAAGAGATTGGCATTGTTTGAAGCCGGTAAGCTAGTGGTGATTTGTTCTGCTCCACCGGCAATAGGAGAGGACACAGCCCCTCATTGTACTGGGGGTGTATCCTGTCTCCCTAGTATCTGCAACTGAACTGCAGGTTCCCTGATCGCAGGCACCCAGCAAACAGCGATATGGCACACACCGGCATTTAACAAGGACACAGGGGTGAGAGGGATTCAGCGAACCCAAGAGGAGGAAGCTTGAGGGGACACGGGGATGAGACCAGACAAATAAGGTGGAGGGATCAGGGTGCTGGCTGAAGAGGCCCCCAACACCCATCCCTGCAGCACTGCAGAGAACCCAAGTCCGCTGCTGGAAGGAGCCCCCAGGCTTGGCCAGTGGCTCCCACTTTACACACGCAAATGCTGAGCCCCAGAGAGAGCAAACGACTCCACCAAGGTGGCTCAGCAGCCGGTGGCCAAGACGGGATTGGAAATTCCATTGTGTGACTCCTGGCCCATCTTGTTCCCGTGTCTGCGGCTAGCCTTAGATGGTGAAGCCCTCCCTCGTAGAGGTAAGCAGGGGCTGAGGACCGGGAGCAGGTGGGTTGGAGGGTTGTTGAGAATCCAAGCAAGCTCCTCAAGCCAGGGCTCCCCGGAGCAGGAATATGTTGTGTCAGGGAGCAGGGCCCCATCTCCAGCCCCAGACCTGCCGAGGCATGCCTTGCAGCGAGCTCCTCTCTCTGAGCCTCGGCATCCCCATCAAGGTGTTGGATTGATGTGCAGGGCCTTTTCCGGCCCTCATGTGGCATGCTCTGCCATCAGGCCTGCCTTGCTCTCAGCCCTGTCCCTGACACCCCGCTGGGACCTGCAGCTTCCCAGCCAGCTCAGCTCCTCTCCAGGCTCTGGCCTGGGCCAGGGGGCTACAGTGGCCCAGTCCCCCACCCTGAGCTTCAAGACGGGTGTTTCCACCCTGTCGTGACTCTGCCCCACCCTCCCTTTTACCTACCAGGACAGTCGAGTTTCCAGTCTACCTTCCCTGGGGCTTGAGTCCCAGAAATGGGGATTCTCAACCCGGAGGGTAGTGGGTGGGCTCAAATTACTCTGTGTCAAGTAGAATCCGGCTGCAATGCCTGTCTCTCCTGCCCTCAACTCCCCGCCACTGGGCCATCCTTGTCCCCATCTTAGACCCTCTATGACTGTCGTCCACCTGGGCCCCAGACTTTGGCTTTGTGCTCCACAGCTTGGCCTAGGCTTTCTCCTACGGCCTCAGAAGCCTTCAAGTTCCTCCCAACCCCAACCTCTTGGTATCCTTCAACCACAGAGACACCCCAGCTCCCCAAATCTCTCAAATCCCATCCCTGCAAAGAACTGAGTCCTATTACAAAAATCAATGCACGGAGAGGGTTGGCAGTTGCCTGGAGGTCACACAACAAAGGCACGGAGCCTCAAAATTGAATGTCTCCACCCGAGACCACTCCCTAGCCCTGCTACCTCTGCCCAGGAACTTCCTCCAACAGCCTGAAGGACAGGGAGAGCAGCCAGCTGCGCTGACCGATGTCCAAGACCGCAGTGATGCTATTCCTTCCTCGAGTGAGCTATGCCCACCCTGTGCCAGATTTAGCCATTTAATGCAGCCAGGCCTGCTCCGTCCCTGCCTCTGAGATTAGCTCTGGAGCTGGGCTTTGAATGCCTGCCCAGAGACACTCAGCTTAAAACACCAGGAACCAAAGAAAAAAAAAAATCGACCACATTTAATGGAGCCGTCAGCGGGTGGGTCTGATTCGTCCATTATGTGGCCCTGCCTGCCTAGGGAGCAAAGCCACGTGGCCACCTGACCACAGCATTAGGGCGACATCAGCCCGCAGGCCAGTCAGGGGAGGAGCCACCAGAGTCTTCGGCCTGGGGACCTGCCTCTCCATCCCCCAGGCCCCAGGGATTCTTGGTGCCACTCAACAGGCAGCAAGGCAGCGGCTCTCATCGGCTCAATCTAGCCCTTCTGGTCTCAGGGCCCCACTCTTAAGGCCTGAGACTCCCTCTGTTGCGGAAGTCGAGACAGCATCAGTCTCTGTCCCTCAAATAGTGCCCTGGCTAATTCCTGTTGTGCCACTATTGTGACTATTTCCTTTTGCTGTTTAAAAATTACATTGTTCACATCCAAGTTGCTCTATGCTCTAGACACTGCCTCCCAAATGTGTTCCAGGAAGCATTAATCTCTTGAGAGGCATAGAAAACAAACAGGGAAGGGAGCTCCCCAGCCGAGCAAGCGTAGGAAGCTCCGCGCATGCTGGCTCCCTTTTGGAGAGCTGCAAGTCTGGTCAATGCGCTGAGCAATCCTGCCATCCAGTTGGATTTTCTGTAATCCACTCCCCGGACATTCCTGATTACAAAACATTTCCCTTTGCTTGGCAGGGCACCCATTAATGTGCCGAACGCCTGGTATACCGGGGAAGGCCCTTTGGGAAATGACATTTTAGGGGTCTGAGTCCCTCTCCATCCCCCGAGACCCAACTGTGACGAGAGGCTCCAATTAGGAGCCTGGTAAAAGCCTTTGAAGAGAGGAAGCGTGACTCCAGCCTTCAGGGACGGGCAAATCTCAGGGTCACAGTCGCAGGCTCACCCAGAATCGAGGAAGGGAACAGAGGTCCATCCACTTCTAGATGCAAGGAGGACCCCATGCCGCATAGTGAGCAAAGCATGTGGGGTGCCCTCTCGCCCTCACCCACCCAAATCTAGTTGAGCAGGGGATTAGCCATGGAAGAAAGTTCTGACACCCTTGTTAGAGCTGGCTCTCAGAGCCTGGAACACTGAAACCTCTGCTCCCTGAAGACTTCTGCAAATTCACAGGCTGCCCATTGTTCCGACAGAAGCCCCGAACAAGACAACGGAGGCCTGGACTCTGCTCCTGCTTTTCCTAGTGGCCTGCGGTGGGACCCAGGGAAGGCCTTTGAACTGTCTGTGCTGGTGCCTACCGGTCTGAGCCCCAGGTCCCGAACTGGATAGACGCACATCTGCTGCTGCTCTCCCAGGAATATTGAGCTGATTGTGTAAAGTGTCCTGAGCGCTCATCAGCCAAGGTTATAAAACACCTCCTCTGTTTCAGCTCTGTGCAAGGTGCTAGAGCCTCAGTTTACCCCTTCTGTGAAGACACGATTATCTTACTGAAGACCAGTCTGTAGCTCCAGTTGCTGCAGTCCCAGTGAAGACAAGCAATTTGGTAAACGGATCTCCCGTGAGAGAAGAAAGCTAATGGGACATCGAAGCTCCTTTTAGGTACATTTCCCAGGGCCACAGAACTCATGCAGTGTGACAGATTATGTTTCCAAAGACAGCCACGACAACTTCCATCCCACGTGCTCTTCCCACACTGCAACACGACCTCTGTGTTCCCTCCCTGGATCCTGGCCGGGCCTGAGATGATGGTGGAGACACCCTATGTGACTTTGGAGGCTAGGTCACAAAAACTGACACAGCTTCCACTTGGCCTTGTTGAGATTCTCCATTTTAGAACCCAGACAGCATGCTTTTAGGAAACTCAGGCCACATGGAAAGACCACATGTCCAGGCTCAGCTGAGGACCCAGCAGATGCCAGCCTCAGACATAAATTTGAGAAAGCCGGCAAAACAACTCCAGCCCCAGCCATAATCTGACCACAGCTGCATGAGAAACCTGAGCTAGAACTGACCGGCTGAGCCCCACCAGCACCCAGAAAAGAGATATCTTAATAAAATGATTGTCATTGCCCTAATTTGCCTGAATTGGGGAATGCTATTTTGTGAGTGGTAGACATAGGAATGTGTGGCAAGCAACTTCTTGCAAATCGCAGGATTGGGGGTCCCGCCGCACCCTGCAGTGTCCCTCCCTCTATTCTATCCTTTGCTGAACCAAATGACGCACCCAGCTCTCTGTTACATGACAACAATCCACACCAACGGGCTGAGACATGGTGAAGCCCATGCCCCTGTGAGGGCTGGCCCACGAGGGCTGCTGTTGGCCTCAGCCCCTGCAATTTCTGTGAAAACTTATTTCCGGCCGGGCACGGTGGCTCACACCTATAATCCGAGCACTTTGGGAAGCCAAGGCAGGGAGATCGCCTGAGGCCAGGAGTTCAAGACCAGCCTGGCCAACCTGGTGAAACCCCGTCCCTACTAAAAATATAAAAAAATTAGCCGGGCATGGTGGTGGGTGCCTTTAATCCCAGCTACTCAGGAGGCTGAGGCGGGAGAATCACTTGAACACGGGAGGCGGAGGGTGCAGAGAGCTGAGATTGTGCCATTGCACTCTAGCCTGGGCTGGATTTGGAGGATTCTAGAAGAAAACTCCTTCCTTTCCTCCTTTTCAATTCACTTCCACATTTACCACCAGGATGCTCTGTCCCTCCCGCTTGCCCCTCCAGGTCCAGTTGCTCCCTTTCTCTGCCCCTCTCCGAGCCTGGGAGGCTGGCCTGCAGGGGTGACGTCAATATACCCCACACCCTGCGGCTTCTTGGGTTCGGCTGCTGGAGTCACAGGCGGGACACTGGAGAGGAAGGCAGAGAGAGGAGCGCACAGAGACAGACTCAACCCCCCAGACTGGGAAAGCTGGAAGGGCGCTTGAGAGCTTGTGTCCACCCCCACCAATGAGGCTTCTAGGGCCCAGAGAGGGAAAGGGGCCCTGCCCGAGGTCACACAGGGAGCAGGTGGCTGGCTAACTGAGTCAAGTCAACATTTGTGGGTGGGGAAGATGGAGAGGCAGCAAGGAAGGATGCCACCCTGGGCCCCCATGGAGCTGGAGCTCCAGGAAAGAGAAGCAGGCTGACCAACGCCTGTTCCAGCTCCCTCCGCCTTTGAAGTCACCCTCCCCAGCCCCTCCATTTGGGATACACCTTGTCAAAGATTCAGACCAAACACTCACCCGTGCCCCAACCCCAGGCTGGTATCCGTAGACAGACCTCAGCCAATCAGGCAGGACGATGGTGTTGGGTGTCTAGACTAGAGCTCGTTCAGTTCCTGACTCCACTGCACACCTGCTGTGTGTGAGCTCGGGCAAGTGACTTAGCCTTTGGTGCCTCAGTTTCCTCTTCTGTAAAGGGGGGATAACAACAGCGCCTGCCTGCTGGGGCTGTGAGGATGACATGAGTTGGGGCTTATAAAATTCCGGAGCCGCATCTGCTCTCAACAAACACGTGCTACTCCCAGGATCCACCCCCTACCCCTCAGTCAGAGCCAAGCTGGAAGGCTTTGGGGTGAGCCAGTCCGACCTGCTGGGCACAGATGCAGAAACAGAGCCCCTTGGCTGGGCCCCTCGAAGCTCCCTGCCCAAGCCTGTGCACTTGAGGTGTGCTGGGGTGGGTGGGAAAGGGGGGCTCTACTTCCTGCTCCCTACCCCTGCCTCTTCACCGGGGCCACCTCTGGAGCTAGGCTTAGTGGCTCCTAGAAGTCCCCACAGCCTAGAGCTTGGGGCTGGAGCCAGATCTCTCTCTCTTTCTACTTCCTGAGCCAAGAGGCCCACCATCATGCTACAAGTCTGTGGCTCAGGATGCGCCGGCATCTACCCAGCATCCGTCTACTGAGCACCTATTGTACACAGATGCTGCAGTAGCCATTGAGGAGGCAGATGTAACCCCAGGGTCCTGGTCCGAGCCAGGATATGGCCCATGGGTGTTAAAAAAGCACCTGGCTTAGCTTGGGGGGCAGAGGTGGGAGGGGGTGGGTCAGCCTTCCCTGGCTAGGGGGGCCATTTGGTGCAAAGACATAAAAGACGCCTTCGAGCTAATCAGATTCCTTTATTCTTTTAGTCAACAAAAATTAATTGAGCCCATGCTATGAGCCTGGCGCTACTCTGAATGATGTAGAAATGGCAGTGAACCCAACGAATGAGGTTCCTGGGAAACAGTCAGTAAACCCACAAGTAGATGAAACAGCAGGTGTTATGGGCACAGAAAGGAAGATGAAGCAGGAACAGGTGGACGAGAGGGAGGAGGGAGGACAGGCAGGGGCTGTTTGGGGTCAAGTGGTCAGGGAAGGCCTCTGTGGGAAAGAGCGCTGGGCAGAGGCCGGAAGGAGTGAGGGAGTGCCATGTGGCCTCTAAGGGAAGGGTGGCCCAGGCAGGAGCAGCAGGACACAGGCCTGGGAGTGTGCGAGCACGGCCCACAGGAGGCGGTGCCGGGCTGGTGGCATAGCTGGGTTCGGCGTGTGAGCCGGAGCCAGCGGGGAGGGGAGAAGGGAAGGAAGGGCAGAGTGGGAGCAGGACGGTGAGGGGCTTTGGCAGGTTAGAAGACTGGCTTTCCTCCTGGGGGCCGTGCGAGCTTTGGAAGTGATTAGCGAGCACTTCCGCTTCTCTTGTTCATGCAAAACAGTCACCCAGATCTGCCTCTCGGGGTGGGGGAAATGGGGTAAGGGTGGTCATCCCTACCCACCCATCCCCCCCCCCGCCACCACACGCTGGTCGAGCTCAAACCTCCACCCGGGAAGGCCAAGCCTCCCACCCAACCCACAGCCATGGCCGAATGGTTCTCAAGCCACACAGGACAGAGGCGGATGCCAGACCACACCAGGGCCAGTGTGTCCGTGGGACACCCTCCGAGGTCTGGGCTGATGACGCCCCACTCACAGGTCAGAGCAGACCTGACAGAGGGAAGGAGCCGGGACCCCTGGGTCTTATTCTGACCCTGCCCCACAAAGCCCAGTGAGCCTGGGGGAGCTCTGTCCCCTCCCTGGATATCAGTTTCCCCATGAGGACACCGCCAGGCCTTCAGTGCCACAACTCCACCGTGTCCTTCTGTCTCCATAGCAGACTTGCTTCTAGGTTTGACCTTCCCAAGACGGCACTCCAGGGCTGCCCTCCACAGCCTCTAGAAGCATCTACTCCATTTGGGCCAGTCACCCCAGGGAGGCTTGAGGCCGCCGTGAAAGAGCCACGCTCTGGGGACCTGCATCTCCCTAAGGCTCCGGGAACCCAATCCCCGCTCCCACCCCGCTACCCTGCGCACCTCCTCTGCCTTCCATCCTTGGCTCCAGCTGCAGGAGGGTCCTGTGCTCATTCCACTGGAGGCTCAACCCCACGCTCATTTATTTCAGACATGACCTTTGATTTCTCGGGTAGAGTGTAAATTACATGTCGCCAGCATAAAATATTAAATCCAATTTATACTTAATTATTGATGCTATTATGTATTCTATAGTAATGGCATCAGAAATCTCAGCTCCCGCCCGTGCCCAGTAAATAGCTTTTTTGCATTAGAGGCTCCTTGAGGTAAGAAATCTTGCTCCATTCCTTCTTCACCGTATGATTGATGATTATGGGGAAGTTCGTAAATAGTCTTCCAGAAATATTTCTCTGGTCGTCCGTAGCTCCGAAGGAAGCGGGGGGGTTGTGCTAATTATCGGGGCGGTCGGGCGGATGCAGCGCGCCCCACCGCCATTTAGACGGGTGGGTTGAGGGTTGGCGAGATGGGGATGGTTTAAGTGAAACCGTGCTGAGTGGTTTAAGGCAGAGCGGAGCAGGACCACAGCGGTTTTCTGAAGGCTTTAAGTCACATGTAATCTTCGCATGGACATTGGGGTTTTGTTTTTTATTGAAACATTAATAATTCTGGTTTCTTGTAAAATATTCATGGTTCCTGTTGCTGCATTCAAACCCACTCTCGGCCGCTGCTTTTAATTTCCCACCCGGCCCATGCAGGCCTCTGCCGTCGACCACCCATTGCTCCCGCGCAATTTATTAAGTGGAGGTAACGGTGGCCATCGGGTGGTCAGAAAAATCGAGCTCAGGGTTTCTCTGCAGCAACTGGTCGCAAGCCAGAGAGGGCCGGGAGCAGGCAAGGCTGCCGCTGGGCAGGCCGAGTGAGCACTTCAGGACGGAGCATTTTTCCAGCTAAGTGACATTGGAGAGCTGGGGAAGGCAGAGGCAGGGCGGCGGAGGCAAAGCGGGGTGAGGAGGGAGGAAGAGAGCCGCCCGGCTGGTAGGAGAGCATCGTGACAGCTCAGGGCAGGGAACAGCAGAGCAGAGCCACAGAGAGCTCAGGCTCTGGGGAGACGGGACCAGGCTTCCGGCTCCACTCTACCTCCAACTCGCTGTGTGACCTTGGCAAGTGGCTTCACCTCTCTGAGCCTCTGTCTCTCCTCTGGAAAACAGGCTCTGCTCGGCCGATGCAGCCTCGATGGTTGCAAAGGTGTCGTATGTTTGGGGAGAGCTTAAGAGACCTAGAAGTTGAGCCCCTTCTTTGAACAGATGCAGAACAAGGCTCAGAGAGTGGAAGGGATTCGCTCAACCTCCCGCCTCTATCCCTTGTGAATAAGATTCCACGTTCTTTTCAACCTGAGCCCTGTCATTCAGATTCTTTGAAAACAGTCAACGTTCTGAGGAGCACAATTGCCTGAGTTCATCCTCGGAGCTCTGCCCAGCCACGTCCCGCGCCACCCCAAAAGAGCTATTAAAAGGCCTGGCTGCCATAGCAGCTGGGGTCCTGCCCCTCCCCCATCTCCCATCAGGGGCTGTCCACCAGGGTAGACGCAATTCCACTCAGGAGCACTCCCACAGTCCCCCGGGGCCCTGGTTACCGGTGCAGCCCAGCAGAGGCTAAACAGTCATAGAGTCCTAGAATGTCAACCCTGGAAGTGACCTCAGCAGTCAGCTTCCTCTGCTCCGAGGCCTGTGGGTGAGGAGACTGAGGCCCAGAGGAGTTCAGTGACTTGCCAGACATTGCACAGAGACACACAGAACCACAACCACAACCCCCGAAACTACGGACCTCTCTGCTGACTCTGCCTGCGGTGGGGCGAGGAGAATGAGCCCCGAGGCTTTCAGCAGGAGTGACCTTAAGGCCACATACATCTGGGCTCCAGCCAGAGGTGGCCGCCACTTGCGTGTGTTTCCCAAGCCAGATCCAGCTCCCTGCACATCTGTCTATAATCAGCCGTGTGTCCGTCCACAGCCAGGCATGCTCAGATGCAAGCGGCCAGACAGCCTGTGCACAGACCCAACAAGCCAGAGCCCTGTGCCCCAGTCCAGGTGCCAACACAGTGAACTGAGCGGCCAGGGGGTACCAGCATCCCCAGGGGAGTGGGAGTCCTCATTGCTCCAGGAGATAGGCGGGGGCGTGACTCTCTGGCCCACCCGCCCCAAAGGCAGAAGTGTGGCCCACAGAGCCAGCCACAAAGCCAGGAAAGGGGCACGCCATCCCTGAAGCACGAGTTCCCCAACTTCCCCGTTACCCCTGGAGGTCAGACCTTCCTTCCCTTTGCATCTAAATTCAAATATAGCTTGTTACTAGTAACACGTGGAGGCTGGGCGCGGGGGCTCACGCCTGTGATCCCGGCACTTTGGGAGGCCAAGAAGAAGGATGGCAAGGTCAGGAGATTGAGGCCAGCCTGACCAATGTGGTGAAACGCTGTCTCTACTAAAAATACAAGAAATAAATAAATATGAACAATTTAGGGAAAAAAGCAAAGCCTACTCTAAGGCCACCAGCAGAGATAAGCCGTAACCGTTTGGTTAGGTTCTGTTTTAAGTGCACTTAGCCTAAACTTGCCTTTTTTCTCTCTCTCTCGTATGAACAGAAACAGTAACAGAGCATACCCTCCCTCTGGTTTGCACAGCTTCTGGCAGCTGCAGCACTGACATTTCCAGATGAAGTACACTACCAAATAAGAAAAGCTTCTCTCTCTCGCTCTCTCTCGCTCTCTCTCTGGGCCTCAGTTTCCCCTCTGGGCCTGGGGTGATCTCCACACACCCTACATCTCCACAGGGCCTGTGGCAGGGAGGCTTCCAGAACTGTGAGGACATCCAGAGGGGCTCTGGAGTTTCTCTTTAATGCTCCCAGACTGAAATTCAAAGGGTTGTGTCCCTTCTGTGGGGACAAGCCAGCAAGCCTTGACCCCTGCAGAGGCAGGTGAGGGAGGCTGGGATCCGGGTGGCAGGCAGACCTACTGGGCTCTCGCAGGGGAAACCCAGAGTCCTGACTGCGGCCCTGATTAGTTTCAGCATGTTGGAAGAGGCATTGGTAGACCCAAGGTCTGTTTCAGGGTTTGCTGGTCAGCTGGTTGTTCCCCCACCTCGGGCCTCACCTAGGGAACGCATTAAGAAGAGATTACTGGACCTCACCTGGGGGATTCTGATTCTGTAGGTCTGAAAGAAATAGCCCTCTTAGCTAGGCGTGGTGGCTCACGCCTGTAATCCCAGCATTTTGGGAGGCAGAGGCGGGTGGATCATGAGGTCAGGAGTTCAAGACCAGCCTGGCCAAGATGGTGAAAACCCATCTCTATTAAAAATACAAAAATTAGCCGGGCGTGGTGGTGGGTGCCTGTAATCCCAGCTACTCGAGAGGCCAAGGCAGGAGAATCACTTGAACCCAGGAAGCGGAGGTTGTAGTGAGGCAAATCATGAAATCATGCCTCTGCACTCCAGCCTGGGCAACAGAGCAAAACTCCATCTCCCCTTCCCGCAAAAAAGAAACTCACCAGCCCCAGGGTTTGCTTTGACTGGGGCAATAGGGCCTACCTAAGAATTTGATCCAAGATAAATTAAAGAAAAAGTGTAATTTCATGTAATGCTATATATGAATGGAGACTGGGAGCAGGTGGTTCTGCACAAAGGCAGCCCAGGGCCCACCTGCACTGCATGGGAAAGGAACGGAATCTGGGGACCATTGGCTGCAGCAGAGTGAGAGAGACACGAGAAACAGGGTGCTTGACAGAGTCAAAGGAGGGACAGTGCCAACAAGAAATCTCTGCTGCCAGCCCAGGCCACAGGCGAGACCTTCTCTTTACTAAAACTACAAAAATTCACTGGGTGTACCGGCACATGCCTGCAGTCTCTGCTACTTGGGAGACTGAGGGGGGAGGATTGCTTGAGCCCAGGAGGCAAAGGGTACAGTGAGCTGAGATCACACCACTGCACTTCAGTCTGGGCGACAGAGCGAGACCCTGTCTCAAAAGAAAAAAAAAAAAAGGATGGTGAATATAGAAACACTACCCAAATGTATGGTTGTCTCATCTCAAAAAAAGAAAAGAAGATAAATCTCTGCTTGTGGGTCGTGGCTGAGGTATTTCCAGAAGCATGATGTGTGGCACCAACTTTGAACTTGGTCACTGCCCTGTGCTGAAGTTACCCGCTGCTGCCCCCCGATTTTCAGGAAATGCCTGCTGCATACAGCATCTTGGACTGGTGGAGCTCTGGGAGTATGAAGGCAGAGGGGTGGTGTCCAGTGTGGAGCACAGACGGCAGCAGGAGAGGAAGCCATCTAGGAAATCTGAGGTGTGTCTGGAGCAAGTGGCAATAGGAGTATCTAAGACCACAGCACAGAAGTGATTCTGCAGGATGAGTGAGGGCAAGTGGCCTTTTCCCTAAATGCACCGGAGGATGGAGACCCTCAGAAAGAGAGGAGGGAAACACTTGGTGTATCAGTTAAAAATGTTTGATTGCATACTGGAAAAACACAGTAACAGTGACTTCAACAAAGCGAAGGTTTATCGTTCACATAAGTTTCAGGAAGTGGGAGTCCATATATGGTTGTTCTACAATGTCCTAATATCCCCAGCTCCTTGGATCTTTCTCCCTCACTATCCTTTGCACACAGCTTCCATCCTCATGGTTGCGTCGTGTTCCAAAATGGTTCCTGGCGCATCAGCCATCAGGTATGCATTCCAGGTATGAAGAAAGAAGAACAGAAAGGGTAAAAATGGCATGTGCCAGCTGTCTGAATCCCCTTTAAGAGCTTTCCAAATAGTGCCCCCCTCAGCGACTTTCACTGGTCCACAAATCTAGTCATATGGTTACGTCTAGCTACAAGACACACTGGAAAATGTGTCCTTTTAACAGACATAGGGCTGCCCTGAGTAAAACTGAGGTTCTGGTACTAAGAAGGAGTTGACAACTGTCAGTCTCTGGCAGAGACAGGTTTCACTTAGAGTAAGAAAAAAATCTGTTGCCCTCTGACTTCTACCTGTGGGTCCTGGTTCTCCTCTTTGGAAAAATATTTATAATTTCTAGTCTGTCTTCTACATGTCAGCCTTCTTCTGAACATTATCTTTTCCCGGCTAACTATTCCAAGCCCTTAACCACTTTTTAGGACACAGGCTGAGATAAGCTCTAAAGATTTCCTTGTATCGTTTCACTGACCCTCAGTGTGCCCCCTCTACCTGCCCTTAACACGGAGACACACAAAACAGACACTTCAGTTCACAGTTGGATGGTCGTGGAGCAAACCCCGGCCAGGTGCTGAATCTGAACACGCGAGGAGGAGGATGCTCAGGCAGTGGGTGCCTCCCTGGAGGGGGATGTTTCAGCTGAGTCTGGAGGCGTGAGGAGTCAGCTATGAGACGAGTGTGGGCAAGAGCATTCCGGGCGGAAGGAACAGGAAGGAAGGGCTAGCGTTACCGGAAGTGAGAGGAAGAAGAGGGTAGTCAGAGCTCCAGGACCTAGGAAATGTTATCGTGAACCCCAAGTTTCTCTTCAAAGAATCAGGATGTCCGTATGTTCAGCTCTCTTATTCTTTAATTCTCTATTTTAAAGTTCAACTTCCTTGTAATTCCAGTAAACAACCTTCTCCACTGGTTCTAATCACTAGTTCACATCTGTTCCCCTGGCCCCCGGCTCCATCCTGACTCATCCCGGTCACCTGCTCCAGTCACCTGCTCCGGTCACCTTCTTTGACCTAGGTCACCCCTGGCTAACTGCTCTGACCCACCCGTAACCATCCTTCCCGCCAAAACACCCATCCTGCAGCTCCGACCCCTGCTCTCTTTAAAATAGCCGGTCGGGATTAGTCTAGCTTGTGCCGTCTAACTCTGGCCAATAGGGGAACAACACAGCGGTAGGGGTGACCCCCATCAGGCATAAGTGCCCCTTACCCCCTTGTCCAAGTGTGCGGCCACCATTGCTCCATCCGTGAGCTGCACCCGTCTATAGAAATAAACTGCCTTGCTGAGAGGATTTATCTTCGAGTGCTATTTCTTTCACAGCATTGAAATTTTACTTATAACAAAAGAGAGGAGCTCGAGGTGAGGACCTACCCATTGCGCATAATCTTTGGGAAGGTTGTTTAATCAGCAACACTCCACCTGTTCTTGCCAACACCTAGCCTGGGCATTGTATCAAAAAGACAATGGAGTTAGTATGGCAAGACTTTATTCCAAGGAGTCATCACTTTCAGCTGCTTTTCACTGTTCTAGAATGTTCCAGCAGTGGAAGGCTACGCCTCATGGTTGGCCAGCGATTTCTCAGAGTCTGACTATTCCTCTTTTTTGAAAATGATATAGAAGCCCAGTCCCCTCCCCCCACCTCCCCACTCTCACCAGCCTTCCAATGCCACGCTGGTTATCATTCCTCAGGGAAGGCCATTGTGGGGTCACTTCAGAGGTAGGGCTCGAAGATCTGAATTCATGCAAAGGACCCTAGTATTCTCCTGTGGTGTGTTCGCCTACCATGGGCTGCCATTTCTTTTTAACCATATTTGGTCTCTAAGTTGCCAAGAAACCATGTAGAGAAAACCAGTGTGGTTTGCGTTAAGCCCCAACAGGGTGCAGGCAGCAGCCAAACTATTTCTTTCTTCCTCTAAGATTTATTCTGCTGTCTGAGCCCAGAGCAGACCTGAAGAAAGCTCTCTCTGCAACCCTCTAGTGCACCAGCTCCCCCAAGCTCTCCAGAAAGCCCAGCCCCAGCCCTCACCTGGAACCACTCCGACACTGGGAGATGGGTTCTTCCCATGGGAAATGGGCCAAGCGCTGACCATAGAGACTATAAGGGAGGAATAGAGAGGCCTCCTCAGAAGCAGCAGCTCCATGGAACATGTCAGGAAATGGATCAGAGAGATCATGGAGCACATGTGCACTGAGGGCAAGCGGAGCCCCGGTCTCTTCTATCTTGGGAGGCTGATCATCTTAAAAAGCAGGAGGAAACGCTGACACAAAGTACACATATCAAGGTCTATTTCAAATATTTACATGCAGCTAGTTTAGCACCCTAAAGATGACACAGCAATTGAGTTGTGATATTCCCAAGATTGCTCCAGGATTGGTGTTAATGCATATGAAATTGCAGTGCCCTCCACATGAGAGGTAGAATGGGAGAATCTTCTCTCAGCTGAGTCAAAGGCCCTGTGTGATGGGTGTGTAGCCTCATTTCTGGAAATTATCAGAAGTTAACGAGAGGCTCTTCCCAAATATCTCCAAGAAAGGACCATACACTAGAGCATAGGTTCGTAACCAGGAGAGATTCTTTCCCTCTGAGGACATTTGGCAAAGTCCAGAGACATTTTTGATTGTCATAACTGTGAGGGTTGCATTGGCATCTATTGGGTAGAGGCCGGGGGTGCTGCTAAACATTCTACAATGCACAGGGCAGCCTCTACCACAAAGAACTGCTCCGGCCCAAATGCTAATCATGCCAAGGTAGGGAAACCCTGTCCTTGAAAGGGGATACCAAAGTCTACGCCCTCTCTACCAGAGCTGAAAACCAAGCCTTGACAATGACCACAGGGAGGAAAGAATGTGCAGCCTGAGTCCCGCCACGTTAAAAGGGCTTGTGCTTTCCACAGGTCTACCCTAACAGTGTGAAACCAAACCCACACACACGTAAAGTGATTGGCCAGTAATTCATTATCTAATTGAACATAAATCAACAACCTTCAGAGGAAGATAAGAGAATCCAGAATCTTTGCAATGAGTCTTGCATGGTTTACAGGCAAAAATTAACTCATGTGCAAAAATAGGAAAATGCAACCCCATCTCAGCAGAGAAATGGAAACTATTTTTGAAAAAGCCACATGAGAGTCCTAGAACTGAAAGGTACAATAAGTAAAGTTTAAAAATTCACTACACTGGGCACAGAGGCTCATGCCTATAATCCCAGCACTTTCGGAGGCTGAGGCGGGGGATCACTTGAGCTCAGGAGTTCAAGGCCAGCCTGGGTAACATGGTGAAACCTCATTTCTACAAAAAACACACACAAAAATTAGCTGGGCATGGTGGTGTGTGTCCATAGTCCCAGCTACTCGGGAGGCTGAGACAGGAGAATAGCCTGAGCCCAGGAGGAGGAGGTTGTAGTGAGCCGAGATCACACCACTGCACTCCAGCCTGGGTAATGGGGATGAAAAACTGCCCCCAAAAAATGCATAAATAAATAAATAGTTCACTAGAGGGGCTTAACAAGCCGATTGGAGATGGTAGAAAAAAGAGTCAGTGAAACTGAAGGCAAATGAATAGGAATTACCCTATGTGAAGAACTGAGACACAAAAAAAGATGAAGAAAGGTGAACAGAGCCTCAGGAACCTTTGGGACAAGGTCACAATGTCTAACATACCTGTGACTGGAGTCTCGGAAGGAGAGGTGAGTGAGAGTGGGGCAAGAAGGAAATGTTAAGACAACACGGCTTGAGATGTTTCCCAAATTTGAGGAAATGTGTCCAGGGTTCTATGAAGAGAAGAGCTGGGCTTGGAATCTGATTCCTGTAGTTCAAGGACAGGCTATGTCTTCTGTCACATGCTCCACAGGGAACCATGAAGGTACCTGTCAAACCCAAAAGCCAGTGATCCTGTGGGTCTCCTGGTGAAGGGGCAGCTCAGAGACATGTTTGGGGCACAGCCAGATTTTCCGCTACCATCTTCCTGGTTCCATTCCCTGCTCTTGTTCTTTTAGCCTTTGAATCACCGTTTCTAGCATCAGCACATCATCCTTCCTGGAATCAGGGTGAGTAAAATTTGGTGATAAATACGGACAACCCAAGAAAGAATATTCTCTTCCCAACTCAAATGGGGAGGGACCTGAGGCTTACAGGCTGCTTCAGCCCTGTCAGGAGTGGGCTGTGGCAGGACTGTTCCTCTCCTCCTGCCTTGTCTGGATCTGGTTTGAGCCTGGCACAACTCTGGGCTCTGTTGGGAGAACAGAGAAACCCCAACCCCAACACACACACACACAGAGCTTAGGGCACGGGTGGACACGGAGCCCTAAGGCCATGGGAGGACATGAGCACACACATGTGGGATAACCCAGGAGACCAGAAGGCGGTAGAGAGGACTTCACAAGCCATCTGGAACATGCTCTGGTCTTTTCCCTTATGTGTACATTCACACGTCCACGTTCAAACCTTTGCTGAGCACCTACTACATATAGACCAGGCGCTGAGGCACTGGCAGAGTTGGGGTAAGTAGAGAAGAGGGTGGCAGAAACACATAACCTACATTTCAAGGGTAATTCAAGATACAGCTGCCTGGCTGGAGGGGGACGTCTTCATTCATTCATTCATTCATTCACTCACTCATTCATTCATTCTACCAACATTTATCAGGCTCTCTTCTAAGGGATACAGCTGGAGAGATATGGGGCCATAGAAAGGTGGGCCTCCACCCCAGGCGAGGACTTTAATGGGCCTGCAGAGCCCCAGCAAGTTCCTGAGTTGTGGACTGGCAGGAGCAGTGCCCAAGCCTAGGCTGCGACTGAGCAGGGCCCCAGCCAGCCCTTCCCAGTCACAGGCTGCCTCCACCTTGGGCTTCAAGGCATCTCCCACCCAAAAGCGCAGCCTCTCTGCAGTGCCCTGGGCTCAGCTAAGACCAGCTCCAGGCTGTAAGAAGATGGGTCCCTTCCCCTCCATTGGGATTGGGTGGACGGGGTGGTTGGCATCAGCTCATGATCACTCCTTGTCTATTCATTCATCACCTCAATTAGCGCGCTGATGGGAGCTGTCCCCTCATTTCCACAATCATCTAGCTTCACCCGCCTAATCCCAGCAGCTGAGCCAAGAGATAAAGTGATAGCAAGGTCTTGAGAATTCTCTGAAGGGGCTGGGCTGGGGTGTTTTGGGGCAGAGCCACTGAAATTGACAGGTCCAGGGAGGACCTATGGAGATCCAAATTTGAAATCTGCTGCCTACGTCAGGAAACAGGACAAAAGCTGGTGGGTTAACAATGGCATTTCACATCAAGGCACACAGAGTTGGGCATTCTCAGACCGAGTCCATCTTTTCTCCAAACACGAGGCGTGGGGAGGAGGGGAGAAACACGAGAAAGCCATCACAAACCAACGCGGAGGCCAGCAGGGCTGAGGCACAGCGGCGCTTCTTGGCTGCTTCTTTCTTCTCTGTCTCCCGGCAGAGCGCAGCTTCCCTCTGCTGACCACGCGGCACTGACCAGCAGCCTCGGGAGATCTGGACTCCTTTAGCTCAAGTCCCTTCCAGTTGCTGTGGACACACTCACCACCTGCTTCCTGCTCTGCCAGAGCCACTCCAGGGAAGGCGTGATGGGGAAGGAGAGCTCCGGTCCCTCCTGTCTGCACGCAGTCCCAGGGCAGAGACAGCCGCGGTCACAGCCGCTGCCCTTCTTCTCCCGGCATGCAGCCACTCCCTGCCTCCTGTCACTGGCAGCTCAAAAGGCACCTCACAAAACAAGCCCTGGTATGCACAGGGACATATGTGCACCCAAGATGTTCACCACAGCATTGCTGTAGCAGAATTCATCAGGTCAATGCAGCAAACGGTCACACATTAAACATAAGACGGTCAAAGAGTGGAGCGGTGTTCATGATACACTAAGTCAGTGCTTCATGAACGTGCAGCATAGCAGAACAACCTGAGGGTTTGTTCAAACACACCACTGGACCACACCCCCAGAGTCTCTGAGGTCTGGGTTTGGGATGGAAAGCCAGAATTTGTACTTCTAACAAACTCCCACGTGATATGGATGTTGCCATCAAGTGTTACACTTTGAGAGCCACTGCATTAAGTAATAAAGAAGAAAATTCAAAAATATATATAGCCTGATATCATTGTGATTATGTGTAAACAGATGATTAAGATACTGACCAGGGGCCGGGTGCAGTGGCTCACACCTTTAATCCCAGCACTTTGGGAGGCCAAGGCGGGCAGATCATTTGAGGTCAGGAGTTCAAGACAAGCCTGGTCAGCATGGTGAACCCCATCTCTACTAAAAATACAAATATTAACTGGGTGTGGTGGTGCACGCCTGTAGTCCCAGCTACTCAGGAGGCTGAGGCAGGAGAATCGCTTGAACCTGGGAGATGGAGGCAGCCATGAGCTGAGATCACACCACTGCACTCCAGCCTGGGTGACTTACTGTTAGTAAGTCAGTGTCTCTGTAATGACATTGATTAGAGGCTATCTTTTTTTTTTTTTTTTGTCTGAAAAAAGTTGCCTGCAATAAGTAATTGCTCCTTCCATCTCCCTCTTCTGCTGGTGCTCTGCGGAGCTCTCCCTTCTGCCTTGTGTGGGTTAAGCTGTCCCCACACTTGTCACCGTCAATAGGCAGGAAATGCCTTACCCAGGAACTCTTGCTCAGGCACCTCCCTGTCACCACACAGGTCCCAGCATCACGCACCTTCCTCTATCCAAAGCCGATGGGAACTCACGCTGTGGAGTGGGGGTCATAGAACGAACGTGGGCTCCCCAGTCCAGTGGTTTGAGTCAAGCCTAAATTCTGCCGCCGCTTGGCTTTGAGCTGTTTGGTCCCTACTATGGGTTCTGGGTTTTGGAATGGCCTCGCCCACCCCCATTGGCCACCAGCTTGGCCTTCATAGCACCCAAAACCATAGCACCACCCCAGTTGGCTCTGCATCAAGGGCCCTCCCCTACCACAAAGCATTCTGGTTACCACGATAGTCACTGGTGATGGCACCATTGTCCAGAGAGTCCCTGCAGGCCTGGAGATGCATTTCTTCACGCCCAAAGACATAACTAGACAACTGCACAATTGTCCTAACTTCAGCACTTACTGGTAGCATGACTGTGTATAAATAAACCGGGTATCTCTGAGTCTTTATTGACTCACTTGTCCCATAATGAGGTTGCATTAAAGAGACAGCAAATCCCTGACACTCATACTGCCCCTCCTCAACCTCACCCTGACAGACAAGATGAATCAATCACAGCATCCTATATCCCTGAGCCAGGAAGTAGCCTCAGGATTTTCTTAATGCTACTCTCCAAGCATAGTACTCCAATGCAAACAAACATTAAAAAATAAAGGTTTTTTTAAATTAATTAATTTTTTGAATATAAAAGCCATTTGTCATTGCTGACCTATATTATTCTCTGTTTCCCTGAGACCTACAACAATACTCAGCAGAGTAGCCATAGTCCATCTTTGTTCAATGAATCCACATGGATACACACCAACTGTTACCAGTTATTATGAAAGGGAAATCTTTGGTCGCCACCAACCATCCTGTACAAACTCCAGACCAACTACTTCCTCCTTCCAGGATCCCTGACCATTTAGTTGGCGCCCTCTGCTGTCCATTGGCTGGTACTGCAAAGGGCCTTTCATTTCGGCCAGCCATTGCCCAACTGATAATCTGGGGTGGCTTTGGATGCAGTTGGCTGCAAGCCCAGCCAGACACCATGCACGTGGGCATCATTTAGTCGCTTTGAGCTTTGTTTTATCCTCCTCCCCTCTCATTCCTGTGTCGTCCGGGGAACTGAGGGCCCTCTGGTCCAATTCCCTCACTTCACAGCTGATAAGATTGAGGCCAAGTGAGGAAAGGGAACCGGTTCAAGGTCACACAACCACTAGGACCAGAACTCGGATCCCCATACTCCTAGCTCTGGGTTCATTGACACACCAGGCTGCCTTCTCTTCTCTACAAGATGGGACAGGACAGGCGCAGTGGCTCAAGCCTAAAATCCCAGCACTATAGGAGGCTGAGGTATGTGGACCATGAGGTCATGAGTTCGAGACCAGCCTGGTCAACATGGTGAAACCCTGAAACTACTGAAAATACAAACATTAGCCAGCCATTGTGGTGTGCACCTGTAATGCCAGCTACTCAGGAGGCTGAGGCAGGAGAATTGCTTAAACCTGGGAGGTGGAAATTGCAGTGAGCTGAGATCAGGCTATTGCACTCCAGCCTGGGCAATATAGTGAGACTCTGTCCTCCTCCCCTCAAAAAAAAAAATAATAATAATAAGATGAGACAGAAAAGAAGCTGTTGTCCCGGGCTTGGAGGCTTTGGGTTCTCCAAGGACTTCATCCATTTGCCGTGGGGTGGAGAGCGGGGCAGGGGGGGATCTGCCTGCCCCAATCTGCCTGTCCCACCCCCCACCCCACAGCAAATGGATGCTAAGGAGTTAGGGGCCCCAGTTCAAACTCTCCAGTATCTTCTCACTATCTCCTTACCAATATCTGCCTCCTTTGGCCTCTACCCATCTCTCTGATCCCTTCTCCCCGCCCTTGCCCCCATCCACTCGGCTGCAGCCACAACGGCCTCATTCCGCCGGCCTCGGGGACTTTGCAGTTGATGTGCCCTTCAGTGGAACCTCCTGTCCCCAGATCTTCGCCTCACTGAGTCAATCCTGTTTTTCCTCAAATGTCGCCTCTGCTGAGAAGCCTTCCTCCGCCGCTGGAAAGCCGCCCTCCCTCCCACCCCCACAGAGGCTCTGTCTGTGTCCTAGCCCCCAGCCCGTCTGTGGGCACTCAGGAGGCGCTGGACTGCCAGTTGTTGATGAAATGAGTAAATTACAGGCTTGAAAAGGAGACAGGAGGAGAGTCCTAGAAAGGGAGTCAGGGGTGAAAGGCACGGATTGAAGACGCCTCCACTGCGGGTGACCGCAAGTCACCACCTTGCTGAGCCTCAGATCTCCCAATTCTATGGTCCTTTCATGCCTGGACAGCCTGAGACTCTCTGATCAGGGAGACTTCGGAGCCTACCCCAGAATGCAGGCCCCTCAGACCTAGTGAGCGGGGTTGGGGGGGGCGGGGCTCCTCCTTCCTCCTGTCTCTATGGTTCTCTCTGCTAGTTCCAGCTCCGAACCCCTCAGAGAAGGCACAGAGGAAGCCGAGATGAACAGGCAGCCCCACTCCCCGAGGGCAGGCAGCCACACGAGGCCTCTAGGATAATTGCGGCCAGCTGGGCTGCCTCTAACCCCCACCCCAGCTCCCTGCTCCTTGGAAGCTGGAGAAGCTCAGCAGCGGCCCACATGTGGTTGTTTGATCAGGGAGTGGGAGAGGGAGCTGGCAGCTAGCTCCACAGCCGGGCCATGGTGCCAGCTGGGGCCTGCCCTGCCCGGTGGCCTTGCTCGAGAAACCATGTGTACAGGCAGGGCCAAGAACACCGAGGTGCTGGGACACAGCGACTTCCCTCCAGGCCTGGGGGGAGCAGGAGGCCACAGGCCTCGGGTCACAGCCACATGTGGCTGTGAGCTGTTGTAGGCAGATCCTTGCGCAGCCTAAAGCGGACCTGCAGGCGGGAGCAGCTGCTGACAGAGGCAGGCCCACACGCCCTGAGGCCGAAAGGCAGGGACCGGAGCCAGGGCCAGGGGGTGCAAGTGGGACGTGGCCACTAGGCCTGGGTGCCAGCGCCTTTCACAGCCAGCTGCTCTCTGCCCATGGGGAACGGGAGGTCAAGATGAGCCAGGGTGGTCCCCCTCCCTGCATGAGGGGCTTCTCAGGGATGGGGCGTGTTGGATGCCACGTTCCCAGCTTACCCAATAGAAACGGCTTTCAGGCAGGGAACCAACGCGGAAGGACTGAGTCACTGATTCATGCTGGACGTCAGTGACCAAGGGTAGATCAGCAGAGCTCTAGGTGTGAGGCTTCTGGGGTTCGGAGCCCTCCAACACATTATCCTAGGGAAACCCAGCAGAAAATGCAACGACTTTTGGTTTTGTGTAAGTTCTGCGCGTGTGTGTGCGTGCGTGTGTGTGCGTGCGTGTGTGTGCGTGTGTGTGTGTGTGTGTGTGTGTAGATTGAGGCAGAATTGTCTATCTGACAGCATTTTAATGTCCCAAAAGATCCTCAGTCTCAACAAGTGCAAAACCAACTCAGAATCCAGTCTTCCCCCGAGCCGGTCCTCTCCACGGGGTCCCTCAGCACCCCCGGAGGGCAGGCAGAAGCCCACCCCTCAGCCCCATCTCCCTCTTTCCTCCTTTGCTGACTCGAGGTTTCGCCTCCTCGAGTCGCCCACCTTTCTTCTGAGTAGCGGCAGCTGTGGGCTTCCCCACACAGCCCGCCCCGCGCACGCGTGGGCCCTCCTCTCTCTTGCTACTCCTGCTCCGTCACTCTCAAGGGTAGGGAGCGGACGCCGCAGCCTGCACAAGCTCCGGCCGCATTCTTGCAAATGACTGCTTCACCCCTTGCAGGCCCAGGGGTGCACACCCCAGCGGCAGGGCCCCCCCCACGCGGACTGCTGGGGGAACAGGGGCTGTGGATAGAGGCTCCAAGAGGCAAAGGCCCTCCGCCCATAGACTCCTCTCCATTGGGAGAGGCATGAGCCCAGGAGAGCCAGAGCAGGGCCCTCTAAAGTGCAAAGCCCAGGGAGGGTTCAAGGACGGGAACGTCATCGCCTCTGCTCGGGCCTCCCCTGCCAATGTCTTCCCTATCAGAGGCAACCAAAGGGATCTTTTTAAAATCCAAGAGGATCATGTTACACTCCCCTGCTGTCATCCCTCAGTGGCTCTCCACTGCTTTTAGGACAACTGCAGAGTTTCTCAAGAGGCACCTATAAGACCCTCAGGGTCCAGCCCCTGCCAACCTCTCATTCTTATTTCTAATCCTGCTTCCCCTCTCTCTCCACTCCAGTCACACGGGCCTTCCTTCAGATCCCTGTGCTGTCCATGGTGCCCACCCACAGACCTTAACACATGCTGTGCCCTCTGCCTGGAATGCTCTTCCCTCTCCACCTGGCCTAGCACACTCCTCCACAACCTTCAGATCTTGGCTCTAATGTCACCTCCACATGGAAGCCTTCCAGGATTTTTCTGCCTAGCATAATCTCCCTCCCCAGTACAGACTCTCATAGCTCCATTTCCCTCACTCACCACTGTGGCACTGGGGAGGCGACCCAGTGCTTGCTTGTGTGATTATGTGATTAATGGCTTTCTCACTCCGCTGGGCTAAGGGCTCCATGCAGAGACCAGTCTCTTTTTGCGTTGCATCTGGGCAAATATTAACAGCTGGCATTTGCTGAGTGCTTCCCATGTCAGGCATTGTGCTAAATATTTTCCAAGCATTATTTCGTTGCATCTTCTTGACAACCCTATGAGGTAGACACTGCTATTATCTCCATTTAGCAGATGGAGAAACTGAGACACATGAGATTAAGACACTGACCAAGGTCACGTTTGGTTTTTTTGGATTTGGGGTCTATTTATTTATTTATTTTTTAGATAGAGTCTTACTCTGTCACCCAGGCTAGAGTGCAGTGGCGTGATCTCGGCTCACTGCAACCTCCACCTCCCAGATTCAAGTAATCCTCCTGCCTCAGCCTCCCAAGTAGCTAGGATTACAGGCATGTACCACCACACCTGGCTAATTTTGTTTTGTGTTTTGTAAAGATGGGGTTTCACCATGTTGGTCAGGCTGGTCTCAAACTCCTGACCTCAAGTGATCTGCCCACCTTGGTCTCCCAAAGTGCTGGGATTACAGGCGTGAGCCACCGTGCCTGGCCCAAGATCACATTTAATAAGTGGCAGGCTTGGACCCACCCAAGGCTGTGTCGGTGTCAAATGAGAGTCCACAGACTGCACTGCACACCTGCGGTTCCTCCCGTAGCATCGCAGTCTCTCCATGGCACATGCTGCATGAATGTTTTCAAATGGTCAGAAAGATACACACACACACACACACACACAAACACACACATACACACCTACACACACATACACACACAAACACACATACACACACACATATACACATACACACACATACACATACACACACATACACACACATACACATACACACACACCTACACACACCTACACACACAAACACATACACATACACACATACACACACATATATACACACATACACACACATACACATACACACATACACACACATACACACCTACACACACATACACACAAACACACATACACACACATACACATACACACACATACACACACATACACATACACACACATACACACACATACATATACACATATACACACACACATAGATACACATACACACACATATACATACACACATACACATACACACACAAACACACATACACACACACACATATATATACACACATACACACACATACACATACACACACATACACACACATACACACACAAACACATACACATACACACATACACACACATATATACACATACACACACATACACATACACACACACATACACACACACACACACACACATACACACATACACACACATATACACAGTTTGTAAGAACATGCACCAAAATGCAAACAGTTGTGGTTTCTGGATGGTGGGATTACGGATGTTTGTTTTCATCTTTCACTTACTTAGTGTTCCAGTTTTTCTGTACTAAACAAGTATTTGTTGATGCCTTTAAATGGAGAAAGAAAAACTGAAATCTCTTTAACTTTGATAAAGAAGAAAGAAGGGCACAAAATCAAGGTGTCCACAGAGACGGTACGCCATTCCTTCCATTCCACCCAAACCCCCACCTTGTGTGGAAGAGGCGAAGCACGTTCCAGATGTAAAGCCCTGGTGAGGTGGCAAGAAGAATGCAGGCGCTGGCTTCCAACAGACCCGATCTGACTCGGCCTCACTGCGTGGCTTTCGGCCAGTGACTTAACTCCTCCTCCGACCTCAAGGACCCCCTCTGTGAGGTAAGGTCCCGTTGTCTCTCCTGCAGAGCCGCTGTGCAGACTAGAGAGAGAGCACATAAATGACTGAGCACGGGACGCGGCACACAGTAGATGCTCGGTGAATGTTGGCCATCAGCTTCAGCCCGCCCTCGTGAACAGACAGGAGGCAGCGTGGGGACCTCACAGACCCCAGGTTCCCACGCGCCATCTGGCCCCTTGGCTGGGCCTTTTGTGAGCCCCATGCTCCTGCCCTCTGGCTCCAGCTGTCTTCTCTCTGGGTTTCACTGCTTGGTGGGCTGGCTTAGGACACTGGACAGCCTGAGATGACCCCAGGGCAAACTATGGGTGGGAACCCCAGGACACAGGCCACCCAGACAGCTGTGTTCCTGCCTGCAGGCATCCCTTGGGGGGTGAAGGATATGACTCCCCCCCAACATCCCTACCATCTCCCAGGAAGACAGAAGGAACATTGTTTTCACCCCAGATTGACTTCTGGGGGCTGCGGTGTGGAGATCCTCTAAGGGGACTCTCTTCTGAGACCTTGGGGAGCAGCAGAGAGGGAGGCACAGCGAAAGCCAGAGAGCACGGTGGGGAACAGGCCGCCTGGAGGCTCGTGGCATGGCTGGCCTGATATTTACTTTCTGCCACAGCCTTGAATACCATCGGGCTCAGAAGGAATTTCCAAGAAGATCGAAACTTGAGGAAATCAAAGTTTAATTAGTCACAGCTGCCGTAATGTATTCCAGGTGATGGCTGGTATGGCAGGCTCCGCTCCAGCCCCTGACGCCTTTCACCCTCTTCAGGGGCAAGTAAACAGTTGGGTGTTTGTGGTGGGAGCCCTTCCCTGGGTCAGCTGAGCAGGAATGGGGGGGGCGGGGAGAGGGCCACGTGCGGCCTCTGGCCACCTAGGCTGCGGTCTGAGGGAGAGGGCAGAGGGAGCCCTCCATGCAGCCAGCCAGCCTCCCTGGTCTCCACACCCTGCTCAGCCTCCATCTGGCATCTTTGCAAGTGATAGCAAAGGCCACGTGGAATGCTAGGGGTGGCTCGGAGTCATGGAATTAGGTCTCGGCTCACTCTTCACTGATAGTGTGGCCTTGGACAAGTCATTTAACTGGTAGAATGACAAAACAGGCAGGAGTCAGAGGGCCTGGGTTTGAATCTAGCCCTGTCACTCAGCTGTGTGGCCTGGGAGAGTTCGTGAACCTCTCTGACCCTTTATTGTTCCATGTATAAAATGGAGTCAGGGACCAGGCGCGGTGGCTCACACCTGTAATCTCAGCACTTTGGGAGGCCGAGGCAGGTGGATCACCTGAGGTTGGGAATTTGAGTCCAGCCTGGCCAACATGGAAAAACCCCATCTCTAGCAAAAATACAAAATTAGCTGGACATGGTGGTGCATGATAATCATCTCAGCTACTCCAGAGGCTGAGGCAGGAGAATCGCTTGAACCTGGGAGGCAGACGTTGCGGTGAGCCAAGATCGCACCATTGCACTCAGCCTGGGTAACAAAAGCAAAACTCCAGCTCTAAATAAATAAATAAATAGAAAATGGAAGAGTACTGGCTCATTGGATTCCTGAAAGAGTTAAACAAAGTAACACGTGAATGATGTCAGTGCGGAGCTGAGACACCACAGGAGCTCAGCGAGTAACCGCAGCGAGCCGCGCTTTTCCTATTGGCAAGCTAGAACGTGTCTCCTATGCTACAGGAGATGAGGAGGCACTTTCAGCTTCTAACAAAAGCCCACCCTACAGACAGATGAGGACCAGCCCAGCGGAGCAGTGTCCTCAGAGGAGTGTGCCAGGGCACCTGCCGTGTGGGAGGGTGGCACCAGGCATCCTGGGGTCCAGCTGCAGGGCGAGGACTGGGGCACAGACTGACAACCGTGTGAAGCAGGCTCAAGTGATGGGGCTTGTCTTTGCTTCACCCTTCTCCGGGTCTATGCTAAACTGAACCCCGCCGGAAGTCACTTCAGCCAACAGCAGTGGGATGACCTCCTTGCTGGAGCCATGCCAGTGGGTGCCACCAGCACTCTTCCCGCTCCATCAGCAGATCTGAAGTTTCCATGTTCCAGCTTCGCGGCTCATCAGAAGCTGGTCCTGTTCAGTTCCAGCCAAGTTTGGGGACAGGGTTAGTGGCTGCGGTTTGCCTTTCACCTTGTTCTTGCCTTGGCTCCATTAAGCCCTAGCTCTACCCCACGCCTGGGGATTTGAGTGTCCAGGGATGTAGAAAGGTACCGCCAGACACAGTGTCTCACGCCTGTAATCCCAGCACTTTAGGTGGCCGGCGCAGGCAGATCACTTGAGCCCAGGAATTCAAGACCAGCATAGGCAACATGGTGAAACCCCATCTCTCCAAAAATTAAAAAATTAGACAGGCACCGTGACACAGGCCTGTAGTCCTAGCTATTCGGGAGGCTGAGGTGGGAGGATTGCTTGGGCCTGCGGGGGTGGAGGTTGCAGTGAGCGGAGATTGCACCACTGCACTATAGCCTGGGTGACAGAGCCAGATGAAAAGAAAGAAGGAAGGAAGGAAGGAATGAGGGAGGGAGGGAGGGAAGGAGGGAAGGAAGGAAAGAAGGAGGGAAGGAAGAGAAGGAAGGAAGGGAAGGAAGGAAGGGGGAGGGAGGGAAGGAGGGAGAGGGGGAGGAAGGAACTGTCCCCGAGGACACAGAAAGCACCATGCCAGGTGGCTGGTCAGCGGGCGATGCTTCTGCTGCCATGCATGGGAAGAGCCACGTGTGTGCTCTTGGAGACTGGACCGTTGGCAGGCACAACCACTCCACTCAGCATCCTGCAGTCTGCTGCCAGCAGTCCCCTCGGGAGTGGAGGCTGCCGTGAGGTGGACCTGACTCCTTTCAGATCTGCCCCGTCTCTCCAGAGCCAGCTCCTTGTCCTCTTCCCCGCCAGCCGCTCTCCCTCTGTCTCTCTCCTTTTCCTCCATCACTAGGAGTCATTTCTAGTCAAAGTTTTTAAAGCTCAAAGCCAAGAATTTGTTCCTTTTCTCTTTGCATTTCCCCTGCCCTGAGTCAATGAGCAGAAAAGCCCAGCCAACTGAAGGGACGGGGCAAGGAGAGGAAGAAACCACCAGAAACCCCATCCTGGCCAATGTGGTGAAACCCCAGCTCTACTAAAAATACAAAAAGTTAGCTGGGCATTGAGGGCACGTACCTGTAGTCCCAGCTACTTGGGAGGCTGAGGCAGGAGAATCACTTGAACCCAGGGGGCAGAGGTTGTAATGAGCCAAGACCTCGCCATTGCACTCACATTGACAGAGTGAGACTCCATCTCAAAAAAAAGAAAAAAAGAAAAAGAAAACACCAGAATCCAAAACCTCTCAGCTAACAGTTTGAAACCCATATCTCACAACACGGTAGAAGCAGCCCATGTGTCGTCTCCAGTACAGCACCACCAGGCATGCCTAGGCAACCATGTTAGGTGGAATGTTTTTCCTGGATAAATGTGTCATTGATGAAGACTGTCATGTGGGCAGCATCTCTCTTCCTCTTACCCGGCAGTGGTGATTGAGAAGTAACAGTGTGGCGGGCACCATTGGTTGCCCATGTGCAGCCAACCTGTCTCTACTGCAGAGGCTGAAAATGGCAGCTAGTCACTTTCCCAGCCTCTCTTGCAGCTAGGGATGGTCATGTGACCCAATTCTGGCCAATGGGACCTGAGAGGAAGTTGGCCGAAGTGACTTCTGGGAAAAGTTCTTCTCTCTGGTTTTAAAAAAAAAAAAAGATAGGTGGGGAGGAGACATCCTTGCTGCTCAAAGAGGATGTGTGGGGTGAGGAGAAGACGTCTTTCCTGCTCACAGCAGATGTGTGAGGACTGTTGCCTTGGCAGCCATCTTGTGACCACAAGAGAACCAGCCTGAGAACAAAAGCCAATACTTGGAAAGCCCCTGGTTCTCTGAGGATATAATCAACCTGCGGACTTCCTGTTAAATGAGAGAAGGAGTGGGAAACCTCTTACATGAATTAAATTTTAATTCACTTACTTGCAGCCAGAAGCAGCCCAACTAACTCTTAGAACGTGTTTCAGAATTCTTTCAGGTCTGCACTAGGGATGCATTAGGGCTCTTTTTCGTTGCAAGCAGCCACAGCAATCCAATTGAAACTTTCTCTGCCAAAAAAGGCAACTTTCCACGTTAATGTGTATGGGTGTCTTATGAAACTCAGTGGAAATATGACTGGGCCTCAGAACGCTTGGAATCAGGGACCAAAGACTGTCCAGATTTTTCCCTCTGACTCTCACTGTGTAAGCTAATAAACTCCTGATCGTCTTTTTATTATAATAAGTCTGGTTGTCCATAATTGATTTTTTAAATTTAATTTTAAGATGCCTTGAGAAGAAAAATGAACACGTCCTAGCTTTAAAACTGCATTTATACTGCAGAAGGACTTTTAACCCATTCAAACTGTGAAGAATTTTCCTTTAATGCACTAAACGAGTGTGTAGAAGGCCTCTACAGACCCACCATGTCACATTCTGGGTGCTCGGAGAGAGGCTAATGATGAGAAATCTTCAGATGACAATGTGAAAGAAAGATCTCCCTCTGCTGTCCGTGAGGAAGCCACTTCCCCTGAGGGATCTCCATCTTCTGCTAGGAAGAGACCATCTCTCTCCAGAGAACCTGCAGCTTCTCTTTCGCAACCTGAGTTCAACATCTGGTTTCAAATCCTCTGTCAGATGCCAACATAGGAAGAATTTCCAGTGTCACCATAACTCCGTCAACCTGTAAACGCAACATTTTGAGTATGTTGTGTCTGTAAGAAGTAAAGTTTGTGAGACATTTTTAAGTCTGCCTTTTACATTAAAAAGATCAAGTTTTGAGGCCAGGCACAGTGGCTCACACCTGTCATCCCAGCACTTTGGGAAGCCAAGGTGGACGGATCATCTGAGGTCAGGAGTTCAAGACCAGCCTGGCTAGCAAGATGAAACCTCGTCTCCAATAAAAATTTAAAAATTAGACGGGTGTGGTGGCACATGCCTGTAATACCAGCTACTCTGAAGTCTGAGGCAGGAGAATCGCTTGAACCCGGGAGATGGAAATTGCGGTGAGCCAAGATCGTGCCACTGCACTCCAGCACTGCAGCCTGGACAACAGAGGAGCACTTCATCTCAAAAAAAAAAAAAAAAAAAAAAAAAAAAAAAAATATATATATATATATATATATATATATATATATCAAGGTTTGTAATATAAAAATTTGACAATAGCACAATCAAAGGTGAAGTATAAAAGAGAAGGTGGCTGGGTGCGGGGGCTCATGCCTGTAATCCCAGCACTTTGGGAGGCAGAGGCGAACAGATCACCTGAGGTCAGGAGTTCACGATCAGCCTGACCAACATGAAGAAACCCCATCTCTACTAAAAATACAAAATTAGCCAGGCATGGTGGCGCATGCCTGTAATCCTAGCTAGTCAGGAGGCTGAGGCAGGAGAATTGCGTGAGCCTGGGAGGCGGAGGTTGCGGTGAGCCGAGATCACACCACTGCACTCCAGCCTGGGCAACAGAAGCAAAACTCCATCTCAAAAAAAAAAAAGAAAAAGAAAAAAGAGAGAGAGGTGAATGGTTATGAGTGGATGTCCAATGTTACAGGTGTGTGGATGGTTTGGGGGTTTGTGTGTTTTCAAAGCTTCTCCAGTGAGCCTGGGGCAGGAGGAACCACAGCATGATGTGAGTCCCTCGAGGACAAAAGCCAGGTCTTAACACATCACAAAGTCTCTGCCCCGGGACATAGGTGGCTGGCACGTAGTAGGTATTTAAACAACGTCCCCTGAATCAATGAATGAGGAAGAGAAAAGGTGGCATGCAAAGGATTTTCTGTAGGATCTTTCCCTATGACAAAACGTCAAAGAAGCCGCTTCTATTTTGGGAACTGGCCTCTCAAGAAAAGGACTGGGAACAAGGAGGTGGGGGTGCGTCCACTGGGAGTTCAAAGGGAGCCACGGCCTCCCTACCAGGGGGTGCTGACCTGCAGCCAGGGCTGGGCCCAGACAAAGCGGCTTCTCGGAAGCCCCCTGCCCACGGGAAGGCTTGCTGCCCTGCCCTGGGCCCCGAGAGAAAATGCGTTTGTTTACTTGACCTGAATGACATGTTTATTGATTTCTCTGGAGCGGTTCATTCATAAAGGCCAATTGAGCCCCCCTCCTGGGGATGCCAAGGACCTTTTAACAAGCTCCCCCGAGAGTAACTTCTGAAAATGAGTCACTGATGAGCCAGAAATGGAATTTTCGAATTTGCCTCCCCAGTAGGGTCCTATGGCCCAAAGCTGCTGAGCAGCTGGCCGGAGCTGCCGTCCTGTGACTCCCGGCAGGCAGGGCACAGCGGGCAGGGCGGGACCGGCATGGCCCAGCTGCGTCACACTCAACAGCGTCGAGACAATCAAGGCAAAAGTGGTTTGTTGCTCCAGTTGCTGGATCAATCTTCCCCTGCAATTAGCTTGAGTAGATGGAGGCAAGGGTATATGGGGAAGATGGATGGAGGGAGTTTTTGCTTTTGTTTTTGAGACGGAGTCTCACTCGGTTGCGCAGGCTGGAGTGCATCGGCACAATCTTGGCTCATTGCAACCTCTACCTCCCGGATTCAAGAGATTCTCCTGCCGCAGCCTCCCGAGTAGGTGGGATTACAGACATGCACCACCACGCCCGGCTAATTTTTGTATTTGTGGTAGAGACGGATTTCACCAGGTTGGCCAGACTGGTCTCAAACTCCTGACCTCAGGTGATCTGCCTGCCTTGGCCTCCCAAAGTGCTGGAATTATAGGTGAGAGCCACCACACCCTGCCAAGTTTCTTGAATGGAAACAAAGCTTTCTTTCTCTTTGATCCCAACAATTTCAGTTCTCGCCCGACACCAGCTGCTCAAAGAATGTTGTTCCTCATCTGATTGAACCCTCTCATTTGACGGCAGAGGAAGCAAAGGCCCAGAGAAGAGAAGTAAGGTGCCTGAGGTCACACAGCCAGGTGCCTTCCGTCAGGATTTAAATATTTACATCCTTACTCTTGCTCAGTCCTTACAATAAACCTGAGCTAGGTATTAGTACCCCCTCATTGTATTTCATTATAAAATGACTTTCCAGTATTTTTCTCTTTTCTTCCTCTGCATTCTATTTTAGGAAATACTTTCTTTTCTTGTATCTTACCAGATGCTGCTGCTGTTGCTGGTCCTCAGCTGGCGTTTGGGTCCAACGCTCTGGAGAACGCTTGTTGAGTCCCGGTGCGGTGGCTCAAGCCTGTAGGCCCAGCGCTTTGGGAGGTTGAGGCAGGCAGATTCCCCAAAGTCGGAAGTCAGAGAACGCTTGCTTCCTTTACTCTGATGGGGAACTTTTTCTTTCTGCCCTCTCCTTCTTCTTCCTTATCCTTCGCTTTCTCCTTCATGTCTACGTTGTTCTCCCCTCCCGTCTCTACTTTTTTTCCTTAAGGGGCAACCCAGAGTCTGTCTTGAGAGTGAAGAAATATGAGTTCCAGTTGTCGCTACCTTGCTGGGTGACCTCAGACAAATTACTTCTCTCTGGGCTTCAGTTTCCCAGTCTGTAAATGAGAGATTGCGCCTTTGCTCTTCGAAATTGCTTCCAGCTTGGAGAGCCTGATACGGCTGCACGTCTCTGGAATCCTGTTGACTCACTCCTAAAGCAAATGCATTTTCTGCCTTCTGAGCTGCTGGCTGAAGTCTTTTTTTTTTTTTTTAGACCAAGTCTTGCTTTGTCACCCAGGCCGGAGTACAGTGATGTGATCTCAGCTCACTGCATTCTTTGCCTTCTGGGTTCAAGGGATTCTCCTGCCTCAGCCTCCTACGTGGCTGAGATTGCAGGCACCCCCCACCATGCGTGGCTATTTTTTTTTTTTTTTTGTATTTTTAATAGAGACAGGGTTTTGTCAGGTTGGCCAGGCTGGTCTCAAACTCCTGGCCTCAAGTGATCCGCCCCCTTCAACCTCCAACCTCCCAAAGTGCTGGGATTACAGGTGCGAGCCACCACTGGCTGAAGTCTTAACCAGAGAAATTGGGGTGTATCAGTAAGAAGTCACACCAAAGGGGGACAAGCTGGTATTCTTTCCCACTGGAGAGAGATCCCCCTTAATGTCACACTGTTGGCTTTACCAGTGCCTCCTCATGGGTAACAGGGGCCCCTCCATGTGCTCTGCTCCCGGATTATGGACCATCCTACTTTGGTCTCTGTTATTGAGTGTGACGTGGCTGTCACTATTGATTCAGCATTATTGAGAGAGAAGCTTCTTATTTTCTCTTAGGGATTTTGATGACAATCAAGATGTGCTGGCAGCAGGGGACCCATGGAAACTTGGTAATGGTCTGAACCTTTTATACTCCATTATATTCTTTTGAAAAAAATTTAAATTGCTCTTAAAATGATTAAATAAATATTTAAAAGTTAAATAGCCCTAAAAGAGCAAGATCTTTAAGGAAGGCAACTCCTGAACGTATCATGATCCATTTCTTACAATGCTTATTCCACTCCACTCATTCTGACCATGGTTTTGTCTACAGTGTCGCCAAAATACTTCTAATTTCCTCTCAAATTGATTTTAAGAAGAAAGTATTCCCAGTGGGCCTTCCCAGTGAGCGTCGATGTTCTAGGGTTTGAGGACTTTCGGGAGTGGGTATTTAAAAGCCCTTATCTTTGTTCTTTCTAATAAAAGCGATGGGATTGCCTGCTTTTGAGTAATCACAAAGCAGGTTATTACCGGTCTTGAGCAAAAGGTCGCATGGCTGAACATGCTATATTCACATCCTATTGATGCTCTGGCAAATTACATCAAACATAGTGGCGTAAACACCACCAATTTATTGCCTTACTGTTCTGGAGGTCAGAGGTGTCCCTGGACTAAAATCAAGGTGTCAGCAGAGCTGTGCTCCTTCTGCACGCTGCAGGGAAGAACTCGTGCCTTGCCTCTTCCAGCTTCCAGAGGCTGCCTGCATTCTTTGGCTCCTGGCTGTTTTCCTTCTTCAAAGCCAGCAGTGACGTCGCCTTGACGTCTGCTTCCATCACCACATCTCCTCGTGTGATTGGGACTCTCCTGCCGGCCTCTTTCCCTTTAATGACCCCTGTGATTACAATGAATACATCCAGATAGTCCAGGAGAATCTCCCCATCAAAAGATCCTTGACTGAATTTCATCTGCAGAGCCTCTTTTGCTGTGTCAGGTCATCTGTTCACAGGTTATAGGACTAGAATGCGGACATCTTTGGGGTGCTGTGATTCTGCTTACCACAGGTGTCTTTTGACTTCAGGAAAAGCAGTATGATAGAGTGCAGAAGTAAGCCAGATTGCTCCCATCCCCATCCTCATGCCCCTTCTCAACATGCCTTTGCATGACTTCTTTTTTTGTTATTATTATTTTGAGGCGGCTTCTTGCTCTGTTGCCCAGGCTGGAGTGCAGTGGCACGATCTTGAATCACTGCAACCTCCACTTCCCAGGTTCAAGACTGACTAGGTTGAGTTCCGGCTTTACCACTTACTAGCTGGTGACTTTGGACAAGTTGCTTAACCTCTTTTACCTCGGTTCCTTCATCCGTAAACCATGGAGGATGACAACCAACCTCAAGGGGTTTTGTGAAGATTAAAAGATCCCTATAAAATGCTTACTTGCTGGTCACAGAGTAAGCACTCAGCAAAGGGAAATATTATTATCATAACTACAACCAGCTTCTGCTTTCAAGGAACTTGGAGATAGGTTACAGACAAAATAATACACCAGAAATGAAGCAAGCACCCATGAATGTTCCGAATGAATGAGTGACTCCGTACAAGGTAAAAAGTACCCTGGTCATGAGAAAGGAGGAGATGGACGCTTACAGGTAGACTGTCGTAGGTGTTCAAAGGTAGGGTTACTTCTGGCTGAGCTGCTCGTACGTGGCCTCCCGGAGGAGGTAGATTTGGGGCCAGCCAGTGAGGGGTGGAGAGGACTTTAGCGTCTGTGATAGGGAAGCCACCTCTGGCCAGTGGGTGTAGCACAGCGTGAGCACGCAAACCCAGGCACTCAGGAGCCCATGTGTGCACTCGCTTGGTTGGAGCGTTGAGTGTGGGAGGGGAGATGAGAGACAGAGGTCTCTGATGACTTCCTGTGTTTATCTACTCGGTGGAGCCTTCAAACCGAGCAAGGCATGTAGACCAGGGAGGCTGTCCAAAAAGGGCCTTCCTGCGGGAGAGGGAATGGCAGAAATCAGGCCCTGGCCCCAAGCCTGGCTCAGCACCCAGGGGACCAGAGGCCCAGCCAGCCGGGAGCATCCATGGTTCCTTCTTTGTGCTCCTGGTGCATGGCGCTGTGGGTATCTTGGCGGTGAGGCACTCCTGGGTATCCATTCCACCCAGCCCTGAGGAGGGCTGGGAACCTGCCGGAGACCCAGCCCCTGGACGCCACACACTCATTCCTCCACCTTCCTCAGCGCCTACCACTTCTCTCCTTTTAAGGCCACTTTTAAAATATGGTCATCGCCTCTCGATCCTCGGAAGACTCCTTCTCCTTCTCCTCCTTCCCCTCCCCCTACCCCTCCCCCTCCCCCCTTCTCTTGCTTCTCCTCCACCTCCTCCACCTTCTCCTCCTCCTCCTCCTCCTCCTCTGAGCCTTGCTATGTCGATCCGGTTCGAGTGCAGTGGCAAAATTTCAGCTCACTGCAATCTCCGCCTCCCAGGTTCAAGTGATTCTCCTGCCTCAGCCTCCCAAGTAGCTGGGATTATAGATGTGCACCACCATACCCAGATAATTTTTGTATTTTTAGTACATACAGGGTTTCACCATGTTGACAAGGCTGGTCTTGAACTCCTGACCTCAAGTGATCCACCTGCCTCAGTCTCCCAAAGTGCTGGGATTACAGGCATGAGCCACCGTGCCCAGCCCCTTCTTGAAAGACTTCTATCAGCTAAAACAGTTAGTGGGTGATCCTGATTGAGAGGGACACCATCCCTACCCTCCACCCAGGTCACAGGAAGAAATAGAAGGCACCAGTCAGTCCTCCATCCTTCAGTGAGCTGGTTTTCCCTCTGCCTCTCTGGACTCACGGAGCCTGGGTTCAGATCCCAGCTCCACCACATTCTAGCCGTGTGACTCGGCAAATCACACCATTTCTCTGGGTCTATTTCCTGATCTGGAAAATGAAAAAACGCACAGTAAACTCCAGGGGTTAGGACCTTCCATAGGGGCTTCCCTCCTTCCCTCTTGAGGCCCCTGCCTCACACCTGGAGCCCATCTCTTGCTGTCCTGTCCAGGAGCCCTGAGCACACCCTCCCTGATCTCCTGGCCCTGCCTGGCCAGTCCATTGCCCTGGGGGCTACTTGGCCAGGAGGCCCACTGCTTGCTTGGCTGCCAGAGGTGCCTTGAGTGTTGAAATCCTTCCATTCCGCAAGGCCAGAAACTTGATTATGGTATTAATTAAAGCAAGATGCCGGGTCTGGGAGATTTATTTTCTTTTCCATATCTGTGGCTGTAAATGCCACTCAGGGAGCTCAAAGGCCCATGTCAGCCTGCATCAGGCTCCTGAACAGACGCTCTGTTCCCGGTTTGGTCTCCTCGGCCCCTCCTTCTCAGCGCCAGGAAGGAAGTGTGTGTTGTGACACCCACCTCTCACCCCAATTTCCCCTGCTCCTTCTGCACAGGCGAAAGGGGGAAATACCTGGGCAATGTGGAGTGGGGAGGGAATTTTCCAAGAAATTTGTTTTAAGTTTCTGCCTCATCATTACCGGACTTTCACGTTTCTATTTTTAGCTGCTCAAACGAGCCAGGCCCACATTCCCCTCATCTCCCCCTGCCTCAACCTTTATTTATACAAAGCACATGCCGGAATCATTATTTAAAAACCTCCAAACCCATAATTGCTCAGGTAGGTGAAGAATGCAGCCTTTATGGCCGTCGCTTGGGGAGAGGGCTGCAGTGTTCCTGGGGGAACTATGGCTTATTCATATGTCTATCGCCCTGTGCCTCGCCCACCCTGAACCCCTGGAATGCCCAGAAGAATCAAGTAACTTGGAAGCATTCACGATAATAGAGTTCAACCATTTTTTAAGAGGAAGCAGCCCTGGAGTACAGATGACATTTGTCCCAAGACCACTACAAGATATCGGTGTCATCGCTGGGATTAGAACCCAGAGGTGTCTCAACTCCCAGCGCGATCCTAGTCATTCTACTCCGCCATGAAAATTAGTTGAAAGCTGGACTGCATGAGCTTGAACCTCAGAGCGACCCTTTTTTTTTTTTTTCTGAGACAGCGTCTTGCTCGGTCACCCAGGCCAGAATGCAATGGCACGATCTCAGCTCACCGCAACCTCTGCCTCCCAAGTTCAAGCAATTATCCTGCCTCAGCCTCCAGAATAGCTGGGATTACAGGCACCCACCACTACTAATTTTTGTGTTTTTCGTAAAGACAGGGTTTTGTCATGTTGGTCAGGCTGGTCTCAAACTCCTGACCTTAGGTGATCCACCTGCCTCAGCCTCCCAAAGTGCTGGGATTACAGGCATGAAGCCCCGCTCCGACCACAGGGCCACTTATTAACTGTGAGACTTTGAACAACTTTTATCAAACCCTTCTGTATCTCAGTTTCCTTATCTATCAAATGAGGATTACAAAAAATACCCACCTGATAAGATTGAGTAGGGATTTAATGAGTGCCTGGAAGAAATTAAGCCTGAGGTCCTAGTTCCGATTTCCCCAGGAAGCAGGGCCAAGCCATGAGCTCCTCCCAGGAGTCACGTGTTCCCACACAGGGAGCTGCTTTGCTCTCTGTGCAGTGGGGGCCATGGAGGATGGTTACCACAGCTCTGCCTCTCGAGGAGGATTTCCCCTCACCACTGTCTTTTAGGGCCCCGCTAAGGCAGGTGCTAACAGTCCACGTGTTGCCAGTGTATATACGGCTCCAACCTACCTGGGAACCAGCGAAGTTCTTTCCTTGAGATCCTAAAGAACCCTCTGAGGCCACACTTGTGAGCTGAGTCAGAGCTATCAGTCTGGCCAGGTGCAGTGGCTCACACCCGTAATCCCAGCCCATTGGGAGGCCAAGGCAGGAGGATTGCTTGAGCTGGAAGTTTGAGACCAGCCTGGGCAACATAACAATACCTCATTTCTACAAATAATAATAATAATAATAATAATTAGCTGGACTTCGTGGCACATGCCTGTGGTCTTAGCTACTCGGGAGGCTGAGGCAGGAGGATCTCTTGAGCCCAGGAATTTGAGACCAGCTTGGGCACCATAGTGAGACCCCAGCTGGGTGTGGTGGCTCACACCTGTAATCCCAGCACTTTGGGAGGCTGAGGCAGATGAATCATGTGGTCAGGAGTTCAAGACATGCCTGGCCAACAGGGTGAAACTCCATCTCTACTAAAAATACAAAAATTAGCCGGACATGGTGCTGCGTGCCTGTAGCTACTTGGGAGGCTGAGGCATGGGAATTGCTTGAACTCAGGAGGTGGAGGTTGTAGTGAGCCGAGATTGTGCCACTGCACTCCAGCCTGGGCAACAGAGCAGGAATCTGTCTCAGAAAAACAAAACAAACAAAAAAACCATAATGAGACCCCATCTTAATTAGAAAAAAAAAAAAGAGAGAGAGAGAGAGAGGTGTCAGTTTGGAAAAGGCAGTTACATGGATTCTGCCCTGCTATCTGTTCATATAATTTATTTGTGCCTCCTGAACCTGCTTGGACTCAATCCCAAGCAAACCATTTCCATCATATAACTTGAAGCATTATAACTACCTTTTGATTTGGACGCTCTGACAATGCACAGCTCACAATGGACAGGCAGCCCTGCCATGTCGTCACTGGCATCCCGTGGTGAAGTCCTCTGTATCTACTGTGGTTTAGTGCCCTGCCAGGAGCTGCTTTTCCAAGGGAGAGTCCTCTCTGCCAGAGAGGGCCTGGCCTTGACACGGGAACTCTAAAACTGTACTAGAACTGTATCCCTAGAACTCTGGGAATCTGCACTTGACCCTCCCCATGGATCTCACAAGGTGCTCTACGTGGTGTGCCAATCTAGCAGCGACATCTCTGACACTTCAGATCGGTGGGTTTGTATGGTCTAAGGGGCACAGCAGCTTGTACCTAGGGCTGCTTTATGACTTTCATGGGCACTAGGCATTACTGCCTTGGTGGGCCTCATCTTTCACGTAAAAAAATTTAAGTGCAGTGGCTCACGCCCATAATCCCAACACTTTGGGAGGCCAAGGTGGGCAGATCACCTGAGGTCAGGAGTTTGAGACTAGCCTGGCCAACATGGTGAAACCCTGTCTCTACTAAAAATACAAAAATTATCCAGGCACGGTGGTACACACCTGTAATCCCCGCTACTCGGAAGGATGAGCAGGAGAATTGCTTGAACCCAGGAGGCGGAAGTTGCAGTGAGCTGAGATGGTACCGCTGCGTTCCAGCCTGGGCTACACATTAATTAAATTAATTTTTTAAATTCTATTTTGTGACTCCATTCGTGGTATAAAAATGAACATGATCTAGGATGGATTCATTGTTTTATTATTATATTCATTTTTCTTTTGATTTTAAAATAAATTAAAATCTTTTGTGGGCCCACGAAACCAGCAGGAACTCCCTGCAACCTCCGCCTCCTGGGTTCAAGCAACTCTCCTGCCTCAGCCTCCCAAGTAGCTGGGACTACAGGTGCATGCCACCACATCCAGCTGATTTTTGTACTTTTAGTAGAGACGGGGTTTCAACATGTTGGCCAGGCTGGTTTCGAACTCTTAACCTCAGGTGATTCACCCATATTGGCTTCCCAAAGTGCTGGGATTAGAGGCGTGAGCCACCACACCTGGCCAGATTGTTTTCATCTTTAGTATATGAGGGAAAATAGCCACTATCATTTACCATCTAGGACTCATGGACCACTCATGTATTTTAAATCTTTTTTAAAAAAAACTTACAAAAATAAGAATACGGGGCGAGTGAAGAACAAATTATTAGATATTCTAAAAAGAATTTAAGCATAACAAACCTAAATTTTTATTTCCTATTTTCCTGGGTTTTGAAGGTACATACTTAAAATGGACAACAGTCTCTGCATACACCTAAATTCTCATCAACTGCTAGGCATGGACCAGAACCACATGCATCTTATAAATACGGATGTCAGATTCAAAATACATCTCTACTGGATCCTAGCTTCTCATCATTTCTGATTTTCCTTCTTGCCCTTGCAAATTCAAAGTGCAATACTTTAAGAATTTTTTTTAACCAGGAGCACATGCACTGTATTGAATGCCCTTGTAGAAAAAAGTGTTTGAGGATAAACGGCTAACACAGGACGCGGCTCCAGGGGCAGGTTGAGGCATGGAAGGTGGAGTGCCTGGGAGACAGGTGGTGGGCGGAGCTCCTGGCCTGGAGGCTGCCTCCTGTTCTATCCACAGACTTGGAAGATCAGCACTGGGATGATGATGAGCAGAACGGTCCTGAGGATGCACAGAGCCAGGCCCCAGACGTTCTGGCACTTGGCGGTGGAGGCATAGGCCTGGGCCCCGGGCAGGTTGCCAACCATCTTCCTGTCCTTTGACTTGATGGAGCGGCGAATGCAATGAAGCCCAGGCAGCAGCAGTTCACTAAGAGCAGGCGTCCCCAAACTACAGCCCACGGGCTGCATGCGGCCCCCTGAGGCCATTTATCCGGCCGCCCGCCACACTTCAGGAAGGGGCACCTCTTTCATTGGTGGTCAGTGAGAGGAGCACAGTATGTGGCGGCCCTCCAACGGTCTGAGGGACAGTGAACTGGCCCCCTGTGTAAAAAGTCTGGGGACGCCTGACTAAGAGGGTGTTGAGCAGGGACCAGACAACATGATCAGGCAAGGAGGTGTCACTGCGGATGTGGAGCACGGGGGACCTCGGTGGAGCAGGGTTGTGCGGTTCCCCCAGCACAGCCACCACATGCTCCTCCTTGAGCATCTCATGGTTTGGGGTGCAGCTGGTGTTGGCGGGAGTGAAGAAGGTGTGGGCAGTGTGGTTCACGGTCACTTGAAGGAATTTTTGAAATTGTTAATGGCTTATAATTTTGTTGAGGACAACACAGTAAGAAAGCTGTAGGCTGGGTCAGGCATGGTGGCTCACATCTGTAATTCCAGAACTTTGGGAGGCCAAGGAGATTCCTTGAGCCCAGGAGTTCGAGACCAGCCTGGACAACATAGTGAGACCTCATCTATGCAAATAATTTTTAAAAATTAGCTGGCCATGGTGGCATGCGCCTGTAGTCCAAGCTACCCAAGAGGCTGAAGCAGGAGGATGATCTGAGCCCAGGAAGTCCAGGCTGTGGCAAGCTGTGATCAGGCCACCATGATCCAGCCTGGGTGACCAAGTGAGATCTTGCCTCAAAAAGAAGAAGAAAGAAAACTGTAGGGTAACACTACAGTGATGGTGATCTTGTTTTTCCATCATCCTCCTGGGCAATTCCATTATCATTCCCTTTTATTATTATTTTAGTCTTTTTAGCATAGCTTAGGATAAGTAATGATGAAATAATTTCTAGGCTGAGGAAATGGCAAAATTTTTCAAGAGATAGGAAAAATAAGATCATGCAATCCCATAATCTTAGATTTAAGAAGATGTTCAGTGGGCCCATGTGGTAATTGCAAGAAAAAGTAATATTTGTCTGTTTAAAAATAATATACAGGCCAGGCACGGTGGTTCACGCCTGTAATGCCAGCACTTTGGGAGGCCAAGGCAGGCGGATCACAAGATCAGGAGTTCGAGACCAGCCTGGCCAACATGGTGAAACACCATCTCTCCTAAAAATACAAAAATTAGCCAGGCATGGTGGTGGGCGCCTGTAATCCCAGCTACTCAGGAGGCTGAGGCAGGAGAATCACTTGAACCTGGGAGGCAGAGGTTGCAGCGAGCTGAGATCATGCCACTGCACTCCAGCTTGGGCGACAGAGCAAGACTCCGTCTCTAAATAAATAAATAAATAAAACATACAATTTCTCTTTTTTTCCTTGGAAGATCTCTAAGGAAGAATAAAAACCACAAAATGTCAATCCTTACAAACAGTTGCTCAAAAAAGAAAGTAAACTAGAATCCTGATTCCATCCTAAGAATTAGGATACATTAAGCAAAAGCTCCACTGTCAAATAAGAGCTTTAGTGCGGTGGTATAAGGCTAAGTCTTGAATTCTGAACCTTGAAGTAAAATGTATTAGGAGAATGTGAATGGGAATGTTGGTGCCCTGTTAGTTGGAGTAAGGTAAGCTGCTGTAATATGCGATGACTCTCAAATGCAGTGCCTTTAAGGGCAAAAAAAACAAGCATATTCCTTCTCTCATTCATATCCAAAGTGAATGTTGACAGTTGGCAGGTATCTCGACTCCCTGTGGAGATTCAGGGATTCAGGTTTCTTCCATCTGGTGTCTCTGACATCCCGTGGGAACGTGTTATCACCCTCGCAGTTGAGGTCTCAGCTGGAGGGAGTAGGCAGAGCTCACAGAGAAGACCCAGCCACTTTCTCAAGACTTAGCCCAAAGAGATGTGTATCACATTCTATTAGTAAGAACAAGATCACGTGATCACTCTCAACCCCAAGGGAGGCTGGGACTTGCGGTCCAGCTATATACCCATGAAGAGAAGGAGAAAGAACTTTGGTGCACAGCAAGCAGTCTCTGCCACAGAGAAAGACATGATCCTTTGATCATGACAGATAAGTCCATTTCAGCTCCTAACGACAAGAAATAATTGGACTACTTTACAAAGCAGTAACTCTGGCCAGGCACAGAGGCTCGTGCCTGAAGTCCCAGCATTTTGGGAGGCTGACACAGGCAGATCACTTGAGATCAGGAGTTCGAGACCAGCCTGGCCAACATGGTAAAACCACATCTCTATAAAAATACCAAAAAAATTAGCAAGATGTGGTGGTATATGCCTGTAATCCCAGCTATTTGGGAGGCTGAGACATGAGAATTGCTTGAAACCGGGAGGCAGAGGTTGCAGTGAGCCGAGATCACACCACTGCACTCCAGCCTGGGCAACAGAGCAAGACTCTGTCTCAAAAAAATAAAATAAATAAATAAATAGAAAGCAGTAATTCTACTTGCCAGGCGCGGTGGCTCAAGCCTGTAATCCCAGCACTTTGGGAGGCTGAGGCGGGTGAATCACTAGGTCAGGAGATCGAGACCATCCTGGTCAACACGGTGAAACCCCGTCTCTACTAAAAATACAAAAAAATTAGCTGGGCATGGTGGTGCGTGCCTGTAATCCCAGCTACTCAGAAGGCTGAGGCAGGAGAATTGCCTGAACCCAGGAGGCAGAGGTTGCGGTGAGCCGAGATCGTGCCATCGCACTCCAGCCTGGGTAACAAGAGCGAAACTCTGTCTCAAAAAAAAAAAAAAAAAAAGAAGAAAGAAAGAAAGAAAAAGAAAGCAGTAATTCTTAGTGGGTCAAAGTTGAGAATCAAGATCACCATGGAAGCTCTTTCTTATTTAGTTTTGCTAAATCAGATGCTCCGAGAGATGATCCAGGCAAATACATTTTGTTTTTGAGATGGAGTCTTGCTCTGTTGCCCAGGCTGGAGTGCAGAGGCACTATCTCAGCTCACTGCAACTTTTGCCTCCCGGGTTCAAACAATTCTCCTGCCTCAACCTCCAGAATAGCTGGGATTATAGGCACCCGCCACCACACCCAGCTAATTCGTCTGTATTTTTAAGTAGAGATGGGGTTTCACCATGTTGACCAGGTTGGTTTTGAACTCCTGACCTCAGGTGATTCGCCCGCCTCAGCCTCCCAAAGTGCTAGGATTACAAGGCATGAGCCACCGTGCCTGGCTGACAAATATGTTTTGAATAAATTCTCCAGGCAATTCCTCTATGGTTAAGATAGTCTGTTCGTTAGAGTAAGAGAGGTAAATCCAGTGCCTAAGGCATCCCTTTCTGTAGTTGGAGGCCTTGTGTGGGGATTTGCCTGACTACGGTTTGTGTCCTCATGGGCTTTCTGAGATTGTATCATGTCCCGGCCTGGGATCCACTCCCCAAGCCCAGATCTGGCCCTTAGCAGGCCCTGAGTGATTGTTGAATGTATCATTTTTTACTCTCACAACCGAAAGAGTGGGGAAGTCCTCTGAAATGCCATTAAACCAACAGACAGACGCTCTCTATGTCCTTTGACTCAAACTGGTCTCAAAAATGAGCATAAATAAACCATCTCAGAGAAAAGACATTTCAAAAGTGTCCTCTCCCACAAAGTGAAACCATCACTGTGAGGCCAGAGACTCCTGAATGAGGAAACCGTAGCATCACTCTGCAACAGCTGTGCACGGCCACCGACCTCCACCCTGTCCCCAGTGGGTGGGACTCTCTGGAGCAGAGCTCCCCCAGCTTGAAGGTAAAATTGCAGATCCTGCTTCAGTAGGTGTGGGGATGGGCGCCGAGATGTGCACTTCTAACAAACTCCCAGACGTGGCCAGTGTCACTGGTCCCTAGACCAGGCTTTGAGTGCTGAAGTTCTAGAAGGGAAATGAGCAGGTGAAGGCATCTTGCTCTAAGATGTCTTAAAGCAAATGCAGAGACTCCTACCTGGTGGCTGAATCCGTAGTTTACTCCTTCCCGTTGGGTCCTCTTTCCTCTCTATTTCTAGCCTCTTGTCTTTGGGGACTGGACAGATTTCCGTTCCAAACTTGAGGCTCTTACAGCACCCAAACATGTGATGTAAGGGGGAAAGGTGAAACCGGGAGCCTGGGGTCCTTTTCTCTACAGAGAATTATCTTCAAACATCCTCTGGATGGCACAGAGACCTAATGAAGTTTTTTTGCAATGACCCCCAAGCCAAAAACCTCAGAAGAGGTAGAAGGTTATTCTCTCCAGCATAAAGAAAAGAAAGATGGTGGATTTCCCGGGTCCTGTTCGTTTGTGACGTTTAACAGATTATATGTCCAGACCATGTATCCCCAAGTTCAAGCCGAATGCACTGAATCTCTCAGCTGGGAAGAACTTTGGTGTCCTGGTTCAAGGATCTATTTTCCCGATTGAGACAGACAGGCAAAAAATAACCTGCCTAAGGCCACAAAGTTAATACTATTTCCATGCTTCTGGGCTTCTAACCTAGGCCTAGAGGTTTTCCCAAGAAGTCACGTCGCCTACCAGACTTGTAGCAATGGAGGACAAGCTGCATGCTCGGCCATCTCCCTGCCTGGCAGCCAGGCAGAAGGGACTATTGGCCACCAGCCATGCTGGGTCCCCTGACTTGACCCTCAAGCTGCTTGCCTTGCAGAACGCCCTGTTTAATGCTTTATTCCTCCCAGTGTTTCATTATTGATTCAGCTCCTCGCTGCTGGGTCTGACAAGTAAGCTGTGAGCGTTTGTCTGATGTCAACTTCATCAAAAATGCAGGAGCTGGGGTTTTACTCGTCTGCGCGCTACCTAGACGGTTTAAGTCGATGATTAGCGGTTTCTGCTAGCCAAACAGGGCGCTGGCAGCCCACAGGCTGGCTTCTGGCTTCTCTGAAGCGATGCTGGGTCCCCAAAGCTCTGGGGAACCCAGCAGCCTCCATCTCGTTAAGGTGGGGATGAGGTCTGGGATAAGGTGATTGACTGAGATGAAGAGTTAGGAGGTTGGGAGTGGTTTTTTCAAACAATTACCAGCCAAGTTCAAAAACAAATTAAGCAATGGATTATTACGGTGTCATTAAATATTACAGATGCAAATCTAATGAGATAGAAAAATGTTTATTCTTTCATCTATTTAAAATATTTATTGAGCACCTATCATGTGCTAAGAACTAGATTAACAGAGGTTAATGAGGTATACAAGGTTCTAATTCTCAGGAAGCTGAAATTCCATTTAAGAGAGAAAAATCAGGCTATAAAGTGGAAATAATAGTAGTAACAGTAAAGGTTTATTGAGTACTCACTATGGGCTAGGTAATAGTCTAAGTACTTCACATAGAGAATCCTTCTGTTTTCAAGGTATATTTTTCAAGCCTGTTTGTCTATCTGCTCATAGAAAAAAAGATAGGGAGGAGAAAACATTAAAAGACATTATCTTCAGATTGTAAGTTTATGGAGGACTTCCATTTTCTTCTTTTTGCTAACCTGAATTCTCTAAATTTCCTTGGAGGAAACATGTGTTCGTGTGTCACAACCTTAAGGAAATCAGTCACGAGAACTTAAAGAAAAAATCCCATTTAAAAAATTAATTAACTAATTAACTAATTAAAAAAAGAAATCAGAAAGCCTCAAAATGCTCCTCATTTGCAGTCTGATAGCTCCAGCTTCTCCAAGTCCGTGAGGCGAGGTGCTGGCGCTCTGCGTTCTGTCCCAGCTCGGAAATTCACCACCTCTTCCTCCCTGGGGGACTGAGCTGCTGGAGAACCCTGATACGGCGGCCCAGCGCCGTTTGGCTTGTGGTCAGGGCTCAGGCAAGGCTGAGGCATCTGAAGATTGAGCCTGTGGAAAGGAACCTTTGATGCAACGTCCCCAGACAGGCATTGGGAGCAACACTCCCCCCTGGAGGTGTGCAGGTGCCTGGATTCAGCCTTTCCTGCTAATGAAACTCCGCCCGGATCCCGAGAGCAGGAGCTGCTGGCCAGCCCCCCTGGACCTGCCCTGGCCAGGGAAATGGAGGACAACCACTATGCTACTGTCAGAAAATCCCGGTGCCCCTGAAGGCCCTACTGGTCTGCTCTATGGCTCTGGGGTACCCGAAGAGGGAGGGGGCGGGGGGTGGCTGCCCCAGAGTCATGATGTTACACTTGGGGAAACTCCAGCTCTGAGCTCCTGACACAGGGAGGCCTGATGCCAAACACTTGACATTTCCTCATTCCCTCAGTCCTCAGTGTTATCGTTATCATCCTCCTTTTACCTGTAAGGAAACAGAGACCCAGAGAAGTCGGTCACTTGCCAAAGTCACACAGCCAGGGTGGATCGCCTGAGGTCAGGAGTTTGAGACCAGCCTGGCCAACATGCTAAAACCCTGTCTCCACTAAAACTACAAAAGGTAGCCAGGTGTGGTGGTGCGCGCCTGTAATCCCAGCTACTCGGAGGCCGAGCAGGAGAATGTTAATGGTTCTAGTTGTCTCGGGCATGGCAAGGCGACGTGCAGCAGCAAAAGCCTCTTCGCCTCCTTGTTTAGCCCAGTGAGGGCTCCTGGGGAAGCAAGCAGGTCCCTTCTCCCCAGGACTCCACAGTTGACTTGGGAAGTGAACAAAGACACAGCTGCCTCAGTTACATAACCGCTTCCTCCTCCACGAACCAGTGAGAGCAGATAGAGTCCCTGGAGCCCCTTCCAGCCTAACGCACCTTCTGTCCTGCGCAGGATTACCACGAGGTGAAACACTGAAGAATGTGCCTCAAGTGCTGTTTTATCAAAAAAGTTCCTAGGCCTGGGCTGCCCACAGACCTTTTCCTGTACAAACATCACCGGGGGCCCAACATGCCTCCCAGGACAGGAGCAGATCCCTAGGAGGTGCTGGATCCTGGTGTCCCAGCGTGTAAGAAGCCTGTGTGTCTTTGTTCTCCATCCGTCCTGCACTGACCCTACACTTGAAGGCCAATGGCTTTCCCGTGTCCATCAGAGACTTCCAGAGCTCCTGCCTGACTCCAGCTGGACTAAATCCATTGTCAAGTTCTCCCAGCCCCCAAGACCTGCATAAAAGACAGATTTGCTACAATTGGAAGGGACCCTACCAACATCCCACTGTGATCTATTTACTTTACAGATGACCAGACTGAGGCCCAGAGAAGTTAAGTGACTTGGCCAAGGCCACACAGCCAGTGAATGATATCACCGGAATTAGAGCCCGTATCTCTTGGCACCTAATTCAATACAGCTTCTGTCACTGACCTGCCTCCTGAGCACCCAATAAATGGTAATTATATATTGCCTGATAAATGATGACTCCAGGCTTTGGGTTTTTTTTTTTTTTTTTTTTGAGACGGAGTTTCGCTCTTGTTACCCAGGCTGGAGTGCAATGGCGTGATCTCGGCTCACCGCAACCTCCGCCTCCTGGGTTCAGGCAATTCTCCTGCCTCAACCTCCTGAGTAGCTGGGATTACAGGCACACACCACCATGCCCAGCTAATTTTTTGTATTTTTAGTAGAGACGGGGTTTCACCATGTTGACCAGGTTGGTCTCGATCTCTCGACCTCGTGATCCACCCGCCTCGGCCTCCCAAAGTGCTGGGATTACAGGCTTGAGCCACCGCGCGCGGCCAGGCTTTGGGTCTCGATGATGTTGGCCTTGACCCTGGATCCGAGAGGTCTTACACAGGCTACAGAGGGATTCCTGGGTGGCAGCATTGCACAAAGCAGAAGGGAAACTTCTGGAGGGAGGCCGTACCTCTTACCTCCACCCTCAGGATAGAGCCACATGCTAGATGCATTTCAACCCAGGATCCAGTTCTTGCCTGATAATCTTAGGCTGTCATTTCCTGTGTGAGCCCTCAGTTCATCTGCAAAATGAAGAGGAAACTTCTTTATGGACTCATTGAGAGGTGATAGAGTTTGGATATCTGTCCCCTCCAAATCTCATGTTGAAATTTGATCCCCCAAGGTGGAGATGGGGTTTAGCGGGAGGGTTTGGGTCATGGGGATGGATCCCTCATGAGTGGCTTCGTGCCATCCTGCAGAAACAAGTGAATTTTTATTCTACTAGTTCACAGGAAAACTGATCGTTGAAAAGATCCTGGCACCTTCCTCCCTTTCTCTTTTGCTCCCTTCTTCCCTCATTGTGGGACACTCCAGCTCCCCTTCCCCTTCTGCCATGATTAGAAGCTCCTGAGGTCCTCACCAGAAGCAAACGCTGGTGCCAGGCTTCTTGTACAGCCTGCACAACTGTGAGCCAAATCAACCTCTTTTCTTTGTAAATTACCCAGTCTCAGGCATTCCTTGATAGAAACCCAAATGGACTAAGACAGGAGGGATCAGTGAAATGCCGTGTCAAATGTAGAGCGCAGTGCCAGGCTCAAGCCATACTCAGGACAGGTGGGGCCGACCTCCTCTTTGTCCCAACGTAGTCAGGTTGGGACAAAGAGGAGGTCATCAAACCTAAGGCAACATTGATCATAAAACACACCATGAATTTATGTACCATTCAGCATGGAAAATGCTGCAAAATAAACCAGGATTCAACGCTTTCTCATGACTTAGAATTTTGATTACATCTTTAGAGAAAGCTTTTTCAACTTAGACGTGGGTTTTCATCTATCACTCTTGCCTGTACATAAAATGAAACAATAAAACACCTAAATTTGTTACCATCTCCCTAAAACTGCTTCACAGTCACAGCCAGGCCCTTCTGAATTCCTTTCAACCTAGAGTCGTTAGAGCCCATGTTTTCCCAGGTAATGTTGCCATCTTACCTTCAAGAGCTCTGGTGACGTGGCATTTTGTAAACAATTCCATGAAGGAAACTGAGGCAAGGAGTGCTGGGCTCTTAGCCCAGCTTTGTCATTGTGTGCTGCTGGCTCACTTCTGTGGGGTTTTTGTTTGTTTGTTTAGGGGGTTTGTTTTCTGTTTGGTGTTGTTTAATAGAGATGGGATCTCAGCAAGTTGCCCAGGCTGGTCTTGAACCCCGGGGCTTAAACGATCCATTGGCTCACTCTTGACTCCTATGTGGGCAACGCTGCTGAACACGTCAGTCACCATCTCCCCACATCCCTCCCACGACCATTGGTTCCTAATTTCCCCTCGGATTTTCTACCGAGCCACTCCCTCCCATTCTGCAAGTGATACGAAAGCTTTTCTGTGTTTGCCCAGGCAACAGCAACTGTAAGACCCCACTAATCAATTGTAAGACATGTGCAAACTCCAGAGGTGGAAATATGTGGAAATACTTGCTTCATAGAATGACTGATTTTGATCATAACATTCATTAAGGCCCCATTAAGAGCCACGCCGCATGCAAATTTCGTTTGTTTGAGTTTTTCATCATTATCATTCCTTGATAGAAGACATGGAAGCTCAGAGAGGTAAAGCAATTTGTCCAACGTCACACACCTAGTAAGTGACAAAGCCAGGATTGGAACGGAGGTTTCTGTGGCCTTGTCACCATAGAAGAGATGGATCCTCTGCCAGGTGTTTCCTCCAACCTGACTTCTGAGTCCAAGGGGTTTCTGCAAAATTAAGTCAGCCCTGACCTTGGGATGCCCTTCTCATCTTTGATCTCCTTATTTTAGAGAGGAATAACAATAATTCCCTGTGCCAGGTGTTATTCTAGCCCTCTATGTGCCCCAGCATACATAATGCTCCCAAGTGCCTGATGGAGTGATTTCTATCCTTAGCCCCATTTCACAGATTAAGAAACTGAGAAGGTGTGGAGAGGAATACCAGGCACACAGCTTAAAAAGGGAAGGACAGGGATTCAAACCAGGCAGTTTGGCTCCAGACCTCCCTCTCCTAGCCCACCCCACCCACCATGTCTCCAGACTGGTACAGGAAACCGTCTGCAACCCCAAGCCCCCTCCCCAGCTCCTCCTCATCCCCGCTGCCCTAAATCCTGTTGACTTTGGTGGTAGCCAGGCCCTGCTCCTGCTGGGCTGTCAGGCTCAAGGCAGATGGATGGCCTTCCCTGGCTAGGTCTGGCTTCACGGTTTCTTCACACTGGACCCAAACACAACACAATCTAGCCGCCCTGGCTGCTCTTCAGAAAAATATGCAAGGCGGGTGTGGAAAGAAATCTAATTAGAATTCCTCGGAGGCCCGGCTCTTCCTCTTATTAAATTAGCCCCCTTTGAAGTGGAACTCAGCTCTTTATAATAATTTGAATGCTGAGGAATTGTCTTGTATGTTCCTGTCTGAGAAAAATTGCTTTCACAATTGCATTTATGCATGTCCTGGTCTCGCTCCACTGGGACAAAAGACAGCTGTTGATGCCAAGTGGTTTCTGCTTTGGAGAAGAGATTGGGGAGGGTCTGGGGATCCGCTCCCCTGTGGGCTGGAGCTGCTGAGATGCAAGTGGTGGAAGCCCCACACTCAGGACGGGGACAGGCTGCTTAGGTTTCCTCCACATCCCAGCCACAGGCCCACATCAGAAAGCCATACCAGGAGGTATGTGCAGAACTTCAGAAAGGCCAGGCCAAAGTCTTCATGTGGACTGAGTGACCCAGAAAAAGAGATGCTCAAATACACACCTCCTGGCCTGCATCATCAGCATCTCCTAGCTCCAGATGCCAGAGTCCCACCCCAGAGATTCTGACTCTTCAGGCCAGCGGAGAGGTACTAGAATCTGTGTGTGTGTGTGTGTGTGTGTGTGTGTGTGTGTGTGTGTGTGTGTGACAGAGTTTCACTCTTGTTGCCCAGGCTGGAGTGCAATGGCACGATCTTGACTCACTACAACCTCCATCTCCCAGGTTCAAGCAATTCTCCTGCCCCAGCCTCCCGAGTAGCTGGAATTACAGGCATGCATCACCATGCCCGGCTTATTTTTGTATTTTTTAGTAGAGATAGGTTTCTCCATGTTGGTCAGGCTGATCTCAAACTCCTGACCTCAGGTGATCCACTCACCTCGGCCTCCCAAAGTGCTGGGATTATAGGCATGAGCCTGTATCATGGGCCACCCACCAGAATCTGTGTTTTTTTAAGCTCCCCAGCATAATTCTGAAAGGCAGCCAGGTTTGGGCCCCACTGGCCTGGGGTGACGAGGGACCTGCTGCAGTGCCTTAGCTCTGATGCCCATCCACTGCTCCTGAATCTCCAAAAAAGCATTTGCTGCTGTTACAGAAGGGAATTCAAGGACCTGTGGGCCAGCAAAACGCTGCAGGGGCTGTCAGGTGGCAGATTCTCTTTGTTGACCTGGGAACCTTCCCCCAGAGTCCCTGGGGACTCCTGTCTCATACTGGCCTGCTTCCAGACACCTCCGGTTCAGTGATGGTATTTGTGTGCCCTTTATTGAGGACATAGACAAGAGGTAATATTTGCCGTGAAAATCTTAAAAGAAATGTGGTTTTTGGGATTCTGACATCTGCCCATCTTTTTTGACCTAGTTCAAGTCTCACCTCCTATTTTAAAAAAAAAAAAAAAAAAAAAAAAAGGGCTGGGCACGGTAGCTCACACCCATAATCCCAGCACTTTGGGAGGTCGAGGCAGGTGGATCACTTGAGGTGAGGAGTTTGAGACCAGCCTGGCCAACATGGTGAAACCCTGTTTCTACTAAAAATATAAAAATTAGCCAGGCGTGGTGGCCGGCATCTGTAATCCCAGCTACCTGGGAGACTGAGGCAGGAGAATCACCTGAACCCGGGAGGCAGAAGGTGCAGTGAGCCGAGATTACACCACTGTACTCCAGCCTGGGTGACAGAGGGTGATTCCGTCTCAAAAAAGAAAACCCTTTGCCAAATACCCCAGCCCCACACCCGCCCCACACCTGCTATCCCTTTTCTGAGCCCTAAAACCAGGCCACCACCTGACCAGGTCCCTGGCTCCCTGGGGCCTCCCATTCTCCTTGATCTCTACACATTATTGGTGCTCTGGGGGTTCCAAGCCAGCAGTTTAATTTTATTGCATGCACTATCTATAGTAAATGGAGCCCAAAAATGGATCTTCACAAAAGCCAGACTGGGCCAGGGTCTCCATCGGAGAGCTGATCTATTGTCCCTTAGGAGATCCGACTGTGGCACCAGAAGCTCAAGGACCAGGGGCCATCATTCCCTCTGTACAGATGAGGAGCCTGAGCCCCAACCAAGGTCACACATGCCAGAGTCCCTACTCTTGTCCTCATTATTCATCCACCCAGAAGGTGGCTTCTTGTTCTGAGTAAGCAGATTAAAGCAGGGGTGTTCCTACCTCCTGAGCCACTATTTCCCACCCAACAGGTCCTCTGAGAAGATTCTGCATGTGACCCCCGCCCCACCCTCTTCCTGCAGAGGAAGGAGCTGTGGAGTCAGACGAAACTCCAACCCCCTGGGCTGGCCCCAGAGAGCATGGCCTGGACAAGGCTCTGTGCAGTGGCAGGTCATAAGAAGGGGACACGATGTTCTTGAAAAGAATTGTGGTCAGAAAAATGACTGGGTTTCCGAGGCGCTTTGTGCTCAATAGAGCTTCACTCCAAGTCACACTCGCTTCCCTTCCTGACCCAGGCGGGGACTCCACAGCTTGGGGTATAATGAGCTCCCAACAACAGTGTTTTCCAGTGACTCTTCATCCTGTACATCCCCTTTAATAGGAGACCCTCAAAAGAAGAACAAATCCAAATATCCAATTCCTGAAAATATTTTCACCAATGATCGTTAGTCTAACCCTGACATGGAATAAATCCAACCGTTGCACTAGTTTGCAAAGAATACCCCTGCTGGCCGGGTGTGGTGGCTCATGCCTATAATCCCAGCACTTTGGGAGCCCAAGACAGGAGGATCACTTGAGGTCAGGAGTTCGAGACCAGCCTGGCCAACATGGTGAAACCCCATCTCTACTAAAAGTATGAAAATTAGCTGGATGTGGGGACAGACACCTGTAATCCCAGCTACTCAGGAGGCTGAGGCAAGAGAATCACTTGGACCCGAGAGGAGGAGGTTTCAATGAGCCAAGATCACGCGACTGCACTCCAGCCTGGGCAACAAGAGCGAAACTCCGCCTCAAAAAAAAAAGAATACCCCTGCCATGACGTTCTAGATGATGTCAAAGGCTAGCAAACCCAACAGCTTGCACTAAAACAACCACAGGGTACAACCTTTCAGTCTACTCTGCTTCCTTCTTCTGGTCTCTCATTCATACCCTTAATTAATATCTCTCCACACTGCACTCTACTGTGAGACACCCATACTGCAAAACCAGAGACTCAAGACTCAGAAGGCATCTTCCGAAGTCTTCTGAATCTCTTCCATTGCCTTTAACTGTGAGGTTACCAAAGCACATTTGCTCACTTGTGACCCCTTTATCCTTGCAGCAACCCTAGGGCAGATTTCCTATGAGCTTGGTGTCACATAGGCCTAGGTTCCAATCTTGGCTCTGCCACCCTATGACTTTGGACAAGTCATATAATCTCTAAGCCTCAGTTTCTGTATCTGTAAAATGGGAATGATAATGCCAGCAGGTTTATTCTAAGGGTTTACTGAGATTGATATGTAAATGTCTTACCACAGTGCCTGGCAGAGAGTGAGTACAATGAATTCTAGACATTATTATCATTATTATCCATCATCATCATCATCAGTCATCATCATCATCTTCCATTTTACAGACGAGAAAACTGAGGCTCAGAAGGAAAGTGGTACACAAGGAGTCCCAGAGGCAAACATATCTCTCTCATTCTACCTGCGGGGCCTTTTTTATTCAGTCATGCAGAGTTCTGCTTTTAGGGTGAATTTGGGAACAAAGGCCCCTAACAAAGGCTCAGAAGAAAAATAAGATCAAGTCACAAGAGGACACCCCAAGGAGCCAGGTGAAGAAGGAGCTCTCCAGTGATTCCTGCCATAGCTCCTTACTGACATAAAAACACAAAGGAAAAAACACAGACTGGACGGGGAGCCCCAGCTTTGTGGATGGAGAAATAGCCGATGACCAGTGCAAAGGACTAAGCCCCACGGCCACACGCCGCCAGCCGCAGAGACAAGAGGCTCCCAGATTCCTAGCCTCTGATCTCTGCCTTGGAACATTCTTGGGCCAAAATAAATGTGGGAACCCCATGGTGAAGTCTTGGAGCTGGAAAGAAAATCCAAGATGTCGCCCAATGCAGCCCAGTCCTTTGTGGGCAAAACCACACCAAAACCATTCCCGACAGATGCTAATTAGATGAATGGTCTTAAATTAAATAATAGGGAATAGGCCGAGCGAAGGGTGCCAAGGATCATTGAAACAGAAGTGCTGTCCAGGGAAAACAGTGGTGAAGACCAGAATTCCTTACGCACACACAAAGGAAACGTGACACAGGTCAGAACTTGTTTAGACCCCAGGAGCTGACGGTGGAGCAGCAGCCACTTGTCCCCAGGCAGCCAGGCGAGAGCTTTGGCCTGGGCCCCTCTGATTTTCAGCCAAGCTGCTAGTGTCTTCCTCCCCTGAAGGTTCACCAACGACAGGAGGAGGAGGAGGCCTCTCCGCCCTGCAGGGGCCATCTCTGCAGCTTCCTCTCCTCCCCTCCAGCCTCCCTCTCCTTAAGGCCAACACATCGTACTGCTTGCAGTTCTTAGAGTGTGCCGCACTGGCCTTTGTAACTGCAGTTCCCTTTGCCTGGAACGTCATTCCCTCAGCCATCTCTCACTCTCAATCCTTTTGCTAACTCCTACCCTTCCTGGGTGCCTAGGCTTAATCCTGGGAAGCCATTTGCCATCCCCTTCTGCCAAAAGGCACAGGCTCCTGCTGCCAGGGCCTGCGGAGCTCCCTGTGTTCTACCCCAGCCCAGAGCATGTCAAGAAAGAAGAGCTGCCCAGGCGCGGTGGCTCACACCTGTCATCCCAGCACTTTGGGAGGCCGAAGCAGGTGGATCACCCGAGGTCGAGAGCTCGAGACTAGCCTGACCAACATGGTGAAACCCCATCTCTGCTAAAAGTACAAAATTAGCTGGGCATGGTAGCGCGTGCCTGTAATCCCAGCTACTCAGGAGGCTGAGGCAGGAGAATCGCCTGAACCCAGGAGGCGGAGGTTGCAGTGAGCCGAGATCGCACCATTGCACTCCAGCCTGGGTAACAAGAGCGAAACTGCGTCTCAAAAAAAGAAGAAGGAGAAGAAGAAGAGATGAATGCTAATTTCCCGTAGTGTGGTCCACCACTGAATTTTTGTTTTCACTTCAATTTTTGAGGCAGAATATAATGAGCAGTGGGTCTCTAATGTGCCCATAAAAATCTTTTTTTTTTTTTTTTTGGAGACAGGATCTAGCTCCATCACCCAGGTCTAGCTCTGTCTGCCCAGTGGTGTGATCACAGCTCACTGCAGCCTCAGCCTCAACCGCCTAGACTTAAGAGATCCTCCCACCTCAGCCTCCTGAGAAGCTAGGTAGGACCAGAGCCATGTACCTATGCCAAGCTAATTTTTCAATGTTTTGTAGAAGCGAGGTCTCATTATGTTGCCCAGGCTAGTCTTGACCTTCTGGGCTCAAGCCATACTCCCACCTCAACCTCCCAGAGTGTTGGGATTACAGGCATGAGCCACTGCGCCTGATCAAAATCTTTAAATAGTCATGAAACAGACATGTATTATGTGCATCTCATGTGCTGTGCACTGTGCCGAGTGCCTGTGCTCTCCATCTCAGTGCAACTCACACCACCGCATGGGCAGGCGGCTGCCATCATTATCCCTTTCTCATGTGTGGGGAAATGAAGATCAGAAAGATTGAGTCACTTGCCCAAAATCACAAGTCTTGACTTGACTGCAGGCCTGGCTGATCCCAGAGCCCAGATCACCAGCCTCTCCCCTGAAACCACCCCAGAAACCCCCTCGTGTGTAACTCTAAACCCTGCCTGCAGCAGTCAGCCCATTTCCTCTTCTCGCATCTTAAGCCCAGATGGGGTCTGAGTGACACTTACCTCATCCCTTCATAGAGCTGGAGCCCCCAGAGCCCTGGGAATGTGGAACTCCCCATGGACAGAGGGCAGGAGGAAGTGATCATGGCCCAAAGAAGGGCTTGGTCCCCTGAGTCCGAAGGCACTGTCTGGCCCTGGCTGCCACAAAGCAGAAGTCACAGGGACAGGGAAGGAAACCCTGGCCTGGGCCCCTCTGATTTTCAGCCAAGCTGCTGGTATCTTCCTCCCCTGAAGGTTCACCAACGACAGGAGGAGGAGGAGCCTCCCAGCTCTGCAGGGGCCATCTCTCCAGCTTCTTCTCCTCCCTCCAGCCTCCCTCTCCTCTAAGGCCAATGTATAGCACTGCTTTCAGTTCTTAGAAGGCGCCACACTTTTTTGATGGCAGGCAGACTGTCATCACAGGTGGTGTGTCCCCTATCCAAGGACAAGCGGAACTAGTCAAGGCTGCCTTCTCCATGCTGTCTCTCCTGATTCCACATTTGTGACTTCACATTGCCAGCGCCCTCTGCTGGCACGTGTGCTAGGACTCTGCCCTTACCTAACCTTTCAGTTGCTCCAATGCCTCATCTGTTAAAACAGGGATGTTCACAGCACCTGTTTCACAGGGTTATCGGAAGGAGTGTATATACACACACACACACTCGCTTATCAATATAGATGAGGACAGATTGTGTGTATGTGTACATGCTTAGAACAAGTCCTGGCATGTAGTAAGTGCTTAATGAACGTTATATCTTCTTATTAATGTTAAGTGCTATGACCATGTGCCAGGGAAGGACATCACTTGTAATGATAGGGGATAACACCTTCTACAAATAAAGCTGAGGTTCCTAAAAATTGGTCTGTGAGACAGCCTCCAGGGGGCTGTTTGGCAAAGAGACAGATTCCCAGGTCCCACTCCTAGACCTAATGATTTTAGTCTCTGAGATGGAGCCCAAGAATTAATATTCTCACAACCTGTCCAGGTGATTAGAACAATCAGCCAGGTTTGGGACCCACTGGGCTAGACCAGGTGTTTCTCCAGCAAATGAGGGCATGGACTCTGCTGCCATTCCAAAGCCAAGAGGGGTGCCTTTCTTCCTCCCATCCATCCCTCTTCTCTTCCTCCCTTGCTTCCTATTTTATTTTATTTTATTTTATTTTATTTTATTTTATTTTATTTTATTTTATTGAGATGGAGTCTTGCTCTGTCTCCCAGGCTGGAATGCAGTGGCACAATCTCGGTTCACTGCAGCTCCGCCTCCTGGGTTCAAGCAATTCTCCTACCTCAGCCTCCTGAGTAGCTGGGATTACAGGTGTGCACCATCACACCCAACTAATTTTTTGTATTTTTAGTAGAGATGAGGTTTCACCATGCTGGCCAGGCTGATCTCTAACTTCTGACCTTGTGATCCACCTGCCTCAGCCTCCCAGTGTGCTGGGATTACAGGCATGAGCCACTGCACCTGGCTTCTTGTTTTCATCAACATCTCAAACTTCTCTCTGCGGCTGTTCTTTTGCTAGAAGAACTCCCATTGGACCCTGTGCTGACCATGTGAACCCTGAGTACATGGAGTCTTGTTTTCCACCCACTAAATGTCATTGGCCAGTTTACTTCTCTTCCCCTCTACAAATAAACGTTTGCTACAAACGTGACTTGTACATGGAGCCCCTGGAGTGCAAGGGCCATGTCAGATATGCTAGAAAGATGCCTTGGAGATCATATATTCCAACCTCTCTCTTGTACTAGAAGAAGTTGAGGCCCAGAGAGGATAAGTGATTTGTACAAGGTCACACAGCAAGCAACCAGAGTGAAGATGACAGCTCAAGTCTCTGGCTTCTTAGCCACTGCCCTTTCCATTGTCACAGGCTCCTATTCCAAATACCCCAGCACCTGTTCTGCAGCCCCCGCAGGTGATCCCCAGGCGAGCGGGGTCTGGAGTGGACCTCCAGCAGTCCTGCAGCAGAGAGGCTGGACTGTGAGAAGGAAAACTAAGAAGCAGAAAGAAATAGCTTCAGCATCAACAAAAAACAAGTCCACTCAGAGACCCCATCTGAAAGTCACCAACTACAAAGACCACAGGGAGATAAAGCCACTAAGATGGGAAGAAACCAGCGCAAAAAGGATGAAAACACCAAAAACCAGAACGCCTCTCCTCCTCCAAGGGATGACAACTCCTCACCAGCTAGGGATCAAAGATGGATGGAGAACGAATCTGATGAATTAACAGAAACAGGCTCCAGAAGGTGGGTAATAGCAAACTTCTCTGAGCTAAAAGAACATGTGCTAACCCAATGCAAAAAAACTAAGAACCTAGAAAAAAAGTTAAATGAGATGCTAACTAGAATAAACAGCTTAGAGAAGAATATAAACAACTTGATGGAGCTGAAAAACACAGCACGAGAACTTCGTGACGCACACACAAGTTTCAATAGCCAAATTGACCAAGCAGAAGAAAGGGTGTCAGAGACTGAAGAGCAACTCAATGAAATAAAATGAGAAGGCAAGAATAGAGAAAAAAGAGTAAAAAGAAATGAACAAAGCCTCCAAGAAATATGGGATTATGTGAAAAGACCCAATCTACATTGATAGGTGTACCTGAATGTGACGGAGAGAATGAATCCAAACTGGAAAACACTCTTCAGGATATTATCCAGGAGAACTTCCCCCATCTAGCAAGGCAGGCCACTATTCAAGTCCAGGAAATACAGAGAACACCACAGAGATATTCCTCAAGAAGAGCAACCCCAAGGCACATAATCGTCAGATTCACCAGGGTTGAAATGAAGGAAAAAATGCTAAGGGCAGCCAGAGAGAAAGGTCAGGTTACTCACAAAGGGAAGCCCATCAGACTCACAGTGGATCTCTCGGCAGAAACCCTACAAGCCAGAAGAGAGTAGGGACCAATATTCAGCATCCTTAAAGAAAACAACTTCCAATCTAGAATTTCATAACCAGCCAAACTAAGCTTCATAAATGAAGGATAAATAAAATCCTTTATGAACAAGCAATTGCTGAGAGATTTTGTCACCACCAGGCCTGCCTTACAAGAGCTCCTGAAAGAAGCACTAAACAAGGAAAGGAACAACCAGTACCAGCCACTCCAAAAACGTACCAAATGGTAAAGAGCATCGACACAATGAAGAAACTGCATCAACTAATGGGCAAAACAATCAGCTAGCATCAAAATGGCAGGATCAAATTCACACATAACAATATTAACCTTAAATGTAAATGGGCTAAATGCCCCAGTCAAAAGACACAGACTGGCAAATTGGATAAAAAGTCAAAACCCATCAGTGTGCCGTATTCAGGAAACCCATCTCACATGCAAGGACACACATAAGCTAAAAAGAAAGGGACGGAGGAAGATTTATCAAGCATATGGAGAGGGAAAAAAAAAAAAAAAAAAAAAAAAGCAGGAGTTATAATCCTAGTCTCTGATAAAATGGACTTTAAACCAACAAAGATCAAAAGAGACAAAGAAGGGCATTACATAATGGTAAAAAGATCAATGCAACAAGAAGAGCTAATGATCCTAAATATATACGCATCCAATACAGGAGCACCCAGATACATAAAGCAAGTTCTTAACGACCTACAAAGAGGCTTAGACTCCCACACAATAATAACGGGAGACTTTCGCACTCCATTGTCAATATCAGACACATCAACAAGACAGAAAATTAACCAGGATATCCAGGGCTTGAACTCAGGTCTGGACCAAGCAGACCTAATAGACATCTACAGAACTCTCCACCCCAAATCCACAGAATATACATTCTTCTCAGCACTGCATCACACCACTCTAAAATTGACCACATATTTGGAAGTAAATCACTCCTCAGCAAATGCAAAAGAATGGAAATCATAACAAACAGTCTCTCAGACCACAACACAATCAAATTAGAACTCAGAATTAAGAAACTCAGAACCACACAACTTCATGGAAACTGAACAACTGGCTCCTGAATGTCGACGGGATGAACAATGAAATGAAGGCAGAAATAAAGATGTTATTTGAAACCAACGAGAACGAAGACACAACATACGAGAATCTCTGGGACACATTTAAAGCAGTGTCTAGAGGGAAATTTATAGCAATAAACACCCACCAGAGAAGCAAGGAAAGATCTAAAATCGACACCTTATCATCAAAATTGAAAGAGCTACAGAAACAAGATCAAAAATACTCAAAAGCTAGCAGAAGGCAAGAAATAACTAAGAGCAGAGCAGAACTGAAGGAGATAGAGACACAAAAAAAATCCTTCAAAAAAATCAATAAATCCAGGAGCTGGTTTTTTTTAAAAAATCAACAAAATAGACCACTAGCCAGATTAATAAAAAAGAAAAGAGAGAAGAATCATATAGATGGAATAAAAAACAATAAAGGGGATATCATCACTGACTCCACAGAAATACAAGCTACAATCAGAGATTACTACAAACAACTCTATGCACATAATCTAATAAACCTGGAAGAAATGGACAAATTCCTGGACACTTGCACTCTCCCAAGCCTAAACCAGGAAGAAGTTGAAACCTTGAACAGACCAATAACAAGGGCTGAAGTTGAGGCAGCAATTAATAGCCTACCAACCAAAAAAAGTCCAGGTCCAAATGGGTTCACAGCCGAATTCTACCAGACGTACAAAGAGGAGATGGTACCGTTCCTTCTGAAACCATTCCAAACAATACAAAAAGAGGAAATCCTTCCCAAATCATTTTATGAGGCCAACATCATCCTGATACCAAAACCCAGCAGATACTCAACAAAAAGAAAACTTCAGGCCAATATCCATGATGAACATAGATGCAAAAATCTTCAGTAAAATACTGGCAAACCGATTGCAACAGCACATCAAAAAGCTTATCCATCAAGATCAGGTAGGCTTCATTCTGGGGATGCAAGGCTGGTTCCACATATGAAGGTCTATAAACATAATCCACCACATAAACAGAACCAAAGACAAAAACCACATGATTATCTCAATAGATGCAGAGAAGGCCTTCGGCAAAATTCAACAATCCTTTATGCTAAAAACTCTCAATAAACTAGGTATTGAAGGAACATATCTCAAAATAATAAAAGCTATTTATGACACACCTACAGCCAATATCATAGCAAATGGGCAAAAACTGGAAGCATTCCCTTTGAAAGCCGGCACTAGACAAGGATGCCCTCTATCACCGGTCCTATTCAATATAGCCTTGGAAGTTCTAGCCAGAGCAAACAGGCAAGAAAAAAAAATAAAGAGTATTCAATTAGGAAAAGAGGAAGCTAAATTGTCTCTACTTGCAGACAACATGATTGTATATTTAGAAGACCCTATCATCTCAGCCCCGTATCTGCTTAAACTGATAAGCAACTTCAGCAAAATCTCAGGATACAAAATCAATGTGCAGAAATTACAAGCATTTCCATACACCAATATCAGACTTAAAGAGAGCCAAATCAAGAATGAACTGCCACTCACAATTGCTACAAAGAGAATAAAATACCTGGGAATACAACTAACAAAGGATGTAAAAGGACCTCTTCAAGGAGAACTACAAACCACTGCTCAAAGAAATAAGAGAGAACACAAACAAATGGAGAAACATTCCACGCTCATGATTAGGAAGAGTCAATATCGTGAAAATGGCCATACTGCCCAAAGTAATTTATAGATTCACCACTATCCCCATCAAACTACCAATGACCTTCTTCACAGAACTGGAAAAAAAACACCTTAAACTTCATATGGAACCAAAAGAGAGCCCACATAGCCAAGACAATCCTAAGCAAAAAGAACAAAGCCAGAGGCATCATGCTACCTGATTCCAAACTACAATAATACAATAATACAAGCTATAATACAAAGCTACAGTAATCAAAACAGCATGGTACTGGTACCAAAACAGAGATACAAACCAATGGAACAGAACAGAGGCCTGGGAGGCAACCCTCCCAGGATCAGATCTACAACCATCTGATCTTTGACAAACCTGACAAAAATAAGCAATGGGGAAAGGATTCCCTGTTTAATAAATGGTGTTTGGAAAACTGGCTAGCAGTGTGCAAAAAGCAGAAACTAGACCCCTTCCTGACACCTTACACTAAAATTAACTCCAGATAGATTAACGGCTTACACATGAGACCTAACACCATAAAAACCCTAGAAGAAAACCTAGGCAAAACCATTCAGGACCTAGGCATAGGCAAGGACTTCATGACTAAAACACCAACAGCTTTGGCAACAAAAGCCAAAATAGACAAGTGGAACCCAATTAAACTCCAGAGCTTCTGTACAACAAAAGAAACAATCATTAGAGCAAACCAGCAACCAACAGAATGGGAAAAAATTTCTGCAATCTCCCCATCTGACAAAGGGTTAATATCCAGAATCTACAGAGAACTAAATCAGATTTACAAGAAAAAAAACAAACAAACCCAACCAAAAGTGGGAAAAGGACATGAACAGACACTTTTCAAAAGAAGACATACATGAGGCCAGCAAACATATGAAAAAATGCTCATCATCACTGATTATTAGAGAAATGCAAGTCAAAACCACATTGAGATACCATCTCATGCCAGTTAGAATGACAATCATTAAAAAATCTGGAGACAACAGATGCTGGAGAGGATGTGGAGAAATAGGAACGGTTTTACACCGTTGGTGGGAGTGTAAACTAGTTCAACCATTGTGGAAGACAGTGTGGGGATTCCTCAAGGACCTAGAAATAGCAATTCCATTTGACCCAGCAATCCCATTACTTGGTATATATCCAAAGGATTATAAATCGTTCTGCTATAAGGACACATGCACATGTATGTTCACCGCAGCATTGTTTACAATAGCAAAGACCTGGGACCAACCCAAATGCCCATCGATGATAGACTGGACAAGGAAAATGTGGCACATATACACCATGGAATACTATGCAGCCATAAAAAACAATGAGTTTGTGTCCTTTGTAGGGATATGGATGAATCTAGAAACCATTCTCAGCAAACTGACACAAGAACAGAAAATCAAACACCACATGTTCTCACTCATAGGTGGGTGTTGAACAATGAGAACACATGGACACAGGGAGGGGAGCATCACACACTGGGGTCTGTTGGGGGGATCCAAGGGAGGGACAGCAGGGGGGCAGGGAGGTCAGGGAGGGATAACATGGGGAAAAATGCCAGATGTAGGTGACGGGGGATGGAGGCAGCAAACCACACTGCCATGTGTGTACCTATGCAACAATTCTGCATGATCTGCACATGTATCCCAGAATGTAAAGTGCAATAAAAAAAAAAATACCCCAGAACCACTCAGTTATATGTCGATCATGAGAATATGCATTGCAAAGTTTTCTTTATTGCATACTCCTTGTACTAGGCATGGTGCTAACTGCTTTACCTGCATTCTGTCATTTCGGTTTCATAAACAGTTCAAAAATGAGAACATTATTATCCTCATTTCATCTCTGGGACAGCTGAGCCTCCGGGAGGTGAAGTGATCTGCTCCAAACCCCAGAGCTGGAAAGAGCCAGGGCTGCAACCCAGGCCTGTCTGATTCCAGACCTCAAACTCTCGGCGGGTATGCCGGTCCTTGAGCTCTTGTTCTCACCTGGAAAACCCGCCTTTCCCTGTCCACCCTGTGATGCTGGGGCAGAGACTCCACACACCAGGTTTCCGTTTACCAGCTGTCTCTGGGTTTGTCTCCGCCTACAGGGGACTAATGGGATACTAGAAAGGCCAGAGGAGGAAGGGACTCACTCTGGTCGCTTCTTATTCCTGAAAGGGTCACCCTGGCCATGCTCCTTCACCCCTGCAGGAGCAAGTCCTTCCTAAGCAGCAGCTGAATCTGCTCGCAGTTTTTCCTGCAATTGCAGAACCAGCTTCATTGTCTGTCTTCCTTAAAAGTCTGGCTCCAGGGCCCACGGGGCCTTCCTCTGAGTTTAGGAATACCAGCCCTAGCTGAGCAGTACCCTATTCCCAGAAGCCTGAGTTTCAGCTCCATGGGGACTAAGTTGATTTTTTGTTTTGTTTTTTTGAAACTGAGTTTTGCTCTTGTTGCCCAGGCTGGAGTGCAATGGCACTATCTTGGCTCACCAAACCTCTGCCTCCCAGATTCAAGCGATTCTCCTGCCTCAGATTCCCAAGTAGCTGGGATTACAGGCATGCGCCACCATGCCTGGCTAATTTTGTATTTTTTTGTTGTTAGAGACGGGATTTCTCCATGTTGATCAGACTGCATCTCGAACTCCCAACCTCAGGTGATCCGCTCACCTTGGCCTCCCAAAGTGCTGGGATTACAGGCGTGAGCCACCGCACTCAGCCCTAAATCTTATTAATTCCCACTTCTTCCTTTTTTTCTCCCTGCTTTAGGGGCTGTTACTTCTGTGGTACCTCAGCGTTCTATGTTGACCCTTTTGGTTACTTAATTAACAATTTCAGCCGGGCGCAGTGGCTCACGCCTGTAATCCCAGCACTTTGGGAGGCCAAGGCGGGTGGATCACGAGGTCAAGAGATCGAGACCATCCTGATCAACATGGTGAAACCCCGTCTCTACTAAAAATACAAAAAATTAGCTGGGCATGGTGGCACGTGCCTGTAATCCCAGCTACTCAGGAGGCTGAGGCAGGAGAATTGCCTGAACCCAGGAGGCGGAGGTTTCGGTGAGCCGAGATCGCGCCATTGCACTCCAGCCTGGGTAACAAGAGCGAAACTCCGTCTCAAAAAAAAAAAAGAAAAAAAAAATGTCATACCTAGTTAGCAATTCTTTATACTAAACTCTTTCTCCTTCACCTTGGCAGCCACAGATCTTTCTGGGAGCAGCCGCTGAATCCACTGTAGAATTTTCCCACAATTGCAGAACAGCTTTACTGCCCCCACCCACACCCACCCAGATCCCCACACTAGCCAGCCGGTGACTCCTCCTCAGAGGGCTGCGTCCCAGTCCCCTGGGGCTGTGGGCCAGAGACCAGCCAAGCGCACCTGATGGATGTGACCATTACATTACCGGGCACCGGCCGAGGGCTCAGCAGGAATCGTCTTTTTTTTTTTTTTTTTTTTTTTTGAGGTGGAGTCTCGCTGTCACTCAGGTTGGAGTGCAGTGACACATCTCGGCTCAGGGCAACCTCTGCCTCCAGGGTTCAAGCAATTCTCCCCGCTCAGCCTCCCAAGTAACCGGGATTACAAGCGCCTGCCTCTGAGCTTAGGAATACATGCCTGGCTAATTTTTGTATTTTTTACTAGAGGTAGGATTTCACCATGTTGGTCAGGCTGGTCTTGAACTCCTGATCTCAGGTGATCCACCTGCCTCAGCCTCCCAGAGTGCTGGGATTACAGGCGTGAGCCACCTTGCCTGGCCAAGAAGCATCTGTTGACAAGCAGGACTGTCCAGAAAGAGAAAGCCTGCTCCTTGCTACAGAAAGGGCTTGGGCCACAAACTAAGTCCGGTAGGGTAGACCAGGCCTGGTGTGTGACCAACACCGCCTGTGAACACTGCCTGGGATCTCACCAAAGAGGACGTACGAATGGTAAATCAGCACATGAAAAGGTGTCCAGCGAAACGTCAATAAAACCACATGGTCCCAACACAAAGTCATACTCAGTGTTTGCCATGATAGATATACTAATGACCCTGATTTTTTCATTACACATTTTATGCGTGTATCCAAAAAAAATCACTTACTCCACCAACAGGTATAATTGTATGTATCAATTTAAAAAAAATTTTTTTAAGCCATGAAAGGTTACCACACAGCTATCAGAATGGCTGAAATAAAAAACAGTGACAACATCAAATGCTGGTGAAGATGCAGAGAAACCAGATGGCTCAGACATTGCTGGTGGAAGTGTAAAACTAGCCAGTCATTGCTGGTTGGCAGTTTCTTGAAGAAACTAAACATGCAACTATCACATGACAATTACAATCCTGGGCCGTGATCCTAAAGAAATGAAAACTCATGTTCACCCACACACAAAGCTGCAAAGAATGTTTAGAGCAGTTGTATTTATAACAGCCAAAACCTGGAAACAATCCAGATGTCCTTCAATGCGTAAATGGTAAAGAAACTGTGGTATGTCCACACAGCAGAGCACAACTCAGCCACAGACAGCAGTGAACCCTTGTTACTCACAACCTGATTCATCTTCAGACAATTATGCTGAATTGAAACAGCTCAATCCCAAGTGGTTGGATACTGCACAATTCAATTTATGTAAGATTCTTGAGATGGCAAAACTAGACATAGAAATGGAAAACAGATTGGGGTTGCCAGGAGTGAAAGAGGAGTGGGGGCAGTGTGAAGGGGGTGCATGACGGGTCCTTGTGGAGAGGAGATTGTTCTGTGTCTTGACTGTATCAACATCAGCATCCTTGTTGTGATGCCTCTATATCTGTCTATCTATCTGTATAACTGTATCTACATAGATAGATAGATAGATAGATAGATAGATAGATAAATAGATAGATAGATCTGTTTTTTTAAAGATAGGGTCTGGCTCTGTCACCCAGGCTGGAATGCAGTGGTGCGATCTCAGCTCACTGCTACCTCTGCCTCCCAGGTTCAAGTGATTCTCCCACCTCAATGCCTCCCAAGTACCTGGGACTACAGGTGTGTGCCTCCACAGCTGCTGGCTAATTTTTTATTTTATTTTATTTTATTTTTGAGACAGAATCTCGCTCTGTTGCCCAGGCTGAAAGGCAGTGGTGCAATCTCGGCTCACTGCAACCTCCACCTCCTGGGTTCAAGTGATTCTTTTGCCTTAACCTCCTGATTAGCTGAGCACACACCACCACGCCCAGTTAATTTTTCTGTATTTATTTTTTAGTAGAGAAAGGGGTTATTTCACCATATTGGCCAGGCTGGTCTCGAACTCCTGACCTTGTGATCCACCCACCTCAGATTCCCAAAGTGCTGGGATTACAGATGTGAGCCACTGCGCCCAGCCATTTTTGTATTTTTTGTAGATACAAGGTTTCCCCACATTGCCCAGGCTGGTCTGGAACTTCTAGGCTCAAGTGATCTGCTCACCTCAGCCTCCCGAAGTTCAGGGATTGTGGAAGTGAGCCGCAGCGCCCAGCCAACACCCAACTACAGTTTTGCAAGATGTTTCCATCGGGAGAAACTAGGCGAAGAGAACAAAGGATTTCTCTGTATTATTTCTTACAACTACGTGTGAATTTACAATTATCTCAAAATTAAAAGTTTAATTAAAGAAGAAAACCCACCTGAGAGTCCTTTCAAAATACCACCTGAGTTAGAGACTGGGGTAGGCCCAGATATGTAGGGTTTTTTGTTTGTTTGGTTGGTTGGTTGGTTGGTTGGTTGGTTGGTTGGTTTTGAAGTCTCCCCGAGAGTTGAAAACCACACAATGAAATTATTTCTAAAGCCCTGTCCCTAAAAAGTTGACATTTTTATGTGAAAATATATCAAAATCCAAATGTCTTATGAATTCAGGCTAGAACTGTTCCCTCCCAGGCTGCCCAGCAGAAAGAGAGAGAAAACCCTGAGAGACAGAATCAGGACGAGAGGGGGTGGCAGGGATCGGGGGTGCAGCGCTCTCCTTCACGGTCCAAGGACTTCCAACTGTAAGACTCTCAGTGAAGCATAGCTTCATAGCCACAGTGGCCGAGGGTGAAATTAGAACCCACTTTCTGGCTCTGCCCTCCACAGCTTGGTCCGGGCTCTGGGCAGCCACCGCCCCCGCCCCCCGCCCCTCCGCCACCAACCTCCCCCCTTGTAAGTGTCAAAACAGCTAGAAATGGTTCTAATTATAACCAGGAAGTTTTCAAGCGTGTGGGTAGAGAGGAATGCCTATTCATATAACAGGCGCTCCTGCCGCACAATACCCCCCTCACCAAGGGCTCCTGGGCCCGTTTCTGAGCGTGACAAATGGGCACGCACTGGCACGGATGTCACACTGGTGAGAAACCCCAAGTTTCTGGGGCGAAAACAAGACGACAAAGGTCTCTAGGAGGACAGTGTTTTATGTCACAGGGTAGCTTGGGGGTTCGTTGTGTTTCCCCCCCACCCCACCTTAATAATCAGCCACTCCCAGCCTCTCCTCCGTGCTGGGGAGTCCCCGAGGCTGTGGAAGGGAGCCGAGTCATCGGGGAAGAACTGTGCTGCTCGGGACCCGCAGCCTCCACGCTCTCCCGCCCTCGGTGCTGGCCACCAGACGAGGGTCCTTTTGCCGCCCTTAGCAGAGAGCGGTGAGCTTGTGATCCGGAGCCAGTGAACTTCACAGCTAATGTGCTGAGCCGCATGCCAGCGGCGTCTGGAGCCAGAGCAGGGAGGCAGACGGGCCCGGGAGCTCCAGGTCCGGGAAGCCCAGGCACCGCCACAGTGAGCGAGCTTCCAAGTCTCCCTCCTCCGGGGAGGGCCGGCCCCACCGCAGGGTCCCGCTCCAGACGTTGCACTTTCCTCCTTCGAAGTGTGTCCAGCAGCAACCTCGGCTGCCAGCAACAACACAGGAAATAAGTGCAGGAGGCCCGGGAGCAGGCACCTTCCATCTTCCTCTGCTGTGTGTGCTGGCCACTTCCAGTGAGTCCCTTCGCCTCTCTGAGCCTTCCAGGGGCTCTGTCTCTGCAGCGCCTTCCTTGCCGTCATTTAGGAGGGTTAGAGGAGATACCACCGTGCCTGAGAACAGAGTGGGTGCTCTGTGAGCAGAGGTGATGGAGATGGTCTACTTCCGACCTCCAAAGACCCCACACGCCTCTTGCTACTAAGCTCAGGTCCTCTGGACAGCTGAGCTCTTCATAGCTCCAACCTTCACAGGTTTGAAACACCCAACAGCCGTTAAATATCATGTTCTCAAAGAACATTTAAGGCTATGAGGAGGCCGGCATGGTGGCTCACACCTGTCATCCCTGCACTTTGGGTGGCCAAGGTGAGCAGATCACCAGAGGTCAGGAGTTCGAGACCAGCCTGACAAACATGGAGAAACCCCATCTCTACTTTAAATAAAACTGCAAAATTAGCCAGGTGTGGTGGCCCATGCTGTAATCCCAGCTACTCGGGAGGCTGAGGCAGGAGAATCACTTGAACCCGGGAGGCAGAGGTTGCAGTAAGCCACGATCACACCATTGCACTCCAGCCTGGGCAACAAGAGCAAAACTTCATCTCAAAATAATACAATAAAATAAAAACAAAAAGGCCGGGTGCAGTGGCTCACACCTGTAATTCCAACACCTTGGGAGGCCGAGGCGGGTGGATCACAAGGTCAGGAGATCGAGATCATCCTGGCCAACATGGTGAAACCCGTCTTTACTAAAAATACAAAAATTAGCTGAGCATGGTGGCACACACCTGTAGTCCCGGCTACTAGGAAGGCTGAGGCAGAAGAATGGCTTGAACCTGGGAGGCGGAGGTTGCAGTGAGTCAAGATCATGCCACTGCACTCCAGCCTGGTCCACGGAGCAAGACACTGTCTCAAAAAACAAAACAGGAGGCAATATGAGGAAAGACTCCCAACAACTCCTGAGTAATAAGCACAGAGAAGCACATTTTATAAGTAGCAAGTGGCCAGAATTGTTACATGTAGAAAAAAACTAGAACGGGGCCAGGCGCGGTGGCTCAAGCCTGTAATCCCAGTACTTTGGGAGGCTGAGGCGGGTGGATCACGAGGTCAAGAGATCGATCGAGACCATCCTGGTCAACATGGTGAAACCCCGTCTCTACTAAAAATACAAAAAATTAGCTGGGCATGGTGGTGCGTGCCTGTAATCCCAGCTACTCAGGAGGCTGAGGCAGGAGAATTGCCTGAACCCAGGAGGCGGAGGTTGCGGTGAGCCGAGATTGCGCCATTGCACTCCAGCTTGGGTAACAAGAGCGAAACTCCGTCTCAAAAACAAAAACAAACCAAAAAAAAACTAGAACGAAATCCAACAAAACATTAGCCATGGCATTGCCTGAGTGATCAGAGGATGGGAGAGGAGCTGCACGGGGTTGGTTATTTTCAACATTACATTTTTTTCTAACATTTATGAAATTTCCACCATGAACATTTATAACCCATAGAAATACTATTTTGTGTTGATGTGCTATATAAAATGTGTTTACGATACATGTAGAATATAGAAAAGCTCCTATTTTAAAATCTGAGCCTATCCATAGACTTGTTTGGGAAAAAAGAGCTGGACCTTCTTGGGCTCATGCACTTACCTGGCATTGCTCTGGATGCTGTCAGGGGGTGAGGGGTGCAGGGGTTCAAGAGAACCAGACCTGACCCTCAAGAAGCTCAACAGTCTAGCAAGAAAGGAAAGACAGGCCGGGTGCAGTGGCTCACGCCTGTAATCCCAACACTTTGGGAGGCCAAGACCAGTGGATCATGAGGTCAGGAGTTCGAGACCAGTCTGACCAATATGGTAAAAACCCATCTCTACCAAAAATACAAAAATTAGCTGACCGTGGTGGCACGTGCCTGTAGTCCCAGCTACTCAGGAGGCTGAGACAGAAGAATTGCTTGAACCCAGGAGGTGGAGGTTGCCAAGATCCAGCCACTGCACTCCAGCCTGGGTGACAGAGCAAGACTTCGTCTCAAAAAAAAAAAAAAAAGAAAGAAAGAAAGAAAGAAAGGAAAGACCAGTGTTATGGAGGAAGTCTGGGCAAAGTGTTCTGGGAATCCCAAAACAGGAGGATCATGGAGGGTCTCTTAGAAGAGATGTCACTGAGGCTGGTTTGGGGAGGAGTTGTAGGAATTCCAGGAAGACTGGCACAAGCAGTACTATTTCACCCCACTGCAGCCAAATAGGGACAGTAACTGGGGCAGGAAAAGCTAAGGCTCCTGCTCCCTAACTTTCTACCACCTGCTCTTCCTGGACACAGAATAGAAAATGGTCCCTCTGGCCATCACACAAAATCACAGAAGCATAGGGTGTCAGAGGTAGAAGGGTCCTTTAGAGACCATGACTTCCAATGTCCTTGTTGAATATATGAGGAAATTGAGCTCCACTGAGGGAAGGATCTTGCCACCATGGTCTCCTGATTTTTCATTCAGGAAACCAGCTAGCCTGACATTCAAGGGCAGAGTTGGCTTCTGGCACTGTTGCTCTGCAGGGTGCATATTCTAGAAGTAAGCAGCAAAAACAGCACAACCCCACAGTACTGCTCTGGATGCTACCGAGTCCTTCTTCCTGGTCGTCTTCCAAGAGCACAGGCAAGCATCTAGGAGTGGTGTTACGGTGTCACACAAATAGCCACTGACGTCTGGAAAATGAGCTGTCATCTGCCTCAGTCCTGTACCTTGTAGCTCTACATTCTGATGGTGGGTTGGCCTGACATGTCATCAAATTTATCCTAAGGAAATTAACAATGGCTTCTACAGGCATATCCCTCCACACATATAAAAAAGAAAGCACCCTCTCTTCCTGGCATACTCAATGGCGCCCTCTCTCGGCATAACCAAGAGCATAACGGTTAAGGACAGAGACTTTAGGCCAGGCTGACCTGAGTTTGAGTTTCTGATCCGCTTCTTACAAGCTGTCTGATCTTGAGTAATTTACGTAGTCTTTCTGTGCCTTCTCTTCCTAATATATGAATGGATTGCACCAACCCATAGGGTTGTAACGAGGATTAAATTAAACAAGGGTGTGAAGTGCTCAGCACTGTACTGTAAATTCAAGTCATTGGACTGTGAGCCTCAGGCGGGCAGGTAGGAGTTGAGTCTGCCTTGTTCATCCTGAATCCTCAGGACCCACCAAAAAGCCTGGCCTTTAACAGAGGCTCAATATAATCTGATGAACGAATTTGCTAGCCCAAATTAAAGATTCATCACTGTGACTGACATATCTTACAGTGTCCTCTGCTTACATCCCAAAAACAAATTAAGAACACCCAGAAGCTGATTTTACAGGTTTTCACTAAAGAATTACTAGCAGGAGAAAAAGAGGTCTTATTTCCAGCAAGATGGTGTACTACATACTCTTTAGACACTCCTACCAGAAACAACCCAATACGCCAGCTAGAAGAAAAACCAACTTTCATTGCATCAATTAATTCTCAAAAACATAAGACATATTCAGAACCAAAAAAAACCAAGTGAAGACTGGAACTCAGAGATGTTAATGGTGCCTTTAAGCTACATGGAGTGGAGATCGGAGACAAAGCCCAGAGCCCACCCAAGGTGAGGACTGCAGCAGAAAATCCCCTTCGCAAAAGCCAAGACCCCAAAAAGTTATGCATTGGTGTCAAGGTGAACTAGAACAACACCACCCTACTCTCTACTCCCGAGGGACTGCAAGGCACATTGCTTGTACTGAGCCTTGGCAATGAATGTAGAGGGAAATCTCTCCCTTAGAATTTGTAGCTACAAGCTAATGCCAATAAGAGGATTTGCAGCCTGAATTCACTCTACTTGGGTGGTCCAAAACTACCAAGCCAAGAATTCTAAGTGGTCTCAAATTGGTAACGACCACAGGCTTCTGGCAGAAGTCAGTGCAGATCCCCTGGAGGAATCCACCTTCAACACGGTCTCGAAGATTGCCCAGAGGTAACATTCTGATAGATGAACTCAGTACCACAATTCCATAACACACAAGATAACCAGGAGTCAGCAGAAACAACCGGTAGTATATTTAGACCCACGAAGACCTCAAACACTGGAATCATTAGACATAGAATTTTAAGATTTTAGCATATTTAGTGATGTTTTAAAAGGATATTCGAAATTATGAGTAAAGAGTGAGCATCGGCTGGGTACAGTGGCTCATGCCTGTAATCCCAGCACTTTGGGAGGCTGAGGCAGGCAGATCACTTGAGGTCAGCAGTTTGAGACCAGCCTGGGCAATGTGATATAACCCCATCTCTACTAAAAAATACAAAAATTAGCTGGCTATGGTAGTAGATGCCTATAATCCCAGCTACTCTGGAGGCTGGGGCAGGAGAATTGCTTGAATCCAAGAGGTTGAGGCTTCAGTGAGCCAAGACGATGCCACTGCACTCCAGCCTGGGCAGCAGAGTGTGACCCCATCTCAAAAATAAAAAATAAAAAAAAAAGAGCAAGCATCTAGAAAAGTGACTTCAGAGATTTTTTTTAAAAAGAACTTCTAGAAATGAAAAAAACATGCTGACTGAAATTTAAAACTTGGTAGATTCGTTTAACAGTAAATTAGACACAGTTGAAGAAGAATAAAACAGAAATCATAGAAATGGAAAATAAAGAAGAGAGAGTAAGATACATGGAGAACAGCGTGAAAAGTTGTTACATATACCTAATCACAATTACAAAAGGAAAGGAGAAAAAGAATGGGGCAGAGGAAATATTGAAAGAGACGATGGTCATGAAATCAGCCAGCATCACTAGAAATGTTCATGAATTTCATAAATATTGCATAAATAATGAAAGTAAATAGCTACACATTTAAGAACCTAAAAAAAGTCCAAGTAGGATAAATAATCAGAAATCAATACCTAATAGGGTTATAGTTAGCAAATAAAAATAAAACACTCCTAGTTAAATCTGAATTTCAGATAAGCAATGAAGAACGTTCTCAGTATAAACATGCCTTATGCAGTAATGGGAACATACTAGTACTAAAAACATACTTGTTGTTTGTCTGAAATTCAAAGTTAGCTGAGCATTCTGTATTTTTTCTGGCAACGCTAACACCTAGACATAGCACAGTGAAACTGCAAAACACCAAGGAAAAAAGAGAAATTTATAAAAGCAGCCAAGGAGATGAGACAGATGGCCTCTAAGTCAATGACAATTAGATTAACAGCTGACTTCTCAACAGCAATAAGAGTTGCCAAAACTCAGTGGAATAATGTCTTCAGTGTGTTGGGGGAAAAAACATAACTAGTATTCTATATCTAGAAAAAAATACCTTTTAAAATGAGACTGAAACAAAGACATTTTCAAACAAATAAAAACTGAGCAAGTCTGCCATAAACAGATCCCCCCTCAACTTTTTTCAGTGCTAACATACTCCTTCAACAGGAGAAAACTGATCCCAGATGGAAGTCAAAGAGACAAAAAGAACAGAGAGCAAGGAAGATGGTGACTATGTAAGTAGTTCCAAGCAACAGATTGACCATACCATTAATACTATGAGGATTAAAAACCCAAGGGGGTGGCCAGGCCCAGCAGCTCACACCTATAATCCCAGCACTTTAGGAGGCCAAGGCAGGAGAATCATTTGAGTCCAGGAGTTCAAGACCAGGAGCAACATGGAGAGACCCCCGCCTGTGCAAAAAAAAACTTTTTAAAAAATTAGCCAAGCATAGTGGAGCATGCCTGTAATCCCAGCTACTCAGGAGGCTGAGGCAGGAGGATCACTGGAGCCCAGGAGATAGAGGCCAAAGTGAACCATGATCACACCACTGCACTCCAGCCTGGGTGACAGAGTAAGACCCTGTCTACTAAAATAAAATTTTTTAAAAGTAGAATTTAAATACATGACAACAATAGAATCAAAGAGGATGATGGAGTTTTAGAAGATGCTTGTATCTGGGGGGAGAGGATAATGGTGATTAATTTTAGAATCTGATTCAGTAATTGGGCATAGAATAATGAGTACAAGAATTGCAATAGGCCGGGCACGGTGGCTCACGCCTGTAATCCCAGCACTTTGGGAGGCTGAGGCGGGTGGATCACGAGGTCGAGAGATCGAGACCATCCTGGTCAACATGGTGAAACCCCGTCTCTACTAAAAATACAAAAAACTAGCTGGGCGTGGTGGCGCGTGCCTGTAATCCCAGCTACTCAGGAGGCTGAGGCAGGAGAATTGCCTGAGCCCAGGAAGCGGAGGTTGCGGTGAGCCGAGATCGTGCCATTGCGCTCCAGCCTGGGTAACAAGAGCGAAACTCCGTCTCAAAAAAAAGAAAAAGAAAAAAAAAAAAAAGAATTGCAATAAAGCATATCACTTTAAGGAGATGATTAAGATGGAATTAGAAAAATAATCACTCTCCTCAAAATAACTAGAAAAGACAGGGAGAAAAAAGAAATAGCAAAATAAAAAGAAAAAAATCCAAATGAATTGTAGATTACCTAAAATCCCAGTTATCAGGGTAGGTTTTTAAAAAACAAGTTAAGTACCATTTATGAGAGTCACAATGAAAATATAATTACCCAGAGGGGCTGAAAGGGAAAGGATAGATAAATATATCCTAGGCAAATACTAACAAGATGAGAAAAGATTGGGTAGTTTTATTAACATCAGTTAATTTAATACAAAATGTGTCTCTAAGGATAGAAAAGGTCGCAAAGTAATAATAAAAGGTTGATTTTACCAGGAAGATACAATAATTCTAAATCTAGATGCAAGTGATAATATAACCAATAAACATTTCGGGGAAATGTGACAGAAAATTGACAAATCCACTATCATAGTAGAGATTTTAACACACTTTTCTCAGTAATTGACAAACTAAAAATTAACACAGACCAAAAGGAATCAAGCATGCAAAAAATTTGACTGAAGTAATTAAGAAGCTTGATGTGATGGATAGATAGATAGATGATTGATAGATAGATAGATAGATAGATAGATAGATGGATAGATAGACTTGCACTCAGCATACTTTCAAGCATAAATGAAACAATTTTCATAAATATTTCAAAGATTTTGTGTCATGCAGATCAGATTTTCTAAGCACAGTGCAAATGAGTTAGAAAATCAATGACAAACCTAATTGGAGAAACTCCGTATGTTTCCTAATTTATAATGTAAAAAATTGACTCTTGGATCAAAAACAAAATCACAATAGAAATTAAAAGATATTTAGGCCGGGCGCGGTGGCTCAAGCCTGTAATCCCAGCACTTTGGGAGGCCGAGGCGGGTGGATCACGAGGTCGAGAGATCGAGACCATCCTGGTCAACATGGTGAAACCCCGTCTCTACTAAAAGTGCAAAAAATTAGCTGGGCCTGGTGGCACGTGCCTGTAATCCCAGCTACTCAGGAGGCTGAGGCAGGAGAATTGCCTGAGCCCGGGAGGCGGAGGTTGCGGTGAGCCGAGATCGCGCCATTGCACTCCAGCCTGGGTAACAAGGGCGAAACTCCGTCTCAAAAAAATAAAAAATAAAAAAATAAAATAAATTTAAAAAAAAGATATTTAGAATTGGATCATAATGAAAATATATCAAATCTTGTTTCTTCCTCATTCCAGTTGTTGGCAGGCGCAGTAGCTCATGCCTGTAATTCCAGCACTTTGGGAGGCCGAGGCGGGTGAATCACGAGGTCGAGAGATCGAGACCACCCTGGTCAACATAGTGAAACCCCGTCTCTACTAAAAATACAAAAAACTAGCTGGGCGTGGTGGCGCGTGCCTGTAATCCCAGCTACTTAGGAGGCTGAAGCAGGAGAATTGCCTGAGCCCAGGAGGCGGAGGTTGCGGTGAGCCGAGATCACGCCATTGCACTCCAACCTGGGTAACGAGAGCGAAACTCCGTCTCAAAAAAAAAAAAAAAAAAAAAAGAAGCATGACAATTGAACGAAATACGTAATACTTGATTAAATCCTGGATTAAAAGAGAGAAAACAACTATAAAGTTTATTATTTTGACAATGGGGAAATTTGAGTTTGGACTATATGTTAGATCATAGTATTTTACCAATGTTAAAGTTCCCAAGTGTGATCATCATATTGTGATGACATAGGAGAATGTCTTTTCTATTTTTTTTGTTGTTTGTTTTTTGAGACGGAGTCTCTCTCCTTCGCCCAGGCTGGAGTGCAACGGCATGCTCTCAGCTCAGCAACCTCTGCCTCCCGGGTTCAAGCAATTCTTCCTCATCCTCCAAAGTAGCTGGGATTACAGGTGTGCACTACCACACCCGGCTAAGAATGTCTTTTCTTTCAGGAAATAGATGCTTACTTGTTTAAGGCTAAAGTGTCATGAGATTTCTAACTTACCAATAGTTCTAAAATCAATGAGGAAAAGAGAGAGGGCAGAGGGAGTAGAGAAGAGAGAAGTAGAAGAGAGACAAAAAAAAAGAGAAGAGAGAGAAAGTGGGCATAGATGTGGCAAAATGTTAACATTTGATGAATCTGTGTAAATGATGAATAAGTCTTGCAAATTTTGATAGGTTTGAAATTTTTCAAAATATGTTGTGGCAAAATTTATGCTGAAAGAGACAAGATTAATAAAACTGAAAGATGTTCTGACAAAACTGATCTTTAAAATAGATAATTCAAATAATAGAAATGAAAAAGAGGGCATACCTGCAGGTGCTGTGGAGATTGAAAAGACAATGAGCAGATGTTACAAACCATTTGAATGCTTAGACAAATTGGATGAATTCCAAGGAAAAAGAATAAATTACCAAAATCGACTCAGGAAGAAACAGAAACTCTGAATAACCCTAAAACTATTTAAAATGTTTGCTTCCACATAAACCTTCACACAAAGAAAAGATCAACAAAGATGATTTTATCCCCAAAAAATTGGGAATAAATATTTCCAAATTTACACAAACTATTTCAGAATCAAGAAAAAGAGGAAACACTTCCAATTCATTTCATTATGCTTAACCTTGATTCTAAAACCTATTAAGGGCAGTATGATGAAGAAAAATTACATGTCAATGTCACTCATGAACACAGATGCAAAAATCCTAACTAAAATACTAAAAAACTAACCCCAGCAATGGATATCAAAAAGAGTGATAAATACACCATAACCAAGTTGTGGTTATCATTTCTGACATCAAGATTGGCTTAACATTACAAACTCGCTTAATATACTTCACCACATTAACAGATTAAAGAAGAAAAATAGGCCAGGCGCAGTGGCTCACGCCTGTAATATCAGCACTTTGGGAGGCTGAGGCGGGTGGATCATGAGGTCAAGAGTTCTAGACCAGCCTGGCCAACATAATGAAACCCGACTCTACCAAAAACACACAAAAAAATAGCTAGGCATGGTGGTAAACACCTGTAATCCCAGCTACTTGGGAGGCTGAGGCAGGAGAATCACTTGAACCCAGGAGGTGGAGGTTCCAGTGAGCTGAAATCGCGCCACTGCACTCTGGCCTGGGCAACAAGAGCAAAACTCAAGAAAGGATAAGAGAAAGAGAGAAACAGAGAGGGGGGGAGGGAAGAAGTGAGGAAGGGGAGGGAAGGAAGGAAGGAAGGAAGAAAAAAAGGGAGGGAGGGAGGGAGGGAAGAAGGAAGGGAGGGGAAAAATAGGCCAGAGGCCAGGCTTGTTTGCTCATGCCTATAATCCCCTGAATAACCCTAAAACTATTTAAAATGTTTGCTTCCACTTTTATTTAAAATGTTTTGCTACACTTTGGTAGGCCGAGGCGGGCACATCACAAGGTCATGGGTTCCTGGGCAACATGGTGAAACAGTCTCTACAAAAAATGTAATAATTAGCCAGGCCATGCTTGTGCGTGCCTGTGGTCCCAGCTACTTGGGAGTCTCAGGTAGGAGGATTGCTTGAGCTCATGAGGAGGAAGTCAAGGCTGCAGTGAGCTGAGATTGCACCACTGCACTCCAGGCTGGGTGACAGAGTAAGACCCTGTTTCAAAAAAAAAAAAGAAGAAAAAAATAACGTGACTATTTCAGTTATGCAGAAGAATTATTTAGTATAATTCAATAGCCATTCATGATAACCAAAATAAAAGTTTGCAAACTAGAAGTAAAAGGGTGATTTTGCTGAAAGCATTTGAAAAAAAAATTAAAATTAAAAAGAAATCTCTTAACTTGTTAAAAAGTACCTGAGAGAAAGAGAAGAAATAAATCCCTTGAGCCCAGGAGGCTTCAACATCATACTCAGTTATGAAACACTGAAAGCATTCTCTTTCAGGTCATGAGCTGGTTAGGGGTCTCCTCATGGAGACCCCATCAATGGCTCTGCCCCTCACTATACTGAAGTTCCTAGCTAATGTGGCTACACAATACATACAAACAAGAGGTATACACATGAAAAAAGAAGAAAAAGATGCCATTATTATGTATAGAAACAAAATGTATGTCAAAATTATTAGAATTAATAAAAATATAAAGAATGATTATAGAATGCAGAGTAAGTCTATAGGAACCCATTGTATTTCTCTTTTGAAATTTCTTATTTTAAGTTTTTTCGTTATTTGTTTGTTTTTCTTTTCTTTTCTTTTCTTTTTTTTTTTTTGAGAACGAGTCTCACTGTTACCCAGGCTGGAGTGCAGCGGCATGATTTCAGCTCACCACAACCTCTGCCCCCTGGGTTCAGGTGATTCTCCTGCCTCGGCTGACTGAGCAACTGGGACTACAGGCACCTGCCACCACACCTGGCTGATTTTTGTATTTTTAGTAGAGACATGGTTTCACCATATTGGCCAGGCTAGTCTTGAACTCCTGACCTCAACTGATCCACCCGCTTCGGCCTCCCAAATTGCTGGGATTACAGGCGTGAGCCACCGCACCCAGCCTGTTTTAACTTTTGTATTTTAATCTTTATAAAAAATATTTTTTTGTAAATATTTTCTTGTCTTTATTTTAATCTGCAAACCCTTGTGTTAAGAGCTGACTTTCAATAGATTGCAGCAAGGGAGCTGCTCTGCTAAGTACAAAACCCGACCCAGAAGCAGGTTGTCTCTGAGTAGTTTCCTATCAGGAATTCACTGCATTTCTAAACACCAGCAATAAAATTTGAAAATGAAAGTTTAAAAATACAATGCAGTATAAACAAAATTTGCAGTAGCATCAAAAAATATAAAGTACCCAGGATCAAGTTAAACAGAAATTGTGCTAGGTGTTTGTAGAGAAAATAAACATCTCTCTTTAAATAAATGCAGAAAGATACTGTGAATAAAAAGACACAACAAAATAAACACAACAATTTTCCCTCCACTGATCTATAAATTCCATTTAATTCCATTTAATTCCAATAAAACCCCCAGCAGTATTTATTTTGTGGAACATTCAGCTTCATTCTACAATATATGTCGAAGTACAAAACATGAAAATACTTCAAGGCCGGGTGCGGTGGCTCAAGCCTGTAATCCCAGCGCTTTGGGAGGCCGAGGTGGGTGGATCACAAGGTCAAGAGATCGAGACCATCCTGGTCAACATGGTGAAACCCCGTCTCTATTAAAAATACAAAAAATTAGCTGGACGTGGTGGTGCGTGCCTGTAATCCCAGCTACTCAGGAGGCTGAGGCAGGAGAATTGCCTAAACCCAGGAGGCAGAGATTGCAGTGAGCTGAATCGCGCCATTGCACTCCAGCCTGGGTAACAAGAGCGAAACTCGGTCTCAAAAAAAAAAAAAGAAAAAGAAAATACTTCAAAAGAGAAACGAAATGTGATTTGTCTTTTAAAATATCAAATTTTTCTTTTTGTTCTGGGTTTTTTTGTTTTTTGTTTTTTGGGTTTTTTTGAGATGGAGCCTCACTCTGTAGCCCAGGCTGGAGTGCAGTGGTGTGATCTTGGCTCACTGCAACATCCGCCTCTGGGGTCCCGGTTCAAGCAATTCTCCCACCTCAGCCTCCCAAATAGCTGGGACTACAGGCATGTGCCACCATACCTGGCTAATGTTTTAATTTTTTGGAGAGATGGTGTTTCACCATGTTGCCTAGGCTGGGCTCAAGTGATCTGCCTGCCTCAGCCTCCCAAAGTGCTGGGATTACAGGCATGTGCCACTATGCCCCGCTAATTTTTGTATTTTTCGTAGAGATGGGGTTTCACCGTGTTGGCCAGGCTGGTCTCAAACTCTTGACCTCCTGATTCGCCCACCTCAGCCCCCCAAAGTGTTGGGATTACAGGCATGAGCCACCACGCCCAGTCAAAGATTATTTTAAAGCTATTAATTATTAAGACAATGAAATATTGGCATGGGATCGACAAATTGATCAACAGAAAGAATAGAGAGGCCAGAAATAGAAATATGTCAACATAAGAGTTATGACCAGGCCAGGCGTGGTGGCTCACACCTGCAATCCCAGCACTTTGGGAGGCCAAAGCAGGCAGATCACCTGAGGTCAGGAGGCTCAGACTAGCCTGGCCAACATGGCAAAACCCTGTCTCTACTAAAAATACAAAAAATAGTGGGGCATGGTGGCAGGTGCCTGTAATCCAAACTACTTGGGAGGCTGAGACAGGAGAATCGTTTGAACCTGGGAGGCAGAGTTTGCAGTGAGCCAAGATCATACCACTGCATTTCAGCCTGGGTGACAGAGTGAGACTGTCTCAAAAAAAAAAAAAAAAAAAAAAGGTTTATGACCAACTTGGCATTAAAGATCAATGAGAAAGGATGGACTCCTCAAAGATGACAATTGGTTATACATAGGGGAAAGGGGTGACATTAGAGTCTTACCTCACACCATACATAGAAATGAGTCTGACATAGATTAAGGCCTTAAAAAGCTTTTTAGTAGATGAAAAACAATAATTTTTTATGGCTTTGAGGTAGGAAAAGGACTTCTTAAACAAGAGATAAAATAACTTACCACGAAAGAAAATGATAAAAGTGATTCATCAAAACGTGAACTTCTTTCTTTGAAATTTTTTATTTCCAAAGGTTATTGGGGAATAGGTGGTGTTTTGTAGCATGAGGAAGTTTTTTTTTTTTTCTTTTTTTTTTTTTTTTTTTGAGGAGGAGTTTCGCTCTTGTTACCCAGGCTGGAGTGCAATGGTGCGATCTCGGCTCACCGCAACCTCCACCTCCTGGGTTCAGGCAATTCTCCTGCCTCAGCCTCCTGAGTAGCTGGGATTACAGGCACACGCCACCATGCCCAGCTAATTTTTTGTATTTTTAGTAGAGACGGGGTTTCACCATGTTGACCAGGATGGTCTCGATCTCTTGACCTCGTGATCCACCCGCCTCGGCCTCCCAAAGTGCTGGGATTACAGGCTTGAGCCACCGCGCCCGGCCTTTTGAGGAAGTTCTTTAATGGTGATTTGTGAGGTTTTGGTGCACCATCACCCAAGCAGTGTACACTGCTCCCAATTTGTAGTTTTCTATCTCTCACCCCCTCCCACCCTTTCCCCGAGTCCCCAAAGTCCATTGTGTCGTTCTTATGTCTTTGCATCCACACAGCTTAGATCTCACTTATGAGTGAGAACATACATCGTTTGGCTTTCTATTCCTGAGTACCTCATTTAGAATAATAGTCACCAATCTCATCCAGGTTACTGTGAATGCCATTAATTCATTCCTTTTTATGACTGAGTAGTATTCCATTGTGTGTGTGTGTGTGTGTGTGTGTGTGTGTGTGTATCACATAAAATGTGAACTTTTATCAAAATGCATCATAAACAAAGTGAATAAACAAGCCACAAACTGGGAAAAGACATTTGTCATCCATAATCAGATTAACCTCAAGAGCTCTTACAAACCAAGAAGTAAAAAATAAAACAATCTAACAGACAGAAGACTTAAAGCAAGCAGTTCACAGAAAAGAAAACCCAAATAACTAATAGACATGTAAAGATATCCAACCTCATTAGTATTCAGGAAATGCAAATTAAAACTATAATCTGCAGAATCACAAAGTCCAATCACATTGAGTGTAATCAAGGATCGTGGAACAAATCCACGATTTGTTGAACAAAGTCGATCATAGTGTTTGATTCAGATCTTAAAGAGAATACATATACTGCTGGTGGGAGTGTAAATTGATACAAGCCCCTTAAAAAACAATTTTATGTTATATGGAAAAGCTGACAATGTACATTCTCTTCCCCTCCTAGGTACCCACCATGGGGAAACTCTGTACACACACACAGCAGAAAATGTAGACAAAATGCTCAGAGTAGCACCGTTTGTAACAGCAAAAACTGGAAACAATTAGAAAGGCAATCAACTAGAGAATGCATAAAACAAAAGGGGCACATCAATAAATGCATGTAGAATGTGAGATAATACGGCAGAGAAAATAAATGAATTACAACTACCTGCAGCAACATGGATGTATTTCGGGAATGAAATGCCGACTATTAAAAGCAAGTCAAGGAAGAATGTAAGATTCCATGCTTATAAACATCAAAAATGCAAGAACTAGACAATATTTATTCTCAGAAACACAACCATGCAGTTAAAATACCTCTGAGGTGGGAAGATTAGGGGATAAGATTGAAAAGGAGGTACACAAAGGACCTCAAATGTAATGGTAAAGTTGTTTTCTTACAAAAGGTGGTGAGTGGTGGGGAGGAAGAGAGGGTTCAAAGTTAATTCATTGAGTGAAGTTTTCCAAGTCAGTCTTCACCGAAAGGAGGGAAGATGGGCCCCGTGTCCCCTTCACTGAGTGTGTTAGAAAGCAGAAACGAGGAAAATTGCGAGAGACAAGCAAGTAAGAGAGACAGGAGAGTCTGGAGATAATGGAAAGAGCAGGGCACAAATCGCAGGAGGACGGAAAGGGGCCAGTTAAGGGCTTTACTATATAAGAACTCGTTAATCCTTATGATCCAATGAGAGAGATATTATACTCATTTTACAGATGAGGAAACCGACATACTCAGGCTACTTGGCGGACTCCTCTTCTAACCCTGAAATGCCCCAAGATTCATCTCTAGGGTTTCTAGGAACTCACCCAATCCACAGCTTTTAATGCCACCTGCCCACCAAAGACCCTCACATTGATTATCTCTAACTGAACCTCCCTACCAGCTCTGGGAGCCTGCTCAATGTCCACACGTGGGTGTCTAATCAGCATCCCAAATCTAACACGTCGAATGGAAATGCTTGGTTTTTCTCAGGGGCAAAGCATCAAGCCCCAAGCATAGTGGGGAGGACATGTGTACAGGAGGTCAGCCCTCAGTAGGGTGAAATAAATAGAAAAGTAATGAGATGCCTGGGAGCAGCTGCCACCACCTCCACCCACAATAGTAATGAGTACAGCTTGTGCCCAGTTTTTGGTTTCTAACTATGTTTTCTACTAAAAAGAACCACAGATCCTTAGAGAATGGGCTTATTCCAGGGCTGGGGCATGGAAGTACAAGATGGACCTGGAACATCTTATTGTATCAGAAAGAAAGGACGCACTGTCCTTTCAAAAGGACAGAAAACAGCCTAAAAGGGCTCCTGCTGGCTAACTCAGGGGCAATTTGAGTCTTACAAAATAATAATAATAATAATAATGTAAATGTTATCCATCACATCAACAAGCTAAAGAAGAAAAATCACACGGTCATATCAATAGACGCAGAAAAAGCATTAGACAAAATCCAATGCCAATTCGTGATAAAAAAAAAAATTAGTAAAAACTCTCAGCAAACTAGAAATAGAGAGGAACTGCCTCAACTTCTTAAAAACCATCTACCAAATAAATCTGCAGATAACATCATACTTCACTTGATCTTGGCCAAAAGGCCGAGAGGCTGTAGATAACATCATACTTAATGGTGAGAAACTAGAACCTTTTCTGCTAAGGTCAGGAACAAGGCAAGGATGTCCCTTCACACCACTCCTCCTTTTCAACATATTAGAAGTCCTAGCTAATGCAATAAGAAAAGGAAATAAAAGACCTATAGGTTGGGATGGAATAAACGAAACGGTCTTCGTTCACAGATGACAGGAACGTCTATGTAGAAAATCTGAACGAATCAAGAAAAAAGAAACTTCTGGAATGAATAGCAATTATAGCAATGTCACAGAACACAAGGTCAATATGCAAAAGTCAGTCACTTCCCTGCGCTCCAGCAATGAACCAGCGGAATGTGACATTAAAAACACAATGCCATTAGCACCCCCAAAATGAGAAACCTAATTATAAATCGAACAAAATAAGTACAAGATCTATATAAGGAAAACTACAAAACGCTGATGAACTAAATCAAACACTAAATAAATGAAGAGATCGTCCATGTTCGTGGACTATGATCTGGACAGATACCAGTTCTCAACTTAATCTACAGATTCAATACAATCTCAATCAAAATCCTGACAATTATTTTGCAGATAGTGACAAGCTAGTTTTCTGTGGACTAGCATATGACCCAGAATGGCCAACACAACATTGAAAGAGAGCAAAGTTAGAGGACTGACATTATTCAACTTCAATACTCCGTATAAAGCTGCAGTCGTCAAGACAGTGTTGTATTGGCAAAGGGAGAAGCAAATAGATCAATAGAACATAATAGCTAACCCAGAAATAGATCCACATAAATACAGTCAACTAATCTCTGGCAAAGGAGCGTGGACAATACAATGGACCAAAAATAGTGTTTTAATCAACAAAAACTATTTTGTTGATTAAAAAGAAAAAGTGTTGCTGTGATAGCTGGACATCCACATACCAAAAAAAAAATAAATCTAAAAACAGACTACAACCTTCACCAAAATTAACTCAAAATGAGTCAGAGATCTAAATGCAGAACTCCCAGAAGATAATATAGGATAAACCTAGTTAACCTTGTGTGAGGCAATGACTTTTTAGATACGACATCAAAGGCACAATCCATGAAAGAAATAATCGATAAGTTGCACTTCATTAAAATTAAAAACATCTGCTCTGGGAAAAACATTGCCAAGAGAAGAACAAAACCAGCCACAGAATGGGAGAAAGTATTTGCAAAAGTCATATCCGATAAAGGACGGTTACCCAAAATACACAGCCAGGTGCCATGCCACACACCTGTAGTTCCAGCTACTCAGAAAGCTGGGGCAGGAGAAATACTTGAGGCTAGGAGTTTACGGCTGTAGTGTGCTATAATCATTCCTGTGAATAGCCACTGCACTCCAACCTGGGCAACATAGCATGATCCCAACTCAGAAGGAAAAAAATACAAATAACTCAGAAAACTCAACAATAAGAAAATGAACACCTGATTTTAAAATGAGCAAAAGACCTGAACAGACTCTTCGTTTACTAAAGATGATATACAGAGGGCAAATAAGTATATGAAAAGATGCTCAACATCGTATGTCATTATGGAATTGTAAATTGAAACAACAATGAGATATCACTATATACCTGTTAGAATGTCCAAAATCCAACAGGAACTGTCATTCATTGCTTGTGGGAGTGCAAAATGGTACAGTCACTTTGGAAAACAATTTGAAAGTTTCTTAATAAACATAACATACTCAAAACTAAACATATGAGGCCGGGCACGGTGGCTCACGCCTGTAATCCCAGCACTTTGGGAGGCCGAGGTGGGTGGATCATGAGGTCAAGAGATCGAGACCATCCTGGTCAACATGATGAAACCCCGTCTCTACTAAAAATACAAAAATTAGCTGGGCGTGATGGCGCATGCCTGTAATCCCAGCTACTCAGGAGGCTGAGGCAGGAGAATTGCTTCAACCCAGGAGGTTGAGGTTGCGGTGAGCCAAGATTGTGCCATTGCACTCCAGACCTGGGTAACAAGAGCAAAATTCCGTCTCAAAAAAAAAAAAAAAGAAAGAAAAAAAAGAAAAACTAAACGTATGATCTAGCAATCACATTTCGTGGTATTTACCCAAATCAGCTGAAAACATGTCCACAAAAAAACTTATACACTATGTTTATAACATTTTTATTGCCAAAACTTGGAAGCAGGCCAGGTACGGTCTCACGCCTGTAATCCCAGCACTTTGGGAGGCCAAGGCAGGCGGATCATGAGGTCAGGAGATCAAGACCCATCCTGGCTAACACAGTGAAATCCCATCTCTACTAAAAATACAAAACATTAGCAGGGTGTGATGGTATGTGCCTGTAATCCCAGCTACTTGGGAGGCTGAGGCAGGAGAATCGCTTGAACCCAGGAGGCGGAGGTTGTAGTGAGCCAAGATCGCACCACTGCACTCCAGCCTGAGCAACAGAGAGAGACTCTGTCTCAAAAAAATAAAAATAAAAAAAATCTGGAAGCAACCAAGATGTCCTTCAGCAGGTGACTGAATAAATAAACTGTGGCGCATCCAGACAGTGGAATATTATTCAGCACTAAAAACAATCAAGCCATGAACATTTAAATGCACATTATTAAGTGAAAAAAGCCAATCTGAAAAGGCTATATATTTATAATTCCAACTCTATGACATTCCAGAAAAGGCAAAAATATGGAGACAGTGAAAGGATCAGTGGTTGTCAGAGATTGATGAGGGGGATGAAAGGAAGAGCACAGAGGATTTTTCGGACAGCAACACTATCCTATATGATACTATAATGGTAGATACATGTCATTGTACATTTGTCAAAACCCATAGAATGTACAGCACCAAGAGTGAATCCTCATGTATAGACTTCGGACGATTCACTGATTATAGAAAATGAACCACTCTCTCATGGAACATTGATAGTGGAGAGGTTCTATATATGTAGGGGGAGGTGGCAGATGGCAAATCTCTGTAACTCTCACTCAATTTTTCTGTGAACCAAAAACTGTTCTGAAAAATAAAGCCTATTAAAAAAAAAAAAAAAAAGTAGGCCAGGTGCAGTGGCTCACACCTGTAATCCCAGCAATTTGGGAGGCCAAGATAGGTGGGTTGTTTGAGCTCAGGAGGTCGAGACTAGCTTAGGTAACATAGGGAGACCCCATCTCTAACAAAAATACAAAAAATTAGCTGGATGGCACATGCCTGTAGTCCCACATACTTGGAAGGCTGAGATGGGAGGATTGCTGGAGCCCAGGAAGTCAAAGCTACAGTGAGCCAGGATCACGTCACGGCACTCCAACCTGGGTGACAGAGCAAGACCCTTTCTCAAAATGATAATAATAGATTATAATCCACTGAGTAAAAAAGGAAACTATGGTATGAGTAAATAAATAGAAAGTTCAATGAGGAATGAGATCTCTGGTTTCCAAGTACCTTCTCCAAAATACTTATTTTTATTTATTTACTTTTTTTTTTTTTGAGATGGAATCTCACTTTGTCGCCCAGGCTGGAGTGCAGTGGCATGATCTCGGCTCACTGCAACCTCCATCTCCCAGGTTCAAGTGATTCTCCTGCCTCAGCCTCCCAAGAAGCTGGGATTACAGGTATGCACCACCATGCCCAGCTGATTTTTCTATTTTTATTAGAGATGACGTTTGACCATGTTGGCCAGGCTGGTCTTGAACTCCGAATCTCAAGTGATCTGTCCACCTTGGCCTCCCAAAGTACTAAGATTACAGGCATGAGCCACCTTGCTCAGCCAAAACATTTATTAATTAAAAGGAGAAAAATTATGACCTGACAGTGGAGAAATACAGGCAGACACCACCTTAACCGAAGAACTTCATCGGTCATGGGACAAGTCAGAATCACACCACCCCACGGGGCAGGAAGCAGTGTGAACAGCCAGAGTGCCGCTGCTGTGGGATTCCCACCAACACTGTATAAACTGAGTCTAATACGAAGAAACAGCAGATGAACCCAAACTGAAAGGCAAACTACAAAAAAAACTAGCCTGTAATCTTCAAAAGCATCAAGGTCATGGAAATTGAGGAAAGGCTGAGGAGCTGTTCCAGGTTGCTGGGAACTAAGGAGACATGACAGCTGTCTGATTCTGAATCGTGTCCTTTGCTATAAAGCACCTTATGAGGGGACAACTGGACGACCTGGAATGGGGTCTGAAGATTAGACGGCAGGAACAAACCCATGTTCATGTCCTGATTTCAATCGTTCTGTAGACCTACCTTGTTTGTAAGAAATGCAGCTCCAGTTTCAATGGTGCCTGATACTAATGTATCAGGTGGCTTCACTATTTTCAGCCAAATGCCATCCTGGGTTAGAAACAGCCCAAGAGGGCCTGACCAGAGCTCTGTCACAGCAAAGGTGTGGTAAGGACATCGATGGGCTCGGTGGCTGGACAAAATTCATCCAACCTACTGACCCAACCATGATCCACCCATTGCTTGCTAAGCAGAGAGTGGCCAGACGCATGCCTGCAACCTGTAGGCCAAGGGCTGGCTAGGCAGGTGGTTTCAAGGGGATAACCCCTCTTCCAGGACCACCCGGATGAGTAAAGGCAGACAAGCAGGTAAGGGTGAGTGTGACACCCAGAGACTGTGCTCTTCCTGCCCTCACCCTGTCCCACCCCAACACTGGGCCACCTTTGGGAGCTGACATTCACAGATTCTCTGTCGGCAGCGCCTGCTCCTGGTGCCAGACTCCTACTTACAGCCATGATCAGATATGACCAGACTCCTTCTGGTCCTGGAAACCAGAGTCACTTGTTGACTGTCTTTATGGACCACAGTGCTTGAGACATCTCAGGCAGCCTAAACCCGAGCTTCTACCTGCCTCTGACTTGCTGTCAGGCATGTGCTGAGCCAAGCAGGATGGGGAATGACTGATGGAGGTGTGGAAAGGATGAACTAATTTCATGCAAAAATTTTTTTAAAGAACCTCTTAAAGGCCGAGTATGGTGGCTTACACCTGTAATCCCAGCACTTTGGGAGGCCAGGGCGGGCAGATCACCTGAAATAGGGAGTTCGAGACCAGCCTGACCAACATGGAGAAACCCCATCTCTACTAAAAATACAAAGTTAGCCGAGCATGGTGGTGCATTCCTGTAATCCCAGCTACTCCAGAGGCTGAAGCAGGAGAATTGCTTGAACCCAGGAGGTGGAGGTTGCAGTGAGCCCAGATCACACTGCCATTGCACTCCAGCCTGGGTAACAAGAGTGAAACTCCATCTCAAAGAAAAAAAAAAAGAGAACCTGTTAAAAAATCATGCTAGTTGCGCCATGTTGGCAATCTACTATTAAATGATAGCAGGCAAGAAAGGTTTTTTATACTGTTCTTGCAACTTTGAGATTGTTTTAATTTTTTTTAATTTTTTAGACATTCTTTTATAGGATATTCACATGCTAAAGAATGAATTTGGACCCCAACCTCATGCCATATAAAGAAATTAACTTAAAAGGATCAACAACTTAAATATAAGAGCTAAAGCCATAAAACTCTTAGAACATAAGGGTAAATCTTCACGACCTTGAATTTAGAAATAAAATCTTAAATATGACACCAAAAGTACAGGCAGCAAGAGAAAAAAATGAACAAATAGGACTTCATTAAATTAAAAACTTTTGTGCAACAAAAAAGTGAATAGGCAACCTACAGAATGTGATAAAATATTTACAAATCACATGTCTTATAAGGGTCTTCTAGCCAGAATACATAACAAACTCCTGCAGTCCAACAACAGAAAGACAAATAACTCAATGAAAAATGGGCAAAAGATTTGAATAAACAGTCATCAAAAGAAGACACACAAATGGCCAACAAGCATAAAGAAATAAAAATCAAAACCACAGTGAGGGGTGGTGAGGTGGCAGGTGTTGGTCAAAAGACACAAAATTTCAGTTAGACGAGAGGAATAAGCTCAAGAGATCTACTGTACAACATGGCACCTGTAATTAATAAGAGTGTATTATATACTTGAAAACCGTGAAAAGACTAGATTTTTTAAGTGTTCTTGCCACAAAAAATAAATATGCAAAGTAATGTACATGCTAGCTACTCTACAAAATATACACATTTCAAAACATCACATTGTACACATAAATAGGTATAATTTTTATTTGTCAGTTAAAGAATATTTTTTAAAAATCACAATCATGCCCACTGTCATAATTATAATTAAAAAAAAAAAAGAAAAGAACAAATGTTGGCAAGGGTGAGGGAGATTGGAAACTTTATATTATGTTTCTGGTTGAAATTTAAAATGGTGCAGCCCCTTTTTCTTTTTTTTAAGACAAAAATCTCACTCTGTCACCCAGGCTCTCTCAGCTCACTGCAGCCTCCATCTACTAGGTTCAAGTGATTCTCCTACTATAGCTTCTTGAGTTGCTGGGATTACAGGCATGCACCACCACGCCCAGCAATTTTTTTTTTTTTTTTATCTTGTTTAGTACAGACAGGGTTTCACCATGTTGGCCTGGCTGGTCTCAAACTCCTGACCTTAAATGATCTGCCCACCTCAGTCTCCCTAAGTGCTGGGATTACAGGCCTGAGCCACAGCATCCAGCCAATGTAGCCACTTTGGAAAGCAATTTGGCAGTTCTTCAAAATGATGCCGTATGGCCCAGAAACTCCACTGCCAGATATATTCCCCAAAAAAATTGCAAACAGATACATGTGCATGTATGTTCATAGCAGCATTATACACAACAGCCAAAAGACATTGGGAAGCAACGGTCCAGTAGGAATGAATGGATAAACAAATAGTGATATATACCTACAATGGAATATTCTTCAACCGTAAAAAGGAATAAAGTGCTTGAGACATGCTACGTCATGGGTGAACCTCAAAAACATTATACTAAGTGAAGAAAATAAGACACAAAATGTCACATATTGTATGGTTCCATTTGTGAAATATCCAGAATAGGCAAATTCATAGAGACAGAAAGCATATTGTGGGAGAAGGGGTGGGAGAGTAGGAACAGGGAGTAATCGCCTGATGGGATGATGGTAATGTCCTGGAAATAGACAAAAGCAGTAGTTGCATAACATCCCAGCAACTCAAGAAATCAAATGGACTAAATGCCACTGAATTGTCCACTTTAAATTGGTTAACTTTACATTCTGTGAATTTTGTCTCAAATTTTTAAAAAACAAACGACTAGTTTCCTTCCCTGACTTCATCTTCTCCCTATATTAAAAGGTCCCTATGAACTTTTGGATTATAACCCAAAGTGTAAAATAAATATCTGTGTGTCCATACTGACACAAATAGATGAAGGAAGAAAGGAAGGAACGGAGGGAGGGAGGGAGGGAGGGAGGGAGGGAAGGAAGGAGGAATTTCCCATGCAAAATAATTTCAAAAATATACGTAGACACTCCCCTACCTCACAGAAGTGGAGTTTTTTTGTTTTTTTTGTTTTGTTTTGTTTTTTTGAGATGAAGTCTAGCTCTATAGCACAGTCTGGAGTGCAGTGGCCCAGTCTTGGCTCACTGCAACCTCCGCCTCCCAGCTTCAAGTGATTCTCCTACCTCAACCTCCCAAGAACTACAGGCCTGCGCCACCGAGCCTGGCTAATTTTTGTATTTTTAGTAGAGATGGAGTTTCACTATGTTAGCCAGGCTGGTCTCAAACTCCTGATCTCAGTGATTCACCCGTCTTGGCCTCCTAAAGTGCTGGATTACAGGTGGGAGCCACCGCACCTGGCCAGGAAGTAGAGATTAACTCTCCACCCGTTAAGTATAGGTTGCCTACCTCGGCCTCCCAAAGTGCTGGGATTACAGGCATCAGCCACCACACCTGGACTGTCTGTACTATTCTTGCAACTTTTCTATAAATCTGAAATGATTCTAAAATACAATGTTTAGGGCAGATCACCTGAGGTCAGGAGTTCAAGACCAGCCTGGCCAACATGGCGAAACCTGGTCTCTGCTAAAAATACAAAAATTAGACAGGTGTGGTGGCACGTGCCTGTAATCCCAGCTACTCAGGAGACTGAGGCAGGAGAATTGCTTACCCCAGGAGGTGGAGGATGAGTGAGCATGGTGTCAGAGGCCTCTGAGAGGGGCTAGGTGTTTGCAGGTCCGTGGATCAAGGACATGGCGGATCCTTTTCTACCCTGTGAATTTTGAATAAAAATGGTTTAAAAAGCAGTATTCTGAAGCAAAAGTGACAAAACGTTGATCTCTGTCCAGATACAGGCACCCAGATGTATATGAATAATTATGTGCTGTAATTTTCTGCGTGTTTGAAAGATCAGAATCTCAAGCAAAGGCCCTGCATGCCCTAAGGCCCTGAGGCAGGATGAAGTGCAGCCACTGTGGGCTGGAGAGCGGGAGCAAGGGACAAGGTGGCACAGGATGAGGGAACTAGGTGGGGATGTGATCCTGCAGCCACAGAAGACCACACCCTGCCCACACATTCCAGAGGCTCCCATCCCTGCCAGTCTAGTGCCATGCCTTTCTCAAGTGCTAACAGAGCCCCTGAGTCTGCCTCCTAAATCACCCAGTACCACCCCTGGCCCAGCTCTGCTGTCTCCTGAACATGACAAGTTCATTGTTCCCTTTTTCCCAAGGGCTGTTTTTCCCCAAGAGGCAGCTCTGAGCTGGCAGGTTTCTGTGGGCAGATGCCCCGGGCCAGGGCTCACAAAGGCAGTATTGTCTGGCTCAGCAGAGCAGGATCCTCACCCCATCCTCCAGCGCCCACATCAAAGAGAAGAAATCAAAGCTCCTGCGGGCGCTGGAGAACACAGCCCATCCCTGGTCCCAGAGGAGCTCTCTTGTGGTACATTTCACCCCTCGCAGATGAGGAGGGACACAGAGGCAGGGTACTAGCACAGGACATGGAAGGCAGGGCTAGAACGGAGAGCTCACAGCAGATAAGAAAATCATACCAGACTGTACTGAGGTCACACGGCCAGCTAGAGAGCCCAGGCCCTCGAGTCCTCTGCCCAGTGTCTTTCCTGGCATACAAGGTGGCTTCCACATCAGCAGCTGGTGAAGACACCACAGCTAGGCCTCCCACCTGCACCACTTAGTAGCTGGGCTCTCCGGGCAGTCAATGACCTCCCTGACCTTGACCCCTCAAGGGTGCCAAGTGCAGTGTCTGGTGCATGGTGAACATTCAACAAATGGTAGCTCTTCTCACCGTGATGCCCTAGAAACAGCCCACTGGAGAGGTGTCACCTGACAGCACACTCACCTACGACAGGTGGCCTGGACTGAAACACGAGGAGGTGAGGGCAGCAGCGGGCAGGGCACCTCAGGGGCCGTCCCAGGTATGGCGGGCTGCCTCAGGCCTCAGGAAGGACCCTCGCAGAGAGACCTCCAGCCTCACCCCCAGGCTCACCAGATGTGTGGTGACTGAGCACAATCAGAGCCACAGGATGGGTAAGGGGATTGGGGAGGCCTGGGGGGCCAATCCCTGCTCTGCCACAGGAGACATGTGTTACTCTGGGAAAGTCATTTTGCTCTCTGAGCATAAAATGGAGAGTCTGGACTCCATGAAACTGAAGGCCCCTTCAAAATGAAGGTCCTATGAATGTATTTTATCACCAAAATCCTCCTGAAAGGAATAGATAGGTAGATAGAGATGGTTGGATGGATGATGGTGATATAAATAGAAAGATGATAGAGAGATACGTACATATATACATACATACGAATTGGTTAGTTATTATCCTCTTTTTTTTTTTTTTTTCTTTTTGAGATGGAGTCTCACTCTTTTGCCCCAGCTGGAGTTCGATGGCACAATCTCAGCTCACTGCAACCTCTGTCTTCTGGGTTCAAGCGATTCTCCTGCCTCAGCCTCCCAAGTAGCTGGGACTACAGGCACGTAGCACCACACCCAGTTACTTTTTGTATTTTTAGTAGAGATGGGGTTTCACCATGTTAGCCGGGATGGTCTCGATTTCCTGACCTTGCTATTCACCGGCCTTAGCCTCCCAAATTGCTGGGATTACAGGTGTGAGCCACCGCGCCTGGCCAGTTATTATCTTCTTTTAAGGCTAACAGAAAGGAAGAGAAGGAGAAGACAGAGGAAAGAAGGGAGACAGGGGGGGAAGGAAGATTGTCCTTTGGGCATCCAGGGACCAGCTGTTGGAAAGGTAAGTCCGGCTCCCTAGGGGGCTGGTCCTCCAGGAATCACTACAAGGCTCAGAGACTCAGACCTCAAAAAGGCATAAAATAGAGGCTCCTGAAGAAAGACCTGTCTCTTGCCACTCCGCATAAGGACAAGCCCCGCCCTGTGACTCTAAGAGCGTTACCCCTGCCAGACCGCGGGCAGCCTATCCACGAAGCCTGGCCTGTACTGTGTTTGTGCTGGAATCTGTTAGAAGCCCCAGGCCTGAGGAAGAAGGCAAAGCCTACAGAGTCAGATTTCCCGCTAACTACAGAGACTACCGTTCATAAGACAAGATACACCATGGGCGAAACACAATATAACTTAGTGAACTAAGGAGTCTGCAGGTTCAAGTGAGCAAAGTGCTTGCTCTGTGTTGGTGTTTAGCCTCTGCTGTGAGCCACTAACTTGTACACTGAGCTCCTGAGCACCTCCATGTAAGTAACGACAGGCATCTCAAACTCATCTAAAATTCACCTCCACAACTACTCCAGATATTAGAACTAAAACTTCGGAACCACCCTTGACCCTCTTCTCTATCCCACTTAATTGCTGTCAAGACTCCTGGTCCCTCCTCTGCATATCGGCCAGCACGTGTTAGGCACGCTGCATGCCAGATGCTGTTCTAAACACTTTCCATATTAAATCATTCCATCTTTGGCCAGGCAAGATGGCTCGCATCTGTAATCCCAGCACTTGGGGAGGCTGAGGCTGAAGGATCGCTTGAGGCTAGGAGTTCAAGATCAGCCTGGGCAACAGAGTGAGATCCTGTCTCTACAAAAAATAAATCTAAAAATTAGCCAGGTGTAGTGGCACGCACCTATGGTTCCAGATACTCGGGAAGCTGAAGTGGAGGATTGCTTGAGACCAAGATGTCAAGGCTGCAGTGAGCCACAATTGTGCCACTGCACTCCAGCCTGGGCAATAGAGAGAGACCCTGTCTCAAAAAAAAAAAAAAAAAAAAAAAAAAAAAAAGTCATTTAGTCTTCATGGTGGCTCTGTGAAGTAGGTACTTGTATTCCCATTTTACAGAAGAGGAAGCTGAGGCGCACAGAGGTTAAAGTAGCTGTGAAGCAATGGGGCTGAGGCCCAAGGCAGGACAGGTGGCCCAGTGCCTGTGTTTCACCGCTCCACCAAATAGCCCTCCAAGGACTTCCAATCACCTTCACCACCACGGCTCCAGCCAGCTGGCGAGGTAGGAGGGTCATTTGAGCCCAGGGTTCAAGATCAGCCTGGGCGACAGAGCAAGACCCTGTTTCTGCAAAATATTACAAAATTAGCCAGGTATGGTGGCATGCACCTGTAGTCCCAGCTACTCAGGAGGCTGAAGCAGGAGGATCACTTAAGCTCAGGAGTTCGGGGCTGCAGTCAGCTAGAATGGCACCACAGCAGTCCAGCCTGGGGGACAGAGTGAGACCCTGTCTCGAAAAACTAAAAATAAATTTGTATAAATAAATAAATAAGAAACATGGATAAATAAATTGGGATGTGTTTACAAAACAGAAAGCCCACAGCAATTAAAAAAAAAAAAAAAAAAGAGTGAAGCATTGCTACCATTAGCAACATAGGTGATTCTCATAGTCATAATGTTCAGCAAAAGAAGCACAAATGAAGACATTATGAGTGATTTCATTTATATGAAATTCAGGAACAAACAAACTAATCTATGGTGGTAAAAGATTAGCAGCAGTTAGAAGGATGATTACCTCTAGTAGAAGCTATTGATCGGGAGGAGGGAGGAGGGAGCCTTCTCGGGTGCTGGAAATGGTTTACATCTTGATCTGGGTAGCATATATGCATGGGCATAACAGTTACTCAGGTATGTATACATGCAGAAACTCACTGAGATGTGTGCACTTCATCTAAATTTTATTTTAAATCAAAGCATCCAGAAGAGAGAAAAAGGAACACCAGTGCATTTGCCTCCTGAGCCTCTTCTATCAGGGCAAAAATGTTTCCCAATGCCCGAGCAGCTTCCCCCAAACATCTCATGGGCCACAGCTGGATCACATGCCCACCAGAGACCCATCACCTGCAAAGATAGGTAGAAATATTATGATTGGCCAAGTCCAGTCATGACCCAGCCACTACAGCTGGGCACTCTATTGCTGGAACAAAACCAGGGTTCAATTACCAAAAAAAAAAAAATGGTGAAGGCTCAGTGGGCAGCCAACAGTGTCTACCACAACTGCAGAGAGCTCAAAAGATACTGAAAACTCATCCCAGGTAGGAAGCAATAGGAGCAGAACTGGCCAGTGCTCACTGGGCACTCACCATGTGCCAGGCTTTGTGCAAAGTGCTGATGTCAGGCTCTCCTATTCAAGATGGTGGCCAGTGAAAAAGGATGCTGAGAAATCATAAGGGAAAGAGGTCCAAAAAATATTGCCAGGAGCCAGCTGTATCAGTCAGGGTGCTCCAGAGAAACAGAACCAAAAGGATGGATAGGTGGATAAATGGATGAATGGGTGGGTGGGTGGGTGGATGGATGGATGGATGATGGACAGGTAGATGTGTGGATGAATGGATGGAGGAGTGGACAAATGGGTGGATGGGTGGATGGATGAATGAGTGGGTGAATGGATGGATGGTTGGGCAGATGGATGGATGGATGGATGGATGAATGGGTGGGTGAATGGATGATGGATGGATGTATGGATGGATGGATGAATGGGTGGGTGAATGGATGCATGGATGAATGGGTGGGTGAATGGATGGATGGATGGATGGGTGGGTGGGTGGGTGAATGGATGGGTGAATGGATGGATGGATGGATGGATGGATGGGTGAATGGATGGATGGATGGATGGATAGATGGATGATGGACAGGTAGATGTGTGGATGAATGGATGGAGGAGTGGACAAATGGGTGGATTGGTGGATGGATGAATGGGTGGGTGAATGGATGGATGGATGGATGGATGAATGGATGGATGGATGGATGGATGGATGGATGGATGGATGGATGGCTTTTAAAAAATTGACTCACAGGATTGTGGAGACCAACAAGTCCAAAATCTGCAGGGCAGGCCAGCAGTCTGAAAACTCAGGCAGGAGTCGATGCTGAAGTCTTAAGCAGAATTTCTTCTACTCTAAAAACTTGAGTTTCTGCTCTTAAGGCCTTCAACTAGCTGGATGAAACCCACCCATATTATTTAGGGTAATATCCTTAATGTTAACTGATTGTGGATATAAGCCACGTCTACAAAATACCTTCACAGTAACATCTAGGTTAGTGTTTGGTTGGATAAGTGGGTCCTATAGCCTAGCCAAGTTGACACATAAAACAAACCAGCAAACCAGCTGTCCCAACCTTAATAGATTTCCATTACTATCTCTCTCATTTCCCTAATTAACCCTACCCCAACCAATTCCCCATCCCCAGCTCCCCAGGGTTAACCTCCAGACATGGTCACGTCCACCGTCAAGTCTTCTAGGGGTCTCACCGGGTGGGGCTCCACATTGAGTGGGAGCAAAGGGAACCAGAAAGGTGTTTCTAGCAGGAACCTGGAACAGGAGACCAGGACTGGGCCAAATAAGCCACAAAAACCTAAGAAAGAAAGAAAAAAAGCCTACTCCCCAGAGCAGATGATCTTTCCCTGAGTTCTCGGCTTGTTCTGCTCCATGGATTCCTTAGTACTTACTGTCTCTCAGAAACATATTTCTGTGATATATACTGTAAATCTGCTTCATTTGAAATTCATAGTTAATGACCTATTCCCTTGTATTCAGGAAACAGAGTAAGGTTCCGGCTTTTAAAGGCCAGGAGTTTACTAGCCAGATATGACAAGTATTACAAAGTATAGGCCTGCTCTAAAAGCACTTAAGAAACAGTCTCCATCAGAAATTTCAAGAATACCTTCGAATAACATCATTTATCTGCCAAGAGGCCAAGGAGATGGGGAGTGGTGGTGGCAGAGAGTAAATGAGTATTTTATCAAATCCGTGCTTTCGACTCCCATTGGGAGAGGAGGTAAATATTTACTAACCCTTCTCACCGTGGAAAGATTTGTTAGCATGCTTATATGGCCAAGGGCGTGTGCACAGGTACAAGCGTGTACAAGCATTTGTGTGCACCAAAACCCCCTCTCCTCCGTCCACCAGCCCCCAAGGCTAATATAAAAATAAACTCTGCCATTCTCTGACCTCTAGCATCAAAGAGGTAATTTAATAAAACCAGTATCCCTGTTTTCGGGTGGACCCACTTAACTGAAACCCAAAGCCAGCCCTGGAGTAAATTGGGCTGTGGACAAATCGATTAGGTCCATCCACACTTTCTCATTTTCTATAGAGTCAGAGCTTAACCAGGTTAATTTTTGTTAAACACATTACCCAGGTACTCTCCTCTTACCAGCCCAATGATTTTGTGTCAGGCCTGAAGGATTGTAATTGCAATCCAGCGAGACGCCAACTGAGCCCCGTGATTTACGGAGGACTCCGGAGCGCAGGCCGCCTCCTACCTGCCGGCTGCTGGATGGGAACTTTCTTCCTTAAATCTTAGCATGACTAATGGATGAGGGTCCAGAGCAAGATGCCTCGCGAGAGACCGTCCCCAGGGGGAACAGGCTGCTGCCTCTTTTGAGGACCCAACTCTGTGGTTGTCTCTAGGCCTGTGACGGAGAGCAAAGACCTCTTTGTTCCGTGGAGCAGAAACTCAGGAGGGCTCCTGGGCACCGGCCTTGGGTATTGCTGATCATTCCGAGTCATGCCCGTTCCCTGGGAAATATGACCTTCCTAACTGTTGTCCAGGGAACATTTCCTGGCCTCATTTTCCCATCTCCTCCTGGCCCAGGCCGCAGGCTTCTCTGAGACAGGCCCAGTGCCTCTGCCCCACTTCAGACCCATCTTCTGCTCCCCTCCGCTCTCACTGGGCCTGACGCCCACACATTCAGCTTTTCTTATTTATTGATTGATTGGTTGGTTGGTTGGTTGGTTGGTTTTTGAGAACAGACTGAAGTGCAGTGGCACAATCTCGGCTCACTGCAATCTTGCCTCCCAGATTCAAGTGATTCTCCTCCCGCAGCCTCCTGAATAGCTGGGACTATAGGCACCTGCCACCGTGCCCAGCTACTTTTTGTATTTTTAGTAGAGACAGGGTTTCACCATATTGGCCAGGCTGGTCTTGAACGCCTGACATTGTGATCCACCCACCTTGGCCTCCCAAAGTGCTGGGATTATAGGCATGAGCCACTGCGCCCGGCCTCACACTCAGCTTTTCATCCTGCTTTGCAGACACCTCACATCTCCGCACCCCAGTCCCCTCATCTGCTGAATGGGTATGACAAGGACACCTGCTCATAGAATAGTGAGGACAAAGCCTGGGGAACAGCCACCTGTGCCTGGCACACAGTAAGTCTTCAACAAATGTCAACCATATAGCTAGCATGGTGACACATGGCTGTGGTCCCCTCTACTCAGGAGGCTGAGGTAGGAGAATGGCTTGAACCAGGGAGGTGGAGGCTGCAGCAAGCCATGAGCATGCCCACAGCACTCCGACCTGGGTGACAAAGTGAGACCCCATCTCAAAAAAATTAAATAAAATAAAAAATTTTTAAAAATCAACTGTATTCATTGACCTTAAGAAGAGAAGCTGGCAAGGACAGAGAAGAAGCAGTGCTAGCAACGATGGGGAGAAACGGAAGCCCTCGTAGGATGCTGGCGGGGATGTAAGATGGTGCAGACACTTTGGAAACAGTTTGGCAGTTTTTAAAAAGTTAAATATGAGAGAGATCCAAGATGGCTGATCACTAACAGCTCGGGATTGTAGCTCCCAGTGAAAGCGCAAAGAATGAGAGGACGCCACACCTTCACATGAATTCTTGTTGCTCACGCACCAGGAGATTCCCAGCAGAGGAGCACCCCCGGGTCGCCAGCGCGACTCTTGTGACCGGCGAGGCAGTTTTGCCGGCGCCTTGGAGCGTCGGTTCTTGGTGCAGAGTCGGAAAAGCACCATCAAACTTAACGCCGCTGGTTTGGTCGGTGCAGTGAGTTGCTCAGATTTCGGCGCTGAGAATCGGTAAGTTGGACGTCCACTCAGAAACCTAATTACAAAGACGGTGAATTCAAAGACCACAGATGGATAAATTTATAACGAAGGGAGGAAAACGGCCAAAAAAGGCTGAGAATGCCCAAGATCAGAACGCCTCTCCCTCAGCGGGGGATCACAGTTCCTCATCAGCAACGGAACAAGGCTTGATGGAGAACGAGTGTGTTCCAGTTACAGAAGCAGGCTTCAAAATGTGGATAATGAGAAACTTCTGTGAATTAAAAGAACTTGTTTTAACCCAATCTAAAGCAACTAAGAACTTTGAAAAAAGATTTGACGAAATGTTAACAAGAATACACAATTTAGAGAGGAATATAAGTGAATTGATGGAGCTGAAAAACACAATAGGAGAACTTCGTGAAGTATGCACAAGTTTTAACAGCCGAATTGATCAAGCAGAAGAAAGGATATCAGAGGTCCAAGACCAACTCAATGAAATAAAACAAGAAGACAAGATTAGAGAAAAAAGGATACAAAGGAACGAGCAAAGTCTCCAAGAAATATGGGACTATGTGAAAAGACCTAATCTACGCTTGATAGGTGTACCTGAATGTGACCAAGAGAATGAATCCAAGCTGGAAAATACGCTTCAGGACATTATTCAGGAAAATTTTCCCAGCCTAGTAAGGCAGGATAATATTCAACTCCAGGTAATACAGAGAACACCACAGAGATATTCCTCAAGAAGAGCAACTCCAAGGCACATAATCATCAGATTCACCAGGGTTGAAATGAAGGAGAAAATACTAAGGGCAGCCAGAGAGAAAGGTCAGGTTACCCACAAAGGGAAGCCTATCAGACTTACAGCAGATCTCTCAGCAGAAACCCTACAAGCCAGAAGAGAGTGGGGGCCAATATTCAACATCCTTAAAGAAAAGAACTTTCAACCCAGAATTTCACATCCAGCCAAACTAAGCTTCACAAGTGAAGGAAAAATAAAGTTTTTTGTGAATAAGCAAGCACTCAGAGATTTCATCACCACCAGACCTGCTTTACAAGAGCTTCTGAAAGAACCACTACACATATGAAAGGAACAAACAGTATCAGCCTTTCTAAAAAAATTATCAAAAAGAGCATCAATATAATGAAGAATTTACATCAACTAATGGACAAAATAGCCAGCTAATGGCAGTATTAAACTCACATATATTATTATTAATTCTAAATTTAAATTGACTAAATCCCCCAATCCAAAGACAGGCAATTTGAATAAAAAACTAAAACCCATCAGTATGCTGCATCCAGATCCATCTCACATTCGAGGATACACAAAGACTCCAAACAAGGGATGGAGAAAGATTTACCAACCAAACAGAGAGCTAAAATAAATAAATAAAAAGCAGAAGTTAAAATTAAGCAACAAAGATCAAAAGAAGCAAAGAAGGACATTATATAATGATAAAAGGATCAATGCAACAACAAGAAGAGCTAAAGATCCTAAATATATACGCACCCAATACAGGAATACGCAGACATACAAGACTTATAAAGAGACTTAGACTCCCACGTAACTTCAACATTAATATTAGACAGATCAATGAGACAGAAAATTAACAACGATATTCAGGACTTGAACTCAGATCTGGAACAAGTAAATGTAATTAACATTTATAGAACTCTCCATTTTAAATATACAAAATATACACTCTTATCAGTACCACATCATATCAACTTAGAAGTTTAAAAGAAATCTTGGTTGGCTCCTTGTTTGCTATTCTCTTCCCTCATTTTCTTTCAGGTCTCCATTATTAAGGACAATTATAGGCATACCCATATTTAGACTGCATTCTAGCCCAGGCAATAAAGCAATACCCCCATCCTCTCTCCCTCTTCCTCTTTCTCTTTCTTCCTCTTCTTTTAAAAAAAATAAATAAATAAAAATAAATAAATTAATTTTAAAAAAAAAAGTTAAATATGCATCTGCCATACCACCCAGCAATTTCACGCCTATGTATTTACCCAAGAAAAATGAAAGCATGTGCCCACACAAAGACGTGTACAAGAATGTTCATAGCTGTTTTATCCATTATACTTGAAAACTGGAAACAACCCAGATGTCCATGGACAGGTGAATGGATAAACAAAGTATGGCAGGTCCATGCAATGGAATATTAGGTGGCGAGAAAAAAGCGCAAAACACTGATACCTGCTACAATGTGATGAGCCTCAAACCATTACGCTAAGTGAAAGAAGCCAGACACAAAAAATATATATGATTCCATGTACATGAAATATCCAGAACAGGCAAATCTGTAGAGTCAGAATGTGGATCTGTGGTTACCTGGGGCTGAGAATTGAAGCAAGGATAATAAATGGGCACAAGGGATCTTACTAGTGTGGTGAAAATGTTTTAAGCTGAATTGTGATGATGGCTGCACGACTCAGTAAATTCACTAAAAAGCATTGAAGTGTAATGAGTAAATTGTATGGAATGTAAATTTTGCCTCAGTGAAGTTACTTTAAAAGAGAGAATAAGAGAGGCTGGAACCTCCACTTACAGAGACGGTGTCTACCTGATCTGGTTTGGCTCTGTGTCCCCACCCAAATCTCATCTTGTAGCTCCCATAATTCCCACAGGTTGTGGGAGGGACCCAGTGGGAGATAACTGAATCATGGGGGCAGGTCTTTCCTGTGCTGTTCCCGTGATAGTGAGTAAGTCTTACGAGATCTGATGGTTTTTAAAATGAGAGTTCCCCTGCACACACTCTCTCTTTGCCTGCTGCCACCCACCTAACATGGGACTTGCTCCTCCTTGCCTTCCACCATGATTGTGAGGCCTCCCCAGCCATGTGGAACTGTGAGTCCAATAAACCTCTTTCTTTTGTAAATTACCCAGTCTTAGGTAGGTCTTCATCAGCAGCGTGAAAGTGGACTGATACACTACCATAGCTGGATTTGAGTTTGTTAGTTTTGCCAAGGGAGGGTTACAAGTTGTATTAGTCCATTCTCACACTGCTATAAAGAACTACATGAGACTGAGTCATTTATAAAGAAAAAGAGGTTTAATTTGACTCCCAGTTCTGCAGATTGTACAGGAAGCATGGCTGGGAGGCCTCAGGAAACTTACAATCATGGGATGCAGACACATCTTACATGGCCAGAGAAGGAGGAAGTGGCAAAGGGAGCAAAGGGGGAGGCGCTACACACTTTTAAACAACCAGATCTCATGAGAACTCTATCCTGAGACAGCACTAGGGGGATGGGGCTGAACATTAAAAACCACCCCCATGATCCAATCACCTCCCACCAGATCCCACCTCCAACACTGGGGATTAAAATTCAACACGAGATTTGGGTAGGACCACAGAGCCAAACCATATCACGAGGTTTTATTGATACTGAAAAGTCATGTAATACACACATCTGTGTCATTGTATGAGATACTGGTGTAAATTACCTAGTGCGGGGCCCAGCATGAAACTGGGAATGACAGCAGGCATAGTTTATAATTCATTCATTTTCTTTCGTTGGGAAAGCTCTCCTGGAAGAGGAAAGACATCAGGGATGTGTTAGGCCATTTTGCAACACTATAAAGGAATACTCAAGGCTGGGTAATTTATAAAGAAAAGACATTCAATTGGCTCATGATTCTGCAGGCTGTATAGAACACATGGTGATGGCTGGACATGATGGCTTACGCCTGTAATCCCAGCACTTTGGGAGGCTGAGGGGGGCAGCTCACCCTGAGGTCAGGAGTTCAAAGCCAGCCTGGCCAACATGGCGAAACCCCACCTCTACTAAAAATACAAAAATTAGCCAGGCATGGTGGCATGGACCTGCAGCCCCAGCTACTCTGGTTACTGAGGGAGAAGAATCACTTAAATCCAGGATGCAGAGGTTGCAGTGAGCCGATACTGCACCGCTGCACTCTAACCTGGGTGACAGAGTGAGACTTCATCTCAAAATAATAATAATAAAATAAAAAGAGGCCGGGCGCGGTGGCTCAAGCCTGTAATCCCAGCACTTTGGGAGGCCGAGGCAGGTGGATCACGAGGTCAAGAGATCGAGACCATCCTGGTCAGCATGGTGAAACCCCGTCTCTACTAAAAATACAAAAAATTAGCTGGGCATGGTAGCGTGTGGCTGTAATCCCAGCTACTCAGGAGGCTGAGGCAGGAGAATTGCCTGAACCCAGGAGGCGGAGGTTGCAGTGAGCCGAGATCGCGCCATTGCACTCCAGCCTGGGTAACAAGAGCGAAACTCCGTCTCAAAAAATAAATAAAATAAAATAAAATAAAATAAATAAATAAAATAAAATAAAAAGAAAGCATGGTGCTGGCAACTGCTTGGCTCCTGGTGAGGCCTCAGGGAGCTTTTACTCATGGTAGAAGGTGAAGCGGGAGCAGGCACGTCACAGGCAAGAAAGGGAGAGAGAGAGAGGGGAGGTTCCAAGCTCTTTTAATCAACAAGCAGCTCTCACGTGAACTACTAGAGGGAGAACTCATTCATTGCCATGGGGACAGCACCAAGGCATTCAGGAGGGATCCGCCCTCATGACCCAGAAACCTCCTACCAGGCCCCACCTGCAACACTGGAATCATCTTTCAACATGAGATATGGAGGGGACAAACATCCAAAGTACATCAAGGGGGTTACAATGGACCTTTTACAATCACCGCCAGCACTCAGGATGTTCAGCACAGGAAACACCTATAAAGTGCTATTGTCAGTGGGTACTGATTAGAAATTCAACTATGCCAGGACGGTGGCCATGGAAGTCGGAATCCGCTAAGGAGTATGTAACAACTCACCTGCCAAATCAACTAGCCAGAAAAAAAAAGTAAAACGTATTTAAAATTTAAATTTAAAAAAAGAAAGAAATTCAACTATGCATTGTTCCTTGAGCATCTTCGATTTGCTAGGTGAGGAGGGAGACAGAAAGGCCTAGAATACACTGCCTCGGCCTTCAAGGCGCTTACAGGTGCCAACCCAGGAAGGAGTGAGGGTTCCACCCCAGGCCTCCTTGGAATTTTACAGTGTGCTCAGTATTCTTGCCTCTGCTATGACAGCCACCCTCCACTTCTGCCCGCATGGCTACACTTTACAGCATCCCCACTCTGGAATCTCACCTTCCTCTATCACCAACCCACCTCCAACTCTGGGTGTGAAGTCTCCAGGCAGGGGGCAGTCTACGTAGCTGTCACAAGCACTCACCCTGGCACTCTCCTATCAGTGTTTGCCTCTGAGCTCTGCTATTTGCTGGCCATAAGAGTAAGTTGCTGAATGTGGGCCTCAGTTTCTTCACCTGTAAAATGGGCATGATAATCTCAGGAACCTCATAGGCTTAATGTAAGGACTACCTGAGTAAATACACAGAAACTGCTTAGAACAGAGTTGGGCACATGGCCAAGGGCCAGCTCTGACCATTGCTCTGTAAGCCGGGCCTTCTCCCCAGCATAGCCTCCAGGATGGCCCGGCTGCTGCTGCCAGCTTCCAGGCTATGCACCTCACCCCTTTGGTAAGCAGAGAACTGGCAGGGAAGGGACTCCCACTGTCCCCCACGTGTCATTGGTGACAGCCCTGCATCTGTGATGTCACTGCCGTTGCGTGATTGTGAAAATAATGGCTCTCCCTCCTGCTGAAAGGCCAGCTCCTTCAGCCAGGGACCAGGTCAGTTCCTCTTCACTTCCGTGCCCCCAGCTATTTTACCGCAGGGCCTGACAAGCACTCACTAAATTTTTATGGAAGGAAGAAAAAGAGGAAGGGCCAGGCACGGTGGCTCATGCCTGTAATTCCAGTACTTTGGGAGGCTGAGGCGGGCAGATCACCTGAGGTCAGGAGTTCAAGACCAGTCTGGCCAACATGGTGAAACCCGGTCTCTACTAAAAATACAAAAATTAGCGAGGTGTGGTGGTGTGCGCCTGTAATTCCAGCTGTTCGGGAGGCTGAGGAAGGAGAATTGCTTGAACCCAGGAGGCAGAGGTTGCAGTGAGCTGAGATGACGCCACTGCACATCAGCCTGGGTGACAGAGCAAGACTCCATCTCAAAAAAAAAAAAAAAAGAGGAAGATGATGATGGGAGGATGGGAAGGGAAAGGGAGCCACTGGCTAGAGCCCCCTCCCGAGATAAATGTTACTGTGATCAAGCAGACCTCTCATCCTGAGACCAGTCTTCAAGTCTGAAGGCATTGGGGTAAAATAGGAATTTTAATTATAATAGGGCAAATAACCCACTAATTAGTACCATATTTCTCTGTGCTTCAGCTTCCACAGAGAGTGTAATTATAAGCCACCGTGTATGACTCTGAACCCCTCAAGGCCCTTCTTTAAGCACTTCACACATATTGTTAAATCTTCACAGCAACCCTCAAAGGAAGGTACTATTACGATCCCCATTTTACAGATTAAAAGAACTGGGGCCCAGAGGGTTTTATGCCTGAGGCCACATAGCTAGTAAATGGCAGAACCAGGTTTGTGCCCACATAGTTTGATTCTAGAACCTGTCCTTTTAACTCTTACATGATGCATCCAGAAGACAGGGAACCATTTAAGCAATCAATAAGCAGCATTTCTTTTCTAGCACTGCGGAGCTGGAAACTCATGCTAGGAAAAAGGGCCGTCTCAGGCCAGGCGCTGCGGCCCACGCTGTAATACCAGCACTTTGGGAGGAGGCCAAGGTGGGCAGATCATGAGGTCAAGAGACTGAGACCATCCTGGCCAACACAGTGAAACCCCGTCTCTACTAAAAATACAACAACAACAAAAAATCAGCTGGCCGTGGTGGCCTTCAACTGTAGTCTCAGCTACTCAGGAGGCTGAGGCCGGAGAATCGCTTGAACCCAGAAGGCGGAGGTTGCAGTGAGCTGAGACTGCATCATTGCACTCCAGCCTGGTGACAGACGAGAGTCCATATCAAAAAAAGAAGAGCCGTCTCAAACAATTGCCACTAGTACTGTAAGGCTGGCAGATCCCTCCAAGACTTTGTCATTCACTCAGCAAACATTTATTGAGTACCTAACCCCTCTGTGCCTTAGTCTCCTCATCTGCACAGTGGAAATAATAATAACAGAACATGCCTTTTAGGATAAGGCACTTGGACTACAGCCTGGCACACAGCAGGCGGCTCAGTAGGTGCTTTTGTTTCGTTTTGTTTTGTCTTTAAGATGGAGGTTCACTCTTGTCACCCAGGCTGGAGTGCAATGGCGAAGTCTCAGCTCCCTGCAACCTCCGCCTCCCAGGTTTAAGTGATTCTCCTGCCTCAGCCTTCCGAGTAGCTGGGACTATAGACATGTACATGCTGCCACTCCCAGCTAATTTTTTTGTTTTTTAATTCTAGTAGAGACAGGATTTCACCATGTTGCCCAGGCTGGTCTCGAACTCCTGAGCTCAGGCAATCCGTCGACCTTGGCCTCCCAAAGTGCTAGAATTACAGGCGTGAGCCACCGTGCCCAGCCACTATTAAGGTATTCTATTCTTGATCTAAAACATCATTTCAGAAAAGAAAGACTTCACTGCCTCACTGCTATCCTTTGGTAACTGCAGGAGAAAAGCCAGTGGCTCTCGCTGGCATCTCAGGACAGGGCTCCGTGGCTGGGTAGGAGTCATCTGCAGGAACATGCATCCTCCACTGCTCGGGGCTGGGCCGACCGCCGCATCCCAGCTGAGCCTGCTTCTTTACTGGTCTTGGGAGTTCTAGGGAAGATTTTTTCCCCGCCTGTCCATGAAAGCAGGATGAGTCATTTTACTGAACCGCACTGTGGTGTCTAGTGAAGGAATGTGCCACTGGTGGAAAGATCTGGATGGGAACATTATAAATGTTTAAGCACAAGGGAGGTCAACGCACTATCACTTGGTGTAAAACACAGTCGTCTACCCACCCTTCCCGCTGAGGGCCGAGCTCACCGGCAGAAGGAAACAGGACCTCAGGCCCTCGCCGCGTTTCCGGAAGGCAGTGGACTACGCCATCTCATGAGAATGTGACGTGAGGAAGATATATGGACACCTACTGAAGCCAGAGAACCGATTCCAGCTGATCCTCCATCTCTCGCTAGTTTCATCCTTCAGCCACTCACCAGGGAGACGGAACAGCAGAGGACAAGGTCAGGAGCACACCTCTGACCTCACAGGACCCTGAGCCGGCGACCTGTGCCTCAGTTTCCTTATGTGTAAAGCATAGTTGGTGATAATTACACGGTTCTCCCTGGGCTGCCGTGAGGATGTAATGCGACTACCCGGGTTCGGGTCTTAGCGGAGGACTTGGCACACGGCACGGTCTCCGCACGCGGGGCCAAGCTGGCGCGGCGTTTCCTCCCTCCAGGCGCCACGCTAAGTCCCGGCCCTCATCATCTCATGAACCCTCACAACACCGCATGAGGTCGGTATTTTATTTTCCTGTTTTCCAAAAGAGGAAACTGAGGCCCAGCAAAGTGACGTGCCTTTGGCCACGGGCATGTGGCCTCAAAGCCTGGCAGGCCCCTGAGGGCACCCCAGCTGCAGGCACAACGTGCTCCCACGGCCCTCACCACCCTCCCCGTGCAAAGGCCTTCCCGGGCCTTCCTGACCCCTCCTTCATCTCTCCACCCTTTCCTGCCGCAGACTCAGCTTCCTCTCCCGAGACAGGGTTCCAGTTATCTTAACACAAAAGCAGCTTTATTGGAGGCAGCTTCCGGGCCGGGGCTCTCCACGAGGGGTCTTCACGTGGTCAGGGCTGCCCTCACCCAAGCTGCAGCCTCCTGGCAGGCAGTGAAGCCCCGCAGCCCTGCCCATGGGCCTCCTGCTCCAGCCCAGGCCTGTCCTGCCTCTCTGCCCAGATCCAGGCTGTGCTGCGCCTTTTCTCATCCACAGCCCAGCTACTAATGACTACCCAGCAAGCATGCTGCCCTCACTCCACAACCAGCCGGCAGAGGAAAAGCTCTGGGCTCTCAAGCCGCCTCCTCAAGCCTCCCAGCCACGAGGGTGAGCCACGTCCCTTTCCCTGGCAGGTTCCCTTAGGGAGGCAGACCCAGGGACGAAGCCATACACCCTCTGCCAGCCGTGCCATTACAGATGTGTTTCATGGGAACCAGAAAGGGGGAAGTGTGTGCGTGCATGCACGTGTGGTTCCCAAGGCCGCCTGGTGCTGTGCCCAGAGCAATTCGAGAAGAGGGATATGATGGGGGTAGGCTCCTACTACTGCTGCTTCTGGAAGGGTCCAGGGCCACCTGGAGGGCCCCTAAACATGAAAACATCTGCTTTCCCACCTCAGCAGTTAACAGTGTCTGGCCCGGGGTCGGGGGTGGATGTCGCCCATTGTTTTCGCTTGATAAATGAAGAAACTGGAGAATGAGGGCTACATCCTAGCCTCTCTTCCACACGCACCCTCCTGAGCACACAGTGGTGCCCTGGACCTCCAGTGCCTGGGCACCACGGACTGGCTGCCTGAGACTCAGGATGTAGCAGCTTGCTGTGTGGCCTGGAGCAAGGCCTCAGCCTCTCTGGGACTCAGTGTGTCCTTGGTCTTAGCATCATTGATGGCTAAAAGGTGATGCGGTGCTGATTGGGTGCCAGTACTGATATCCTATGACACCCTTTCCCAAGCGAAACTGAGAAATGACGCCACGTGCAGTGGCTCACACCTGTAATCCCAGCACTTTGGGAGGCTGAAGCAGATGGATCACCTGAGGTCAGGAGTTTGAGACCAGCCTGGACAACATGGCAAAATCCCGTCTCTATTAAAAATACAAAAATTAGGCCAGGAGCGGTGGCTCACGCCTGTAATCCCAGCACTTTGGGAGGTCAAGGCGGGTGGATCACAAGGTCAAGAGATCGAGACCATCCTGGTCAACATGGTGAAACCCTGTCTCTACTAAAAATACAAAAAATTAGCCGGGCATGGTGGCGCGTGCCTGTAATCCCAGCTACTCAGGAGGCTGAGGCAGGAGAATTGCCTGAACCCGGGAGGCGGAGGTTGCGGTGAGCCGAGATCGCGCCATTGCACTCCAGCCTGGGTAACAAGAGCGAAACGCCGTCTCAACAACAACAAAAAAATACAGAAATATAAAAATTAGCTGCGCATGGTGGTGGGCCCCTGTAATCCCAGCTATTCAGGAGGCTGAGGCAGGAGAATCACTTGAACCTGGGAGGCAGAGGTTGCCGTGAGCCGAGATCTCATCTCATCACTGCACTCCACTCTAGCCTGGGTGACAGAGTGAGATTCTGTCTCAAAAAAAAAAAGAAAGAAAGAAAGAAAGAAAGCCAGACTGAAATCCAAATACATATGTCAGTACTGACAGACCCCAAACATCTTTGAGATCATGGAGGGGAGGGGAGGGACCCCCGCAAGGACGGGATGGGTGGAGTTTTAATCAGCTAAGAGAAGTGGGGGAGAGGCTGCTAGTTCCTTCCAGTCCAACTTGATAAAATAACTCATCCAATTGAAAGCTAGAAAGCCCCCACCCCTTGCTCCACAGAAGCAAGATGCTGCCCAGTTCCCATCTCAGCACCTCCCGGAGAGCTCTTCCAGCTGGAGCAGCTCTGCGAAACATTTCCAAACTCATTAAGCCCTGCAACAATCTAATTTTGCTTGCAAAATTTCCCCTGGCCCTACCAACACTCTCGAAAACTGCTCCCCCTTTCATTCCACCCAGTCCCCGGGTTTCACCAACCTCTTCCCACATCACCTGGCAAAGAGAAGGCTCAAGCATTTGCAGCCTACAGCAAAGACACTGAACTTGAGTTTAGATTTGGTGTGAGAGGGCACTACCTAGGTTTAGCAAACAGCTTTGCCCTACACGACCAGCCCCCACCCCACCCGCCCGCCTCTGGCCTCATTTTCTTTAGCCAGTTTCTGTTTTCTTTCAGGCCTTATACCTGGGACAGTTTTCACATCTACAGCTCAGCGCCAGGGCAGACCCTCTGGCTCCGAGTCCCACCTAAGTCCCAGCGCTCCCAGAGCAAACATAGAGTCGACAGCAGCTTGGAGCAAACGCCTTGATTTACAGTCAAGCGTAAGCTCTGCAAATTATATTTCCACAGAAACACATGAAAAACTTGGCTCTGTCATTTTGCTGACACAAATCTTTTTCTTTTTTTCTTTTCCTTTTCTTTTTCCCTGTTATTCCTCCCTCCACGGTGCCTTCCTTCCCCACCCCTCCTTCCACCCCAATCACCAGCACAAACTGAAAAGTTGCGGTTGTTCAGGCAAAGAGATTGGACAAACTGACTCGGCTTGAACATAATCTTCTCTCTGCAGCTGCAGCCCCGCTGGTGCATACATTGCTTATCACACGCCAAGGGCGGGAGGAGGCATTTCCTAGCTGCCTGGCTTGCCTTTGCTCCGCACCCAGCAGGATCACTCACTCTGAGAGGCTCAGCAGAGTGAAACAAAATCTGCAGGCCCTGCGCCCTTCTTAAGGAGTGAAAGCCTGCTATGGAATCCCCTACAACCTGCGTGGCCACGGACCTCCCCACTCCTTCCCCACTGTGTTCTCCCCAAATCCCACTATGATCCGAGGCAGATGCATTTGCTGCACATCAAGTGAGAAAGCTCCCCCGTCTCCTTCCACCCACACAGACTCACCGAGGACAGTCCCACCACCACCCAGGGCACAGAAATGTCAAAAGCAGCAAAACCTCAGAGCAAAGCCACAGAGCCACAGAGTCCTCCCAAAGCAAGAAAGTCCCCATCCCCTGTCAAAAATGCTCACTATAGGGGCCGGGCACGGCAGCTTACACCTGTAATCCCAGCACTTTGGGAGACTGAGCCGGGCGGATCACTTGCGGTCAGGAGTTCAAGACCAGCCTCGCCAACATGGCAAAACCCCATCTCTACTATAAAAAGACAAAAAATAGCCTGGCATAGTGGCACACACCTGTAATCCCAGCTACTAGGGAGGCTAAGACAGGAGAATTGCTGGAACCCGGGAGGCAGAGGTTGCAGTGAGCCGAGATTGTGACACTACGTTCCAGCCTGGGCAACAGAGCAAGATTCCGTCTCGAAACAAAAAAATGCTATCTAAGCAAGTTGTTTAGATGCTGGGGGGGGTTGGTGTGTTGAAGGAAGGCGCTGGTGTTTAGATGTTGGAGGAGTTTTGGTGTGTTGAAGGAAGGTTTCTGTCATTTCACATTGCCTGTTGCTTTTGGGTCAGGGACAGTGGTCACCAGCTGAGTGGGGGGTATAGAAACCTGATTAGGACATTTCACACACCACAGGAGGAGCGGATCACCTGAGCAAGGGCTGCGCCAGCTGGCAGGTGTTCACATCTGTTTTCAAAGGCCGTAGCCCCCATGTCAGCATCAGCTCCATTCAGAAGCCAGGGACGTTGGGCAACATAAACTCTGGAAGGAATCTAGAGCAGCCCCCACCCCACCCCAGCATCCTGCTCAGGTCCACATGGGAGAAAACCAATCTAATTAAAAGGTTCTGAGGTGCGATGCTGGTGGCAGTAATTATCTCCTGGCTCTCTGGGGGTCTCTGTCCTTCCTCAGAGCCCTCAGCATGTTCTCAAAGATAGTCTTATTTGTGCTGCAACAGTTCTGTGCAGGTAGACTTCCACAGAAACTATAGTATTGAGTTCCTAGCAAAGCTGAGGCCCAGAGAGGTTAAAGGTCATGGTGGGTCACTTTTCTCCAAGGGCATACTGTATGATTAAAAAAAAAAGAAACTGAAATTGGTAGTTTCTTAAAAGTTAAACACGCATCTAACATGAAACCCAGGCATCCCACTCCTAGCTATTGATCCAAGATAAATGAAAGTATATGTGCCCATAAAGGCTTGTACCCAGCCAAAAACTAAAAATAGCTCAAATATCCATCAACAGGTGAATGGATAAGCAAATTGGGATACACTCCTAGGCTGGAATACTATTCAGCAATAAAAAGAATGAATTAGCTCAGGTGTGGTGGCTCACACCAGTAATTCCAGCACTTTGGGAGGCTGAGACTGGAGGATTGCTTGAGCCAAAGAGTTAGAGACCAGCCTGGGCAAGTTAGTGAGACCCCATCTCTCAAAATAAAAATAAGAGTCAGGCACAGTGGCTTACACCTGTAATCTCAGCACTTTGGGAGGCTGAGGCAGGAGGATCACTTGAGCCCAGGAGTTTGAGGCCAGCCTGAGCAACATAGTGAGACCCTATCTCTCAAAAAAAAATAAAAATAAAAATAAAGGGCCAGGCGCAGTGGCCACACCTGTAATCCTAGCACTTTGCAAGGCCGAGGTGGGAGGATCACCTGAGCTCAGGAGTTTGACACAAGCCTGGACAACACGGTAAAACCCCATCTCTACTAAAATACAAAAAGTTAGCTAGGCATGGTGGCGTGCACCTGTAGTCCCAGCTACTCGGGAGGCTGAGGCAGGAAAATCACATATCTGGGGGACACAGGTTGCAGTAAGCAGAGATTACACCACTGCACTCCAGCCTGGGTGACAGAGTAAGACTCTCCCTCAAATAAATAAATAAATAAAACGTTTTAAATGTTCTCTTAGCCTTAGTGGCATTTTCTTAGAAACCTCCGTGCCATGAGAGCCAAACACAGGCGAAAGGGCAAAAGAAGAAAGACAGGGTAGAGGTGCGAGCCTGTGTACCATGGATACAGGAGGAGCAGCAGCATGGAGAGCCAGAGGCTGGGGACCCTGAGTGACCATTGGACTGCAGGCTACTGGCTCCAACTTGTCTTTCAATGGATCCAGAACATCCATCGCCATCTGCTCACCAAGAGCACCTCGAAGAGATCACTTCGGTCGTCTGCCCTAGACCTGGGACAGCCTGGATGAGTTCCGTTCTCAGTGGGGGCCGAGTGTAACACATATACACCAAATCATCTCTTCTGCTGTCGCAGCCAAAGAATCAAAAAAAAATTTAAAGGGGAGGGGATGACAAGTAAAAGAAGAAACGCAAGGAGGAAAATAAGGTGCTAGAAATGGATTCAGGATGCAGAAGGCAAGCCGTGCTACTTGCTAGAGGTGGGGACTCAATTTTGTTTCTAAGTTTTCTGGCAGTGAAGGTAAAGAAGAGGAGAGATATTAACATGATTCGTGGTGTCCAGGAGCTAGAAATGAAGTCAGTTGTTTAGGAAAGCCCAATCCTGAGCACATGAGACACATGAGGAATTCTGTGTGCCGGGGACTGTTGGTCTCACAATTTCCCCCGAATAGTACACACCATTGTCAACAAGATTCCTAAAACAGAGTGCAGGCAGAAGCTGTGGTGTGCTAGCAAACGTCATGGTGTGGAGTAGGGGATGTACAGTTATTTACAGTGGTGTAAATACTCAACCAGTTACTGTGGTGTAAATACTCCCACCACAACCCAATTTCAAGCTGTTTATGTGCAGTCACTGAACACTAGGTAAAATAACCTCAAGAGTATAATGACAGCAAAACGTAGTAAAGTCATTAGGAAGTGGGGAGTTTTGAATAACTTGTTGTCTTTTTAAATATAATCCAGTTGTAAGCTTACATAATTTGATTTTGGGGGTTATTTTGTTTTGTTTTGTTTAGACAGGGTCTCACTCTGTCACTCAGACTGGAGCACGATGTCGCTGTCACAGTTCACTGCAGACTCAACCTCCCAGGCTCAAGCAATCCTCTCACCTCAGCCTCCCGAGTAGCTGGGACCCCAGGCGTGTGCCACTAAGACTGGTTAATTTTTGTACTTTTTTGTAGAGACAGGGTTTTGCCATGTTGCCCAAGCTGGTCCCAAACTCCTGGGCTCAAGCCATCTGCCCAGCTGAGCCTCCCAAAGTGCTGGAATGACAGGCATGAAGCCCCCGTGCCTGACCTATAATTGATTTGTAATGCTGGTGGCTCATGAGATGCCTGAAGATTGAACGATTGGATCTCATACTCTACTACCAGCCAGCACTAGCTCACCAAAATCCAAGGTCGCCACATGTCCCAAGGTCCTGTGGCGGGATGCGGCGATCCCAGCTGGGTGGCAAGGGAGGTGACGGAAGCCACCTGTTAGACACAGGTGGAGATGGTGCTGTATGTGGTACTAAGGCAGGCAGGCACCTCTGGCTGAGCAGCTAGTCAGCTGCTCAGCGGGCTCTCAGAGAGCGACAGACCAGCAACCTCTGAGGATTGAGTCTGGGGCTCCCAGCTGAACACGTGCTTCAGAAATGCCCTCAGCCACAGGAAGTTTCTCTGCATATCTAGACACACACTCACAGAATCCAGGGCAGGCAGGGACTTCCAAGGACAGCCTAGTGAGTCCCTAACGCATGCATGCTGTCTATTGGTAGCTCTTTGTTTGGAAACTTCCAACTTCCACTGAGGGGGACCTCACTGCTTCCCATCATTCATTCTCTGAGTGAATTTCTTGAGTGCCCACTTGCGCCAGGCACTGTCTTAGCACTGACCAAACAGTGGTGACCCTCCATACGGGAAAACTTAAAGTCTCGTCCAGCTGTTACAGAATGACGCTGCGGTCTGTAGAGTCAGACCCACCCCAGACTGTCTCTCAGCTCCGTTTCCTCCTAGCTATGCAACCCTGGGAAATCGCTCACCTTCTGAATCTGTTTCTTCACCTGTGGAAGGAGGCTGATGGACCCTGCTGCAAATAATGTTTGAAATGGCTGGGATGGGATGGGCGCGGTGGCTCACACCTGCAATCCCAGCACTTTGGGAGACTGAGGTGGGTGGATCACCTGAGATCAGGAGATCGAGACTGGCCTGGCCAACATGGCAGAAACCCCATCTCTACTAAAAAGACTAAAAATTAGCCGGGCATGGTGGCACCTGTAGTCCCAGCTACTTGGGAGACTGAGGCAGGAACATCACTTGAACCCAGGAGGCAGAGGAGGTTGCAGTGAGCAGAGATGGCACCACTGCACTCCAGCCTGGGCAACAGAATGAGGCACCATCTCAAAAAAAAGAAAGCAATGTCTGGAGCAGGGCCTGGGTCACAGTGCGTGTTGTCAGGGGCCTTCCTCTGCCTTTCAAAGCCACACAAAGTGTGGTTCCTTCTGTACATGTGATGCCTCCAAAAAGTGGAGCAGCCCTCTAAATAATAGTAGTAATAATAACTAAGGGATGAATCCCGTGTGCCAGGGACAGAAGCAGCCCTCTAAATAATAGTAGTAACAATAACTAAGAGATGAATCCCGTGTGCCAGGGACAGAAGCAGCCCTCTAAATAATAGTAGTAATAATAACTAAGAGAGATGAATCCCATGTGCCAGGGACTGTTCCTGAGGCTCTCTGCGTTAAAACACTGAATGATTTCAACGACCATGGGAGATGGCTACTATCATTATGCAAATGAAAAAATGAAGGCCAAGAGAGGTTGAGTCACTTCTCAAAGTCACACAGCAAGGAATTAAGTGGTGTCCTCAGGACTCACATGCAGGGGAAGCAGACTCCAGCCCAACATCCTCTCCTCCTGAAGCAATGTCAGGTACCGCACCCACCCACCTTCTCTCTCCGTCCCACTGTCCCAGAACAGGACCCACTGCTCCACGAAGGGTCCCAGCACCCCAGTGCGGAAAGCACAGTGCTGGTGGGCCCTCCCCATTGCTGACCTCACCCCACCGTGGCCCCCAACCCCCAGGTCCTGGAGTGATGCCTCCTCTGACTCTCCGCCCTGAGAACATTTTCACCGGCTGAAGGCAAAAAATATCCTAGTAAAATTACCAACTTTTCTTTCTTGGAAAATACTGTTCTTTAGCCTGGCATATGTTACCTGCTTGCTTTTTTTCTTTTTTGAGACAGAGTTTCACTCTTATTGCACAGGCCGGAGTGCAGTGGTACAATCTCAGCTCACTGCAACCTCCACCTCCCAGGTTCAAGCGATTCTCCTGCCTCGGCCTCTGGAGTAACTGGGATTACAAGCATTTGTGACTATGCCCAGCTAATTTTTTGAATTTTTAGTAGAGACAGGGTTTCCCCACATTGGTCAGACTGGTCTCAAACTCCTGACCTCAGATGATCCGTCTGCCTTGGCCTCCCAAAGTGCTGTGATTACAGGCGTGAGCCACACCTGGCACTTTTTTTAAAAATATCCTTCCTTTTATGACATGATGCCTCAACTGGCATAATAAACAGGATGTCACCTCAACTTGTCCCACGATTGAGAAAAGTGGATTTTTACAAATCCATGAACGCCCAAAGGCCAGGGGCCTGGCTGTCCCCCTTGGGCTGCGACCCTCCCTGCAAGTCCACTGAGGTCCCGGCACCAGCGGGATGGTCTCATGGAGGTCCCCTGCCTCTTCGGTGTCTACTTTGGGGTGGCTCAGCCTCACCTCCCTCCCAAGAATTCCAGAGAGAATCACTCCCACCCCCACCACTGACCCATTTGCAGAAGGGCTCTCGGGGCTCCGCTGACTCACCCAGGACAGAACCCTTGCTCCTCGGGAGGCGCCCTGAGGGCCCAGCTGACAGGTTGGCCCAGAGGAGCCCCACTGCCCCTGGCAGGGGGAGCAGAAGTAGGGCTTCCCCCTGGAAGGACTGCACACCGGGGGTGGTCCGGAGGGCTTGGCCTAAAACCCTGCATGCCCAGAGCTCGGCACAAGGGCGAGAGGCGGAGACCAAAGTAGATGCTGCTGCCGGGACCCAGGCGGCCGGGCCGCGGCGGGTGGAGGACAGCTCTGGGGTCCGCAGGAGTCCGGGGTCAAGTCCACAGAGGGGCTTGCCTTCTGCCCCGACTTGGGGAGCCAACAGAATTCCTCTCTCCTTCTCATACTAACCACCCTGACACTCTCAGATATATGTACATGCTCACACTCCTCACACACGCACACTACACTCTCGCTCATATCCACTCACACTCATACACACTGACACACACACACACCGTCATGCACACACAACACACCCTCACACACATGTTCACACACTCACACTGACACACACACCCTCACATGCACACACTCATGACACACCCTCACGCATATATTCACACACACACTGACACACTCATACATCCACAGCACACACACACTCCTCCTCACACATTCTCACTCATATCCACTCATATATATACACACTGACACACTCACACCCACCCTCACATGCACACACTCATAACACCCTCACGCATATATTCACTGACACACTCACTGACACACATCCACAGCACACATGCTCACACCCATTCTCACTCATATTCACTCACACTCACACTGACACTCTCATATGAACACTCATAACACACCCTCACACATATATTCACACACTCACACTGACACACTCATAAACCCACAGCACACACGCTCACAGTCCTCAAACACACATTCTTATATCCACTCACACACTGACACACTCACTCTAGTATGCAAACACACCCGCACATATTCACACACTCACTCTGACACACTCATACACCTACAGTATACACACACTGACAGTAGCACACACACTAGCACATACTGGCACAGACAGGCACACTCACTGACACAAGCACACCTACTGACACTAACACACTGACACCTTACACTAGCACACACTCACCAACACAATCACACACACTCATACCACACCATGCATAGTCACACACTTATACTGATGCACTCATACACCCACAGCACACACATGCTCACACACACACTGACATTCACACACACATTCCACACTGGCACACACACACAAACACATTCACTCATGCACACCTTCACACATGTATTCACACAGTCATACACTCACAGCACACACACACACACTGACATGCCAGCACACACACATTCACACTAGCACACACTGACACAAGCACACACTCACTGACACATACTATACACACTAACACACTGGCACACTGACACACAAGCACACATACATATCCACTCATATTCACACTCAGCACACCCTCACACATATATTCCCAAACACACTGATGCACTCATACACCCACAGCACACACATGCTCACACTCACACTCACTGACACAAGCACGCACACTCACACAAGCACACACATATCCACTCTCATATTCACACTCATAACACCCTCATGCATGTATTCACACACTGACACACACTCACAGTACAGACACACTGCCACACTCACACTGGTGTATACACTCACAGTCTCACATTCTCACACTCATTTTTTTTTTTTTAATGATCCTTTGGGAAATCTTTTTTTTTTTAATAATTTTTTTTTAGGGCCGGGTGCGGTGGCTCAAGCCTGTAATCCCAGCACTTTGGGAGGCCGAGGCAGGTGGATCACGAGGTCAAGAGATCGAGACCATCCTGGTGAACATGGTGAAACCCCGTCTCTACTAAAAAAAAATACAAAACATTAGCTGGGCATGGTGGCACGTGCCTGTAATCCCAGCTACTCAGGAGGCTGAGGCAGGAGAATTGCTTGAACCCAGGAGGCGGAGGTTGCGGTGAGCCGAGATTGCGCCATTGCACTCCAGCCTGGGTAACAAGAGCGAAACTCTGTCTCAAAAATAATAATAATAATAATAATAATAATTTTTTTTAGATGGAATCTCACTCTGTCACCCAGGCTGGCATGCAGTGGCACAATCTCGGCTCACTGCAACCTCTGTTTCCTGGGTTCAAGCGATTCTCCTGCCTCAGCCTCCTGAGTAGCTGCAGGCACCCACCACCATGCCCGACTAATTTTTGTATTTTTTTTAAAAGAAAGGGAAAAAAAAGAAAGAGAGAGAGAAAGAAAGAAAAAAAAAGAATGAAGGAGAGGAAGAAAGAGGAAGAGGAAAAGGAAGAAAGAACGGGAGTGTTGCTTTATTGCCCAGGCTAGAATGCAGTCTAAAATTGGGTATTGAAAACCTCTTTTATACCAATAATTGTGCTTAATAATGGAGACAGGAAGAAAATAACAAACAAGCAGCCAACCAATATTTCATTTAAACCTGTAAGTAGGTGTGATGTGGTACTGATAAGAGTGTATATGTTGTGTATTTAAAGTGGAGAGTTCTATAAATGTTTATTAAGTTTACTTGTTTCGGATCTGAGTTCAAGTCCTGGATGTCCTTATTAATTTTCTATCTCGTTGATCTGTCTAATATTGATGTTGAAGTCTCCCACTATTATTGTGTGGGAGTCTAAGTCTCTTTATAAGTCTTATGTATCTGGGTGTTCCTGTGTTGGGTGTGAATATATTTAGGATCGTTAGCTCTTTTTGTTGCATTGATCCTTTTACCATTATGTAATGTCCTTCTTTGCCTCTTTTGATCTTTGTTGCTTTAAAGTCTATTTTATCAGAGGCCAGAATTGCAACTCCTGCTTTTTCATTTATTTATTTATTTTTGCTCTCCATTTGGTTGGTAAATCTTTCTCCATCCCTTTGTTTTGAGTCTTTGTGTATCCTTGCATGTGAGATGGATCTGGATTCAGCATACCGATGGGTTTTGGCTGTGTCTTTTGATTGGGGGATTTAGTCAATTTAAATTTAAGAATATATGTGAGTTTAATACTGCCATTTGATGCTAGCTGGCTGTTTTGCCCATTAGTTGATGTAAATTCTTCATTATGTTAATGCTCTTTACTTTTTGGTATATTTTTGGAAAGGCTGATACTGGTTGTTCCTTTCTATGTGTAGTGGTTCTTTCAGAAGCTCTTGTAAAGCAGGCCTGGTGGTGATGAAATCTCTGAGTACTTGCTTGTTCACAAAAGATTTTATTTTTCCTTTGCTTATGAAGCTGAGTTTGGCTGGGTATGAAATTCTGGGTTGAAAGTTCTTTTCTTTTTTTTTTTTGAGACGGAGTTTCACTCTTGTTACCCAGGCTGGAGTGCAATGGCGCGATCTCGGCTCACCGCAACCTCCACCTCCTGGGTTCAGGCAATTCTCCTGCCTCAGCCTCCTGAGTAGCTGGGATTACAGGCACTCGCCACCATGCCCAGCTAATGTTTTGTATTTTTAGTAGAGATGGGGTTTCACCATGTTGACCAGAATGGTCTCGATCTCTTGACCTCGTGATCCACCTGCCTCGGCCTCCCAAAGTGCTGGGATTACAGGCTTGAGCCACCGCGCCCGGCCCGAAAGTTCTTTTCTTTAAGGATGTTGAATATTGGCCCCCACTCTCTTCTGGCTTGCAGAGTTTCCGCTGAGAGATCTGCTGTGAGTCTGATAGGCTTCCCTTTGTGGGTAACCTGACCTCTCTCTCTGGCTGCCCTCAGTATTTTCTCTTTCATTTCAACCCTGGCGAATCTGACGATTATGTGCCTTGAGGTTGGTCTTATTGAGGAATATCTTTGTGGTGTTCTCTGTATTACCTGGAGTTGAATATTGTCCTGCCTTGCTAGGTTGGGAACATTTTCCTGAATAATATCCTGAAGAGCATTTTCCAGCTTAGATTCATTCTCTTCATCGCATTCAGGTACACCTATCAAATGTAGATTAGATCTTTTCACACCGTCCCATATTTCTTGGAGACTTTGCTCATTCCTTTTTATCCTTTTTTCTCTAATCTTGTCTTCTTGTTTTATTTCATTGAGTTGGTCTTGGACCTCTGATATCCTTTCTTCTGCTTGATCAATTTGGCTGTTAAAACTTGTGCATACTTCGTGAAGTTCTCGTGTTGTGTTTTTCAGCTCCATTAATTCACTTATATTCCTCTCTAAATTGTCTGTTCTCTTCAACATTTCACCAAACCTTTTTTCAAAGTTCTTAATTTCTTTGCATTGGCTTAGAACAAGTTCTTTTAACTCACAGAAGTTTCTTATCATCCACCTTCTGAAGCCTACTTCTGTTAATGGAACACACTTGTTCTCCATCAGGCCTTGATCCGTTGCTGATGAGGAACTGTGATTCCCCTGTAGAGGGAGATGTAGGGCACGTTGGGGGCCAGATGTATGGCTGATGGCCCCACAGGGTCGTGGGGTGAGCCTCATGCTGTGCTGAGGCACAGGATCCGAAAAATAAAGAGACAGGACACAGAAGTACAAAGAAAATGCAGCTGGGCTCGGGGGGCCACACCACCTATAAGCGGAGTCAAGCGAGGCCCTGAATGTCCAGAAGCATGAGTATTTATTGTGTATAGATTATGGGGCACGGCAGTGAGTGAAATCATCTTTAAGGATAGTGATAGGGTCGAAAGCAATAAAACATAGGGTCCACTCCCATTAGGTCACCTAGGCCAGGAGGTGGACAGTGCGCAGCAAGGGGCCCATGCCCATGAAGGCAAGGGCCGTGTGCAGTAAGGGGTCCACCCCCATTAGGTCACCGAGGCTTGAAGGTGGGCCGTGCGAAGTGAAGAGGGTGCAGTGTGCAATACTTCTATCTACAGGAAAACTACTTCTAAGAAGATTTATAGGAGGATGTTTTAAGTCACATAGCAGTGACAGAGCTGTCGAGGTTACCGCCACCTTCTGGCAGCTTCCAATGGGTTCTATGGGAAGATGCTTTTCTTTTTTTTTTTTTTCTTTTGAGTTTCGCTCTTGTTACCCAGGCTGGAGTGCAATGGCGCGATCTCGGCTCACCGCAACCTCCGCCTCCCGGGTTCAGGCAATTCTCCTGCCTCAGCCTCCTGAGTAGCTGGGATTACAGGCACGCGCCACCATGCCCAGCTAATGTTTGTATTTTTAGTAGAGACGGGGTTTCACCATGTTGACCAGGATGGTCTCGATCTCTTGACCTCGTGATCCACCTGCCTCGGCCTCCCAAAGTGCTGGGATTACACTGGGTGGCTTGAGCCACCGCGCCTGGCCGGAAGATGCTTTTCAAGCAGCACAGTAGCAAGAGCTGATAAGAGTTCACAGTCACCAAGGTGGATTGCTGTTCTGAGGGCAGCCTTCCACAAGAACTGGAGCAAGGTCCCACAACGCCTTTATCAGGAGGAGTGGCTCTCGCCCCAAGCCTGCCATACATTGGGTATCTTTACAATACTGAACGCTGCCGCCTGGGCCATGGATTCTTGTCCTGGTGTAACTGTTTTCCCTTAATTCCTGCTCTGCACTGTGTCTGCTCTAGGCATTCCTCCGATTATAAGCTGCTTATTCCTTAATTCATGCTCTGGACTGTGTCCACTCTAGGCATTCCTCCGGTTATGAACTAAGATATAATTATAGTTATATATGTAAGGAAATATTCTTTAGGCACTCATACTATCAACTATTATATTATTATATATGGAGGATTACATAAAGGAATTCTTCAAGCCCTATTTCCATAAACTAATATATGATTATGTAAAGGATTATATAAAAGGAAATAGCTGAGTAGTAACACTATAAAGTGAGATATTCCTCAAGCCCTAACTGTGCCAGGGTTCTGCTGAGCTCTCATTCCTCGGTGCCTAGATGGGGGGTTACCCACAGGAAAGGCGTTCTGATTTTGGGTATTCTCAGCCTGTTTAGGCTGATTTCTTTCCTTCGTTATAAATTTATCCATCTGTCATCTTTGTAATTACCGACTTTCCAATTAGGTTTCTGAGTAGACGTCCAACTTGTTGATTCCCAGTGCCGGAATCTGAGCAACCCACTGTGCCTGCTAAAACAGCGGCGTTAAGATTGTTGGTGCTTTTCTGACTCTGCACCAAGAACCACTGCTTCGAGGCACCGGCAAAACTGCCTTGCCGGCCACAAGAGTCACCGGCAACCCGTGGGGCTCCTCCACTGGGAATCTCTTGGTCCGTGAGCAACAAAAATTCATCTGAAAGTGTGGCATCCTCTCGTTCTCTGTGCTTTCACTGGGAGCTACAATCCTGAGCTGCTAATGATCAGCCATCTTGGATCTCTCTCCTAATTTTTGTATTTTTTACTAGAGACGGGGTTCCAGCATATTGGCCAGGCTAGTCTCGATCTCCTGATCTCAAGTGATCCACCCACCTCAGCCTCCCAAAGTGCTGGGATCACAGGTGTGAACCACTGCACCCAGCCAACACACTCATTTAGTCACACACACTGGACACATTCTTAGTCATATAATACATTCTCACTCATATGCACACTCTCGTGCTAACACACAGCCACACTCATTCACCCACTCTCAGGACACATTGTCACACATGTATTCACACACTCCACACACACGCTGACACACACTTAGACACCCACGGCACACACCCCTATGCTCATACATACTCCCAACACCCTCACACCCACAATCAGGTACACTCTCCACACACACTCACACTAACACACTCAGACACCCATGGCACACACCCCCATGCTCACACATACTCCCACCCACTCCCTTGCACCCACAATCAGGTACACACTCTCCACACTCACATTCACACACACACTACTCCAAAATCTTTCCACCAAGACGCCCCAGGCACGTCCTCACAGCTACACCAGCTGTGCCCCAAATCAGCCCCTCCTGGCTGAGTCTAACCTGGCTCAGGGAACTGGCCTTCCTGCGGCTCAGATGCGGTCCTGCTGGGGTAACTTGGAACCCTGATTTGACATTTCAGTCACCACCTGTGTCAGGTCTGGCCGGGGAACAAAGGGACATCAACAGGGAATGGAGCTGTCCTGTCACCCAGGGCCCTGCCCTGAGTGTCCACAGATGCCCTCATCTGCATGTCCTCATATATGTGTCCACAGATGCCCACCCCGGGGCTGCGGCAGTCGCGTGACACCCCAAGCTGCTGCTGTGGTCAGTGAGCAACACAGGAGCCACGGGCTGGCTCCTTCTTGCCTAGGGGGAAATGCCAAGGCCACTTGGCAAATGCCACAGCAGCACTGCACAAATGCCAGCCTCATGAGATGGCAGAAGGTCATGCCTAGTGAGGCCTCTAGAGAAACAGCACCAGTAGAGCTTCCGTTCCACAGGAGACAGCAAGGCCAGGCTGTGTCCTGGTGCCCTCAGCTGCCCGTCCTCACTCAACTCTAGCAGCCTCTGCACCCAGTGGAGGAGCCAAAGGAAGAACCAAGACTCAGAGCTCAGCTGCGACCTCTCATTTCAGCCTGACAGCACCTGCAAGGGCAGGGGCTGGGAATGCTCCCATTTTGCAGATAAGCAAACTCCGACTCAGTGAGGTGGAATCACTTGGCCAGTGATCAGCCTGCAGGTGGAGCCCGGAGCTGAGTGCCGGCCAGCCCTGCCCGAAGCCCGAGCTGCTCTACACCTTGCCTACAGATGACAGAGTGGATGCTCAATTAATTTCTATGGGATGCATTTTTTGAAGTTCCCTGGGCAATTCAGAAGAAATTTCCATCCCAGATGGCAAATGGTCCCGCCCAAGCTTCCAGTGGACACTGGACTTTCCCACAAAAATGGGACCCATCCACCCGGCCCCTGTCCTGATTCCTAAGAAAAAGGCAAACATCCAGTACTGGCTTCCTCTACGCCAGGCACGGTCCTGGACGCTTTCTGTGACAGTGCTTGCTGGATCCCCCTCACAGCCCGGCAGTGTAGGAATTGTTATCATCTCCATTTGACAGATGAGGAAACTGATACACAGCGTGATTAAGTAGCACAGCCAACAGGAGGCAGGGCTGCGCTTTACAGCCAGGCAGGGCAGCTCCGTCCTCCGCCCTGGGTGGTGAGCCTTGGCACTGCCCCCTGGCACATCCCTGAGGCTGTCAGCGGCAGGGGCAGCAGCATTGTTGGGCAGTGTGATTTTTATCTTGACAAGTGGCCCTTTCACAATTGCTGTTTCCCCTCCACAGCCCAGGGCGGAAATGAGACGGGTAGAAGAAGAAAGAGGGGGCTGCCGGGCCTGATGGATGGGCTGGGCAGGATCACACCTTGAAACCAGAAATCCATTCTCTTTTGTCTTCATAAACAATGCATGCAAGCAGGCCGGAAGCGAAGGCACAACCCAGCCACCCCCAACCAGAGAGTTTGGCACAGCTCTAGTTCCATGCAGCCACCCTCATTCCTGGAGACAGTGGGGGCAGGGGAGGGGCAGGTTCTAAGCAGGTGGTAATATCAGGTATCGTGACGGCCTTGAGCACAGGCCTCAGGGAAGATACCCATGTGCCCCAGAAGGGCACATGCTGGAGAGACGCCTTTCAGACCACCAGGACACAGCCCTCCCACCTGCAAACAATCAAGAAAGACCACCAGGAAAAACCTTTCCTATGCGGCCCCAAGTCCCTAAGAAATTCTGCCTGTCCCTCCCACGCTACAAGACTCAGAAAACTGGGGAATTGGGGATGTGAAGACCAATGCCTGGGTCAATTTGACACTGAAGCCTTGTCTGCGCTCCTCCTGCGTGCAATGCCTGAGGAACACAGAGGTCTTTACAGGCTTCCAGAAATGAGCTAGACGGCCAGGCACGGTGGCTCACACCTGCAATCCAAGCGCTTTGGGAGACTGAAGCAGGTAGATCACTTGAGGCCAGGAGTTCGAGACCAACCTGGAAAAATGGCAAAGCCCCATCTCTACAAGATGTTACAAAAATTAACCAAGTGACATTGGAGGCACCTATAATCCCAGCTTACTTGGGAGGCTGAGGCAGGAGAATTGTTTAAACCCGGGAGGCAGAGGTTACAGTGAGCCAAGATTGCATCACTGCACTCTAGTGAGCAAGACTCCATCAATGAAAGAAAGGAAAGGGAGGGGAGGGGAGGGGAGAGAGGGAGGAAGGGAGGAAGGGAGGGGGGGAGGGAGGGAGGGAGGGAGGGAGGAAGGAGCTAGACGCACACATTAAGTGTGACACCAGGCAGGTCATCTCACTGAAAGGACTGGCAGGTAGTGTCTGGTGAGCTGGCACAGTGGTGATAACATAAATTAAAAGTTCACATTTAGTAACCATTTGCTACGGGCCAGGCACTTACATGGGTTGTCTCATGTAATCCTCCAACAACCTACAGCGACATAGGCATGTCTGTAAAAACGTGTCTTTTACAGATGAGAGACTGAGCCCCAGGGTGGTTAAGTCATGTGTCCAAGAGCACACGGCGGTAAGTGACAGAGCAGGAAGCTGAACACCAGCAGGGACGGGGATTTGGAGGGCTGGCGGTGGGGGCTTCCACAGAGCAGGTGGAATCTGGGTGGAGAGGTGGTGCCTTTGCCCCAGCCCTGAGAGCTGCTGTTTCGGAACCCTAAAGATCCATGTCTCTGCTAACATCAGCAAGTCTGAGGTTGTTCTAAGTAGGCAAAGCCTCCCCGGGCTGGGGTTGGGTGCGGGTCAAGGTGGAGGCAGCCCGGGAATGGAACAGCCGGGAAGAAGTGCGGGCAGTGAGGACTCGCTCCACCCAGCTGGTCAGCCGAGAGATCAGGATCCCGGCTCAGCCCACTGCCTGGGCGTGGAGGGCAGGAAAACAGTGCATAGAGCACTCCCGGCCCGACGCCTAGGGCAACGCAGCAGCCACCAATTCCGTCAAGGGACCACACACCCTCTCTCATGCTGACAAAGCCTCGCTCTCTTTGAGCCACCAGTGTGGCCATCGTTGGCTGTGTTTGGGCTTTGTATCTTTATTTATTTATTTATTTATTTACTTATTTATTTTTTTGACACGGAGTCTCACTCTGTCGCCCAGGCTGGAGTGCAGTGGCACAATATTGGCTCACTGCAACCTCCACCTCCTGGGTTCAAGTGATTCTCCTGTCTCAGCCCCTCAAGTAGCTGGGATTACAGGCGCCCACAACCATGCCCGGCTAATTTTTTATATTTTAGTAGAGATGGGGTTTCACCGTGTTGGCCAGGATAGTCTCAATCTTCTGACTTCGTGATCCGCCCACGTCGGCCCCCCAAACTGATGGGATTACAGGCGTAAGCCACCGCGCCCGGCCAACTCTGCATCTTTTAATGCCTGTGCTGGTAACCTGTGGCTCCCCCAGAGCTATGACCGGGCCCATAAATCCTCACTGGCACCTCCAAGCTGTCAGCCAGCCCTGGGACACCCTGCTGAATTTACGAGCTCCAAAGTCCAGATTTGTTCTGACGAGGGAAGCAAAGCACCATGTTGCATCGGGGACCTGGTGCTCAGAAGCCATAAACCACACTAGTGACAGCGCCATGACAGGTCGAGGGCCCTTGGCGGGTCATTTGCACGCCAGTTAATGGCCATGATGATGAGGCAGTAGCTGCTTGAGAACCCCTTGTGGGCCACTAATGAAGCTTTAAGTCTGTCCTGGGAGGTAAAGGGAGGAGGTGCCGATTTCATCTTCTTTTCGGGGTGCTTAATCCCAGCTCCTGTCTTTCCTCTCTCCTATGCCTTTGTGTTTGGTCCACCTTGGCAGGCGGAATCTCACCACAGCCCTCTGAACACACACGTTGAATTCTAACTTGAGGGCACTGGGGAGTGACAGCCACTCATTCCCCAGTCTTTTTTTATTGTCTTCGGAACAATAGTCTGCTGTGTTCCAAAGCACACAGGCTCCTCTCAGATGGGGCAAAGCAGAAGGAATGGGGAAGTCTCGGGGGAGCAGCAGCCGAGGGGGCAGAGAAGGACAGAAGGCCGCCCGGGGGGGCAGTGCCCACTTGGAAGCAACGACGGGGACGTCAGGGGCGCTCGTGTCCCCACCGGTCCTGCCAGCCTCAGCATGGTCTCAGCCCCCACTCCCTCAACTCCTCTCTCCCTGGACCCAAACCTCAAGCCCACAGGACTAAACAGCATGGGAGGAAAGAGCGGGGACTAACTCTCTTGCCGTGTCCTGGGGCAAAAACTGTCAGAGTCTTAACCAAGGAAATTACCAGCAACTAATGCTCTTATTTGATCTAAGACTCTGTGGGTGTGGGTGTGAATGTGGATATGTGCGAGAGAAAAAGAGAAACAGTGACAGAAATAGACAAAAAGAGACAGACAGAATTGAGGGCAAAAGAGGGGCACCATAGGAACTATTTGTTGGCACGGGAAAGAAAGATCTAACGTCTCTTGGCACGCTGTGAATACCCTTTAATTAAGTAATAAATTTGGAACCAGGGAAATAAGCATCAGTAGGGAAACACTTGGTTTAATTACCCATTCATCTGTTTGGCTCTGCCAGGGCACTGCAGGGCCACCGCTGCCAAGACACAGCAGCTCGTGGGCACTCAGGACCCAGGCTGCCCAAGCACACATTCCACTTCGGTTCCAGCTCCTTCCCTGTTGACAGAGAGAAAGAGAAACAGAGGCTGAGCGAGACAGAGGCAGGGCAGAGAGAGCAGCAGCACAGAGGAGCAGCTATAATTCTATCAAAGGGCCCTGGGGAGCATGTAAACCACCAGACACCACCAGAGTGGTTTGTCACCAGAGACCCAGTGGAATTGACTCAGAAGGCATTGTTGCAGATTTTCCAACATGAAGCCAAAATACAGAGGCTGGGTGTGTCCAAAATGCTGCTCTTGGAGCCGTGCATTACTGGGAAGGAGCAAACCCGGCGGTATTGATCCCATGCTCACCTCCTACCACTGCAGTGAGCAGCGTAGCCAGTCACACACTGTCCGCGCCTCCACCAGGGCCTCAGAACCCCCCAGAGGGTGAGGTGGAGCCCCGGGCGGGAACAGGCTAGAAATCAGGAGCAGAAAGCCTTTGGGATTCTATTTCTGCATCCTGGACAGAGCTGAAAGACCTGAGGCTCTGGGCCTAATTACAAAGCCTGGGGTCCTGGGTCAGTGCCACAGAAGCCACTCACAAGGCCCTCCCAAGGAGGGGTGCAGGAGGAGAAGCTGGGAGGAGCCGAGAGGAAGAGAAGACCCCTCAGCAATGTGAGACCAAGGCTCGGGAGACCTACACTGCCTTGTAGGTCTCTGGGGTCCTGTGGCTTTGGGTTCTGCAGCATTTCTAGAATCCAAGAGAAGAGAAAAGTGAGGCTTTGGGGGACCAGAGACGCCCCTTTGGGCACCCCTTTGGCCGTCTCTGAGGTGTCCAGCAGTGACAGAGGAGGCATTCCCTGACCTCCACCAGGGATCCCAAGCCTGGGTCGCTTGTTTCCAGGGCTTTCTCCCTGCGTGGAGGATGGGAGGAGGTGTGCTTGATGGGATGGACCAAAACCTTCTTGCTTTAGCGTCCGATTCCTAAAATCCGCTCCTATAAACAGCTCTTGCCCAGCAGGCTCCTTGCGATGTGTCAAGAGTAAATGAATCTGAAACGGCAAAGGAGATTGCCTTCCAAATAGTCTTGACTTTAAATATCAAGGCAAAGAAAGCCTTTGGCAAAGGACGTTTTCCGTTTGGCCAAATCCAGGGCTTTGGAAAAATATCTGAAGACATTTCACCAAACCCAGAGCAAAGCCGGCAGGGCCCGGCTCTGGTCATTACGAGTTACTTGCGGCTTGTTTCTTGCTGAAGTCGTTTTCTCCTATCTGCCATCTGAGCCCTTCTGAGCCAGCTTGATTTCTGCAACTGTTAGGCATAACTCTTTGCCTTTACAACCTGACAGGCATTTGGAGACAGTGCCGGGAGGCAGCAGGAGTGTGAGGGCCCTGCTCCAGTCCCAGCCCTCAAGGACCCTGGCCCAGTCTCTTTGTGCTACAGAGGCAGCCAGCACCGTGCCCAGGACAACGTGTTCACAGGACAACACAAGTCAACGTTCACCCGAGCTGGGCATGGCCAGGCTGGCAAAGGCCTGCCAATCTGAGCCAGGTCTGTAGGGGAGAAGCATCTATAGGAGAAGGCCAAATACCACGTGATATGTAAGCTCTGACAGGCAGAGAGTCCGAACAGATGGTAGGAGCGCTGGGAGAGGGCATGTGGGTGCCTGGGGCTTCCAGGAAGAACCTTAATGAGCAGGCAGGCCTAAGAAGTGGTGTGGTGGCCAGGCATGGTGGCTCACACCTGTAATCCCAGCACTTTGGGAGATCAAGGGGCAGGTGGATCACCTGAGGTTGGGAGTTCGAGACCAGCCTGACCAACATGGTAAAACCTCATCTCTTCTGAAAACACAAAACTAGCTGGGCGTGGCAGCCCAAGCCTGTAATCCCAGCCTCAGGAGGCTGAGGCAGGAGAACTAACTGCTTGAACCTGGGAGGCGGAGGTTGTGGTGAGCCGAGACTGTACCATTGCTCTCCAGCCTGGGCAACAAGAGCGAAACTCCGTCTCAAAAAAAAAAAAAAAGAGAAGTGAGTCTTGGTGGATGAACCATGACGCTTTGGCAGCCAACAGGTAGGATTCGAATTCCCACCCTGCCACTCACAGCACTGCGGCCTGGAGCCAGTAGCATAAAGCCCTGAGCCTTTGCTCCCTTGTCTGGAGGGCAAGGAGCCACAGCGCCCATCCACAGCTCTCTCATGCTCCGAAAATGGACTCCTGCGTAGGAAGTTTTCTCTATGTGAGTGGAGAGGATCCTTAGGCCCCCACTTGGTTTTTGTTTGTTGGTTTGTCTGTTTGTCTTTTTTTTTTTTTTTTTCTGAGACGGAGTTTCACTCCTGTTACCCAGGCTGGAGTGCAATGGTGCGATCTCGGCTCACCGCAACCTCCGCCTCCTGGGTTCAGGCAATTCTCCTGCCTCAGCCTCCTGAGTAGCTGGGATTACAGGCACGCGCCACCATGCCCAGCTAATTTTTTGTATTTTTAGTAGAGACGGGGTTTCACCATGTTGACCAGGATGGTCTCGATCTCTTGACCTTGTGATCCACCCGCCTCGGCCTCCCAAAGTGCTGGGATTACAGGCTTGAGCCACCGCGCCCGGCTGTTTGTCTTTTGAGACTACTCTGTCATCTAGGCTGGGGCTGGAGTGCAGTGGCGTGACCATGGCTCACTGCAGCCTCCACCTCCAGGCTCAAGTGATCCTCCCAACCTCAGCCTCCCAAGTAGCTAGAACCAGGCTAATTTTTTTACTTTTTATAGAGATGGAGTCTCACGACGTTGCCCAGGCTGGTCTCAAAATCCCAGCCTCAAGCCATCCTCCTGCCTTAGCCTCCCAAAGCACTGGGATTACAGGTCTGAGCTGCCGCGCCCGGTCCCTCTGCAGTTTTTCTGCATTTCCTGGTCCTCCCACCTCGTCGAATTTCATCCATCCCAAGTTCCAATTGTTTCTGGACTTGCCGCTGCCCTGAGCTTCATTCCATCCCACGTGGGCCTGCCGGCCCAGCAGACACCACCGAAGCTCCCCTGACAGTCAAGGGCATCGGCTTCCACGTTCTCCCTTCTCGCTCAGCGCTGGAGGCCATCTGTTGGGAACAGGCTCTCTGGAGCCCTCCAAGAGATCCGGTCACCAGGTAAACAAATCCCTGGGAATGTGTCCTCTGAAACTGCCTCCTCCCCCTTGGTAATGTGATTCTAAAGGCCTGTGCCACGCCTTTGTTCTCCCACAGCGTGGCCAATTGAGACATGGAGCGGATTTCAGGCCAAGAAAGGATCTAATTCCCAACACCTTATGCTCGTAAGCCATGACCCTACACCACCTTCCGCGCTGCCTGCAAAAATGAGAGTGGGGGTTTTGAGACCCAAGGCATGTCTTTCTACACGGTTTGGATGTTTGTTCCCCCAAATCTCAAGCTAAAATGTGATTCCTAATGTCCAGGGTGGCGCCTGGTGGGAGATGACTGAGCCCTGGGGGCAGATCCTTCGTGAACGGCTGAACCACATCCTCTTGGTGATAAGTGAGTTCTTGCCTGTGAGTTCACAGGAGATCTGGTTGTTTAAAAGTCTGGAACTGGCCGGGCGCGGTGGCTCAAGCCTGTAATCCCAGCACTTTGGGAGGCCGAGGCGGGTGGATCACGAGGTCGAAAGATCGAGACCATCCTGGTCAACATGGTGAAACCCCGTCTCTACTAAAAATACAAAAAACTAGCTGGGCGTGGTGGTGCATGCCTGTAATCCCAGCTACTTAGGAGGCTGAGGCAGGAGAATTGCCAGAGCCCAGGAGGCGGAGGTTGCGGTGAGCCGAGATCGCGCCATTGCATTCCAGCCTGGGTAACAAGAGCGAAACTCCGTCTCAAAAAAAAAAAAAAAAAAAAAAGTCTGGAACTGGCCAGGCGCAGTGGCTCACGCCTGTAGTCTCAACACTTTGGGAGGCTGAGGTGGGCGGATCATGAGGTCAGAGTTCGAGACCAGCCTGGCCAACATAGTGAAACTCTATCTCTACTAAAACTACAAAAAATTAGCCGGATTTGGTGGCAGGCTTACAGTAGCGGGTGCCTGTAATCCCAGCTACTCAGGAGGCTGCAGCAGGACAATTGTTGAACCCGGGAGACAGAGGTTGCAGTGAGCCAAGATTCAGCCATTGCACTCTAGCCTGGGCAACAGAGCAAGACTCTGTCTCAAGGCCGGGCGTGGTGGCTCAAGCCTGTAATCCCAGCACTTTGGGAGGCCGAGGCGGGTGGATCACGAGGTCAAGAGATCGAGACCATCCTGGTCAACATGGTGAAACCCCGTCTCTACTAAAAATACAAAAAATTAGCTGGGCATGGTGGCTCGTGCCTGTAATCCCAGCTACTCAGGAGGCTGAGGCAGGAGAATTGCCTGAACCCAGGAGATGGAGGTTGCAGTGAGCCGAGATCGCGCCATCGCACTCCAGCCTGGGTAACAAGAGCGAAACTCCGTCTCAAAAAAAAAAAAAAAAAAAAAAAAAAAAAGACTCTGTCTCAAAAAAAAAAAAAAGTCTGGACCCTCCCCCTCACTCTTTTGCACCCACTCTGATGCCTGCTCCCCCTTCACCTTCCCCTGTGATTGGAAGCTTCCTGAGGCCCTCACTGGAAGCCAAGCAAATGTTGGCACCATGCTTCTCATACAGCCTGCACAACCGTGAGCCAATTGAACCTCTTCTCATAAATGACCCACCCTCAAGTATTCATTTACAGCGATGCAAAAACAGCTGGCCAGGTGTGGTGGCTCATGCCTGTAAGCACTTTGAGGGGCCAGAGCGAGCAGATTGCCTGAGCTCAGGAGTTTGAGACCAGCCTGGGCAACATGGCAAAACTCCATCTCTACTAAAAATTAAAAAAAAAAATTAGCCAGGCATGGTGACAGGCACCTGTAATCCCAGTTACTCAGGAGGCTGAGGAAGGAGAATCGCTTGAACCTGAGAGACAGAGGTTCCAGTGAGCCAAGATCGCGCCACTGCACCCTAGCCTGAGCTACACAGCAAGAGTCTGTCTCCAAAGAAAACACGGCGTAGCACACCTTTCCCCCAGAGCACCCACGAACGCTTTTCTTATTACTTCCGCCTTGTGTACCTGTCAACACCTCCCAAGACAACAAACATAAAATGCCGGGGAATAAAACATCAACGTGCCCCAGCACACTTACTTCCAGATGCCCTAGTGTGACTCTGCTTACAAAAGGAACCTTTTTCCAGCTGCCAAAGTCACTCTCGGGGTGGAATCATAAGCCCACTCCTAGACAGGGTAATATGTTCCTCTACAGAACAACAGTGAGAGTTAAAAACTTGCACAGGAGTCCGGGTGTGATGGCTCATGCCTGTAGACCTAGCACTTTGGGAGGCCGAGGCGGATGGATCACAAGGTCAGGAGTTCAAGACCAGACTAGCCAACATGGTGAAACCCCATCTCTACTAAAAAAATACAAAAATTAGCTGGGCGTGGTGGCTCGTGCCTGTAATCCCAGCTGCTTGGGAGGCTGAGGTAGAATTGCTTGAACTGGGACTCCGGAGGCAGAGGTTGCAGTGAGCCAAGATCGTGTCACTGCACTCCAGCCTGAGCTACAGAGTGAGACTCCATCTCAAAAAAAAAAAAGAAAAGAAAAAACTCACACAAGTTCATGGACAGGCAAAGTGCCTCACGCCTGTAATCCCAGCACTTTGGGAGGCCAAGGTGGGCAGATCACGAGGTCAGGAGATCGAGACCATCCTGGCTAACATGGAGAAACCCTGTCTCTACTAAAAATACAAAAAATTAGCTGGGCTTGGTGGTGCGTGCCTGCAGTACTAGCTACTCAGGAGGCTGAGGCAGGAGAATCGGTTGAACCCGGGAGGCAGAGGTTGCAGTGAGCTGAGATCACACATTGCACTCCAGCCTGGGCGACACAGTGAGACTCCATCTCAAAAAAAAAGTCCTGACCGCACAGTTTGTTTTAGTCTCGTTTCCTTCCCATGGCCCGACAATGGCACACTGCAGGTTCATCTGTTCTGAATAGCAGCCTCCCGCCACCCCTAGTCACTCTGCCTGTGTCTCTCAGATGTTTAGTCCCACGGCCTGGGATGCTACACTTGGCCCGAGCCTTCTGGCTCCTCTCACTCAAGGCTTCCATTTAACCTAATGGACTAAGTAGGGAACCATTTCTATATGATTAATTAATTAGGGTCCAACTAGGAAGGATAACAATATAATAACGTAAGTAAGACTGCAAGGCCCAGCTGCTAGTCTATAAAAAGAACACCAAGAATAGCACCATTAGGAGGACATTCAAGACGAGGGAGCTAGGAGCAGTAGACTCAGTTCTGACTAATGCCAACTATGGCTCATGGGGTTCAAATTCAGGGTCCAGCTGGCCTGCCTTAGAGTTACCTGAGTTCTCTTTTTTTTTTTTTTTTTTTTTTTTTTTTCAGACAGAGTTTCACTCTTGTTGCCCAGGCTAGAGTGCAATGGCTCGATCTACACTCTCTGCAACCTTCACTTCCTGAGTTCAAGCAATTCTGCTGCCTCAGCCTCCCGAGTAGCTGGGATTATAGGTATGCGCCACCACGCCTGGCTAAATTTAGTAGAGACAGGGTTTCTCCATGTTGGTCAGGTTGGTATCTAACTCCCAACCTCAGGTGATCCACCCGCCTTGGCCTCCCAAAGCACTGGGGTTACAGGCATGAGCCACTGTACCCAGCTGAGGATTACCTGACTTCTCCAAGTTGTTGCCTTCTTTTGACAGATAGAAGAATTAATGTGTATTTGCCAGGGTGTTGTAGAAATTCAATAAATGCAATGTATGAAAGTTGCCCAGCACAAAATAGGCTCAAAACAGCTGGAAAATATTGCTTAAGAAATTCCAGACCAGGTGCAGTGGCTCACACCTGTAATCCCAGCACTTTGGGAGGCTGAGACAGGCAGATCACCTGATGTCAGAAGTTCAAGACCAGCCTTACCAACAAGGCAAAATCCTGTCTCTATTAAAAATACAAAAATGGTGATGCATGCCTGTAGTCCCAGCTACTGACGAGGCGGAGGCAGGAGAATCACTTGATGCCAGGAGGCAGAGGTTGCAGTGAGCCAAGATCACGTCACTGCACTCCAGCCTGGACAAAAAAGCAAGACCCTGTCTCAAATTAAAAAAAAAAGAAAGAAAGAAAGAAGGAAGGAAGGAAAGAAGGAAGGAAGGAAGGAAGAAAGAAAGAAGAAAAAGAAAGAAAGAAAGAAATTTCCATGCAGTAGCTGGTACTAAGGATGGAAATAAATGCAAGGAACTTTGTCAAATGTGCGCCATCCTGTTTTCTTGGCAAATGTCTTCTTTTTCTCTGAACTTTTAATCTGCATTCTCACCACAAGTCTCTTGAAAGCAAGTGCATAAAAATTTAAAACAGTTGTAAATTAAAATCCCAACAGGACTCATCTTTGTTGATTACAGATGGAGAAATAGTTGTTCTTTACAGATGAGTCAAGGTGATTCTAATTAGCGGGTTTGCTGGTTGGTATTTGTGTTTGTGGACATTAGCATATTAATGGAAAGCATCTCAATACCCTCTCTCCATACCTCACTCAAGCCTCTTGTTCCTCCCACACTGCTCCTACTCTCTCTCCCACCCGCCCCCCAAAAATGCTTTTGACCACTTCACTACTCAAGGTAGACCCATCTTGGGTCCCTCAACTCTCCTGGAGCTAATGGCCCAATTCCTCGAGGTGTTGCTAAATAATCTCATCTATCTAACCGTTTTTCTGTAAAGGACCAGATACAGTAAATATTTTAGGACATCTCTGTCAACTCTGTCACTGTAAGCTGAAAGCAGCCACAGACAATGTGCAAATAAGTGTGGCTGTGTTGCAATAAAATTTTATGTACAGGTCGGGCATGATGGCTCACTCCTATAATCCCAGCACTGTGGGAAGCCAAGGCAGGCAGATCACAAGGTCAGGAGTTCGAAACCAGCATGGCCAACATGGTGAAACCTCTGTCTACTAAAAATATAAAATTAGCCACGCGTGGTGGCACATGCCTATAATCCCAGCTACTCAGAGGCTGAGGCAGGAGAATCGCTTGAACCTGGGAGGCGGAGGTTGCAGTGAGCCAATATTGAGCCACTGCTCTCCAGCCTAGGAGACAGAGTGAGACCTTGTGTCAAAAAAAAGAAAAAAATACAGATTGCTGGGCCTCACTCCCAGAGCTTCTGACTCAGTACGTCTGGGTGGAGGCCAGAGAATTCATGTTTTTAGCAAATTCCCGGGTGCTGCTCTTCCAGGGACCACATTATGGGAACCACTGGCTACATGTTAAAAACCTAAAGGTATACTGCCACCTAGTGGGTAGTTCCTAGAAGTTCTCTATACCAACTATTACTTTGATTTTTAAAGTACACAAAAAATTACGTTATCTTTTGTCATGGAGAAGAATCAAATTCACAAAGCCAATTTGTCATTCGTATATTTGGAATTCCATAACCACATTCCAAGCTTCTTTCAAGAAGTGAGGTGTCACATTATTTACAATAACATGGCAGTGATTTTAAATCAAGTTAAACCAGAAACAGATTATTTTCCACCAGGGGAAAAACACTTTAAATAATCTAAATAGAATAAAACGGCTGCTGGCTTTGCTCTCTGGCCACTCTCCCACTACCAGATGCACATACCTCTCCTGAGAAGCAAAATCCACACCCAGTTCCACCTGGGGCCGCTGGTGAAATTCAGCAGGACATGGGTCAAAATTAGCTCACGTCCGACCCCAGAGTCTGAGCTCTTTGGACGCACAGAACTGTATCAGTAGTGAAGGACCTCATTAATAGGCAACTGTTAAATATTAGCTACACATGGTAGAAGGCAATAAAAGCTTCTTTTAAAAAAAAAAAAAAGACATTTATTCAGTGTCACGATCAGACTATTGCATTTAGCAATCAACAGCATGGGTGCAAAAAAAAAATCTACATTAAAACCCTTTGTTGGAATGCTCTACACTTTCCACAGAACAGAAACTAAAATAACCTGTTATACAATTAGTCACAAATACAGTCCTGGAGTTTTTTGAGCATACACATGAATATTTGTCTAAATCATGTCTTCTTTGTAGCAGCTAGGCCCTGCCACCACTGTGCCTGGCTGAGTTCACAAATCTTTTGTAATCTGTAGCTTCCCTGTCACTTCTCTGGATCTCCTCTCCTGCTAAGCTTTGTTTCCTAATTAAAATCTTCCGCAGCTGCCATCGATACTGACTGCTGCCACTGGAACCACCATAGCCACCTTGGTTTCGTGGTTTGGCAAAGCAGTGGCCGCCACCACCATAGGGGCCAGAGCTTCTGCCTCCAAAGTTTCCTCCCTCCATGAGTCCAAAATCTGAAGACTGATTGCTGTAATTGCCAAAATCATTGTAGCTTCCACCACCTCCAAAATTTCTTCCATTATGACCAAATCCATTGTAGCCATCCCCACTGCCACCACCACCACGGCTGCCACCAAAGCCACCATGACCACTGAAGTTTCCTCCATGACCAAAGTTGTCATTCCCACTGAAACCACCTCCACGACCACCACCAAAGTTTCCAGAACCACATGGACCTCTGGTTGGATGAAGCACTCGCCATCTCTTGCTCTGACACGGCTTTCCTAATGTCACAGCCATGGCCATTCACAGTATGGTATTTCTGAATGACAATCTTATCCACGGAGTCATGGTCATCAAAGGTTACAAAGGCAAAGCCCCAGCCGGGCGCGGTGGCTCAAGCCTGTAATCCCAGCACTCTGGGAGGCCGAGGCGAGTGGATCACGAGGTCAAGAGATCGAGACCATCCCGGTCAACATGGTGAAACCCCGTCTCTACTAAAAATACAAAAAATTAGCGGGGCATGGTGGCGCGTGCCTGTAATCCCAGCTACTCAGGAGGCTGAGGCAGAATTGCCTGAACCCAGGAGGCAGAGGTTGCGGTGAGCCGAGATCGTGCCATTGCACTCCAGCCTGGGTAACAAGAGCGAAACTTCGTCTCAAAAAAAAAACACAAAGGCAAAGCCCCTTTTCCTGCCACTGCCTCTGTCAGTCACGATTTCAATCACTTCAATTTTTCCATACTGTTCAAAATAATCTCTTAGGTGATGTTCTTCAGTGACTTCTTTAATGCCACCAACCAATATTTTTTTCATGGTTAAGTGGGCACCTGGTCTTTGAGAATCTTCTCTTGAGACAGCTCTCTTAGGTTCCACAACTCTTCTATCTGTTTTGTGTGGCCTTGCATTCATGGCTGCATCCACCTCCTCCACGTGACAAACCCAAAGCCCCTGGAGCACTTGGTGTTTGGATCTCTCATGACCACACAGTCCGTGAGCATTCCCCATTGCTCACAAAGGCTCCTCAGCCTCTCATCGGTTGTTTCAAAGCTCAACCCTCCAATGAAGGACTTTGTCAGCTGTTCTGGCTCTTGAGGAGACTCTGACTTAGACATGATCGCAGGGTGAAGAGAGACTTTGGCGATGCTTCTTCCACGGCGTCCACAGGCAGAAAGCAATAAAAGCCTCTTAAAGCTGAGAGCTCCTGCTCACCTCTGGTTTGTGTGTCTCATGTCATATGTACATTAATCCAACTTTGTCACTGGTTTCCACCATGCATTCAAAACTCCCACAAAAGCACTTCTATTTTCCCCGTGAAAACTGCCTTCTGACATGCCGAAAGTGAAATTCCCCACTCCTCCCTATCTGTCCCAGGAAAAGAGCTGGGTCTGTAACTCTACCCATCACAAAGTAAAAGGGTGTTACAGTCACCGATTGAAGACGACTTGGGAGTCCATGCTTACTTTGCAAGCTGCAGGAGTTTTGTCAGCATGGAGAAACATATTAGGACCATGCTACAAAAATCGCCTGGTAGCAGGAGAACGGAAATGACAGGGACCGGAATGGTTTTTGAGGCCAACAGTTTATATTTGATCTCCAGATGTGATGCAGCTGACAGCTAATTACTTTGACTTAGATCTACACAGATCCCACCCCCCCCTTCTTCCACACATGCTGTGGGCATGCTGGTGTGAAAATGTGTCTGCCTGGGGTCATGCTTTGATTGAGAATTCTCGAATGAACACACTTGGCATCCCTGAGAACACTGAAGCCCCAGCACGTGGGACATCTGGTGAGATGGTCTTTTTCCTTTCAGCTTGACCCAAGAGCAGGTAATGAAGTGGCATTCTTTATTCAAGCAGCTGATTCCATCCTAACAAGGCTGGAGTCAATTGCTCAGCTTCATGTTTCAGTGTGCGAGGCCACCATCAACTGCAAACCTCAGTGGTCAAGAGCCACTGGATGTGAATTTTGCGGCTACTAATGAAAAAGCAATTGTGGTACATTAGCTGCTGAGCTGTTCGTGAACAATGAGAAAGACACGAAGAGCAAGACGGGGGCCCTCCCTGGCAGGACACACTGAGGCAGACATGGGCCCTCTCCTCCAGCCGCCATTCCTCCTGGCTTCCTTACTGGTTCGGATGTTATGGTTATCAAGGACAGCAGAAGTACTAAGACCTTGGCTACCCCAGAGGAGCAGAGCTAACACTTACGGTACCTTTCTATGTGCAAGGAAATCTTAGCAGCACTTTTTTTTTTTTTTTTTTTTTTGGAGACAGAGTCTTGCTCTGTGGCCCAGACTGGAGGGCAGTGGGGCACGATCTTGGCTCACTGCAACCTCTGCCTCCTAGATTCAAGCGATTCTCCTGCCCCAGCTTTCTAAGTAGGTGGGATTACGGGCGGTCGCCACCCTACCTAATTTTTGTATTTTTAGTAGAGACAGGGTTTCACCATGTTGGCCAGGCTGGTCTCAAACTCCTGACCTCAGGTGATCCACCCACCTCAGCCTCCCAAAATGCTGGGATTACAGGCGTGAGCCACCGCGCCCACCTGGAAGCACATATTAATGTAATCATCACAGCAAACCTAAGAGGCAGTACCATAATGGCCCTCAGTTTATAGATGAGGTACTCGAGGCTCAGAGATGGAAAAAAAAAATTCTCGAGGACAAATAGCTAACTGGAGGAGAAGCTGGGATTTGATCCTAAAAGTTCAACTCGACAGCCATGCTCTTAACCACTACACCATATAACTTCGTAAGTTGTGCTTGGCCTAAGCTGTTCATGGCAATCCCAAATCCTGTTGCCTGGTCTTGGGAAAGGCAGAATGTTTGGCCTTCAGTCTCCAGGCAGGGAATTATACCTGTACCCCTTCTCATGACTTCATGGAAGACTAAGTGGATTTCCTGCCCCTTTGACTTTGGGCTTGGCCATATGACTTACTCCAGCCAATGGGCATTTCAGAATGTCAAGCAGGGGTTTGCAATGTGCTTGGGGCTGGGCACGGTGGCTCACACCTGTAATCCCAGCACTTTGAGAGGCTGAGGTGGGTGGATCACTTGAGGCCAGGAGTTCACGACCAACCTGGCCAACATGGTGAAACCCTGTCTCTGCCAAAAAATATCCAAAATTAGCCAGGTGTGGTGCCACGTGCCTGTAAACCCAGCTATGTGGGAGGCGGAGGCGGGAGAATCGATTGAACTCAGGAGGCAGAGGTTGCAGTGAGCCTAGATCCTGCCACTGTACTCCAGCCTGGGCGACAGAGTAAGACTCCATCTCAAAAATAAAAAGAAATGTGCTTGTGCCATTGGTGTGCCCTCCTTGTGCTAATGGGCCCCAAAATGAGGCCCATCGAGTCCGGACCTGAGGCCTAGAGCCACACCCAACTGAGCCCAGACTTCATCAACAAACCCCAACCAATCCACTGGTTGTTTCCTGCACAGCAGCATGGGGCTGATACAGCTCATGGTCCTGTTCTGGTCCATGACACCAGGAAAGCTTTCCAGGATAAGCAGAGCCTCCAAAGGAGAAATATTTTTGCCCCTGCCCCTCTGCTCCCTGCTGGGCACTGCTTCGAGGGCATGATGGTTAGTGCTGGGGCACCATCTGGTGACCACGGCAACCAGCACAAAGGCAGCAGGCCGACACACTGAGGATGCCCAGGCAGAAAGGACTGGGCCTAAGGCCATGATGATCTTGTCCAGCCACGGAGCAATTACTCACCTCCATATTTTTGTGAGAAAAACAATCTCCTCCTTTTTCAAGTCTTTGTTAGTTGAGATTTCCTCTACTCAGAGCCAAAGCCATTCCTCACTGCTATTGACTTTCCCAGGTATGGCAAAATCTTTTATAGATGCTCGGTCTTTATATCTCCCTCTTTTTTCTTTAGATCGGCTGGTTCCCCCTTTACCTTAGAACAGCAGGAAGGAAGTCACAAATTCTTGCTAATATCATTCAATCAGTACCTGCTGCCACTTGCCCCAGAGGAAGCAGCTTAGAGCTGCCCATGTGAGAAGCTGCATCTCCGCCAACCTAGAAACATCCACTCTTGAATTCAGAGCTGTGCATTTCTACTTGAAGCTCAAGTTCTGTTTTCTCTACTCATCTGGGTCCACTCCAGCCACACTGGCATCCGTGCTGTTTCTCTCTCTTTTTTTTGGAGACAGAGTCTCACTCTGTCACCCAGGCTGGAGTGCAGTGGCACTGTCTTGACTCTGTGCAACCTCCGCCTCCCGGGTTCCAGCAATTCTCTGCCGCATCCTCCCGAGTAGTTGGGACTATAGGCACATGTCACCACGCCCAGCTAATTTTTGTAATTTTAGTAGAGACGAGGTTTCACCATGTTGGCCAGGATGATCTCAATCTCCTGACCTCGGGATCCGCCCCTCTCAGCCTCCCAAAGTTCTGGGATTCCAGGCGTGCGCCACCGCATCCGGCTTCCCTTGCTACTTCTCAAACATACCAGGCTCATTCCTGTATCTAGTTCTATGCCTGTGTTTTGCCACAGCATTTAAAACCTTCACACACCGTGTATCATTTACTTACTCATCATGTTTCTTTTTTTGTTTGTCTTCCTCTGCTAGAACTTCAGCCAAAGACAGGATTCTTTGTTTCATTCATTGATACAGCCAAGATTCTAAAACACTTCCTAGAATATCATGGATGCTCAATACAGCTTGTTAAATGAGTAATTTAATTGATTTATCGATCATTCTCTGCATGCGCAATCACATGTTCCTAAATCTGTTTTGGCTGCTTTGTCTTTGTCTTCTCAAGGGGCCCTCTAGAAATCATACCCAAGCGAATTCTGCAAAGACCACACAGCCTCCACATCAAACAGGCCTTCCAAACTCAGTGAAAGTCTTTCCACAGCATGCTTACAAACAGAAACCAACAGAAACCATACTGAGATAGAACTCAGGTACCATAAAACATACCCTTCTAGAATGCACAGTTTGGTGGTTTTCAGCACATTCATGGGCTGTGCAACCATCACCACAATATCATTCTAGAACACTTTCATCACCCCGAAAGAAAACCCCATACCCATAAGCAGTCACTCCCTCACCTCACCAACCCCTGGCAACCACTAATGGACTTTTTGTCTTCTATGGATTTGCCTATTCTGAACATTGCCTGTCAATTGAATCGTACAGTATATAGTCTTTTACATCTGACTTCTTTTCACTTAGCAAAATGTTTTCAAGTTTCATGCATGTTGCAGCATGAGTCAATACCTCATTCTTTTTTTTTTTTTTTTTTTTTGAGACAGAGTCTTGTTCTGTCACCCAGGATGGAGTGCTGTGGTGCGATCTCTGCTCACTGCAACCTCTGCCTCCCGGGTTTAACCAATTCTCCTGCCTCAGCTTCCTGAGTATCTGGGATTACAGGTGCGCGCCACCACGCCTGGCTAATTTTTTTTTTTTTTTTTTTTTTTTTAGTAGAGGCAGGGTTTCACCATGTTGGTCAAGCTGGTCTGAAACTCCTGACCTCGTGATCCACCTTCCTTGGCCTCCCAAAGTCCTGGGATTAGCATTTTGGAAGTGCCACCATGCCCAGCCAGTACTTTATTCTTTTTTTTTTTTTTTTTTTTGAGACGAAGTTTCGCTCTTGTTACCCAGGCTGGAGTGCAATGGCGCGATCTCGGCTCACTGCAACCTCTGCCTCCCGGGTTCAGGCAATTCTCCTGCCTCAGCCTCCTGAGTAGCTGGGATTACAGGCACGCGCCACCATGCCTAGCTGATTTTTTGTATTTTTAGTAGAGACGGGGTTTCACCATGTTGACCAGGATGGTCTCGATCTCTTGACCTCGTGATCCACCCGCCTCTGCCTCCCAAAGTGCTGGGATTACAGGCTTGAGCCACCGCGCCCGGCCCCTTTATTCTTTTTTATGGCTAAATAATATTCTATGACCCTGGCCACCAAAATCTGGGGTGATTTCTCCCCACCAACCACCAATCAATTCTGTGGCCATGCCAACTGGATGTCCTGAAATGTAACCCAATTCTGACAATATCTTCCTGGAGACAGCATCAGATCCCACAGGTAAGGGCTCAGTCCCACAAGACGGCCCTCACTTCACATACCAATTACAAGTCATAGGTTGTCACCCACATTTCTGACCAACTGGCTCTAAATTGGAGATCCTACTACCCCCTCCCTGGGTTCAATTTCATTTGCCAGGACAGGACACAGAACTCAGGGGAACATATTTCCCAGTTTATTATAATGGATGTGACAAAGGCTAGAGATTAATAGCCAAATGGAAGAGCTGCATAGGGCAAGGTAATGGAAGGGGCACAGAGCTGTCATGCCCTCTCTTGGGTGCCACCACCCAGGAGCCTCCATGTGTTCAGCTGTTGAGAAGCTCTCTGAACCCTGTCCTCTTGGTATTTTATGAAGGCTTCACTGTGTAGGCATGATTGATTAAATCATTGGCCACTGGTGATCCATCAGCTCAATCTTCAAACCTTCACTCCGCCTCCCCTCCCTGAGGTCTGGGGGTGGGAGGAAGGAAAGAGGGACTCGGAGGGAGGGGTTGAAAGTTCTAACACTAGCTGAGTACAGTGGCTCATGCCTGCAATCCCAGCACTTTGGGAGGTCGAGGCGGGTGAATCACGAGGTCAAGAGTCCAAGACCAGCCTGACCAACATAGTGAAACCCCATCTCTACTAAAAAATACAGAAAAAATAGCTCACATGATGGTGTGTGCCTGTATTCCCAGCTACTCAGGAGGCTGAGGCAGGAGAATCTCTTGAACCTGGGAAGTGGAGGTTGCAATGAGTGGAGATCGTGCCACTGCACTCCAGCTTGGGCAACAGAGTAAGACTTCATCTCAAAAAAAAAAAAAAAAAAAGGAAAGAAAGTTCTAACCTTGTAATCAATCACTTGGTTAGCTCCCCTGGCAATCAGCCCCCATCTGAAGCTATCCAGGAACCCACTAAGTCACTTCACTAGAACAAAAGATAGTCCTATCACCCAGGAAATTCCAAAGAATTTAGGAGCTTTGTGTCAGATGCTTCTATCACTCCGAAAATTACAAAGGTGTTAGCAACTCTGTGGCAGGAACTGGGGTCGAAGACTAAAGATTAAAAGATTCTCCTAGTGCCTCTTCTACATGGGCTTTAGTACCTCTGTCTCAGAAACCAGGAGCAGAGACCAAATATATATTTTACAATGTCAGCCAGGCACAGTGGCTCACACCTATAACCCCAGCACTTTGAAAGGCCAAGGAAAGAGGATTGCTTGAGGCCAGGAGTTCAAGACTAGCCTGGGCAACATGAAGAGACCCAGTTTCGCCGGGCGCGGTGGCTCAAGCCTGTAATCCCAGCACTTTGGGAGGCCGAGGCGGGTGGATCATGAGGTCAAGAGATCGAGACCATCCTGGTCAACATGGTGAAACCCCGTCTCTACTAAAAATACAAAAAAGTAGCTGGGCATGGTGGCACGTGCCTGTAATCCGAGCTACTCAGGAGGCTGAGGCAGGAGAATTGCCTGAACCCAGGAGGCGGAGGTTGCGGTGAGCCAAGATCGCGCCATTGCACTCCAGCCTGGGTAACAAGAGTGAATCTCCATCTCTTAAAAAAAAAAAAAAAAGAGAGAGACCCAGTTTCTAGCAAAAACTACAAAAATTAACTGGGTGTGATGGTGTGCACCTGTAGTCTCAGCTACTTGGGAGGCTGAAGTGGGAGGATCACCTAAGCCCCAGAGATTGAGGCTACGGTGAGCCGTGATTGTGCCACTGTACTCCAGCCTGAGTAAAAGAGCAAGACTCTGGCTCAAAAAGAAAGAGAAGAGGAGAGGAGGGGAGGGGAGGGAAGAGGAGGGGAGTTCAAGGGAAGGGAGGGGAAGGGAGGAAAAGAAAGAAAGAGGGGGAAGGAGGGGGAGGGGAGAGAGCAGGAAGGGGAGGGAGGGGGAGGGGAAAGGAGGGGGAGGGGAGAGAACAGGAAGGGGAGGGAAGGGGAGGGGGAGGCAAGGGATCAACCCTGCCAGCTCTTGGTTTACTATGGCCTTTGCCCTGCAGAACTGTGAAATCATACATTTATGTTGTTTGGTCCACCAGTTTATTGTACTTTTTTTTCACATCTTAAGACCCTGTTTTTGAGACAAGTTCTCACACTCCGACGCCCAGGCTGGAGTACAGTGGTGTGATTAGGACTCACTGCAGCCTCAATCTCCTGGGCTCAAGCCATCTTCTCACCTCAGCCTCCTTGGTAGCTGGGACTACAGGGACGTGCCACCATGCCCGGCTAATTTTTGTATTTTTTAGAGACAGTGTTTTGCTTTGTTGCCCAGGCTGGTCTTGAAGTCCTGAACTCAAGTGATCCTCCCACATGAGCCTCCTATATTGCTGGGATTATAGGCATGAGCCACTTCGACCAGCCTTGGTACTTTTTTTTTTTTTTTTTTTTGAGACGGAGTCTTCCTCGGTTGCCCAGGCTAGAGTGCAGTGGTGCAATCTCAGCTCACTGCAAGCTCCACCTCCTGGATTCAAGCGATTCTCCTGCCTCAGCCTCCCAAGTAGTTGGGATTACAGGTACCTGCCACCACTGGTGACTAATTTTTTTTTTTTTTTTTTTTTTTGTATTTTTAGTAGAAATGGGATTTCACCATCTTGCTGGTCTCGAACTCCTGACCTCGTGATCCACCCACCTCAGCCTCCCAAAATGCTGGGATTATAGGTGGGAGCCACTGCACCTGGCCTTGGTCCTTATTTACAGCAATCTCAGGAAATTTATACATGACTTCCTGCTGGAGGGCCATCAGCACCATATTGCAAGAAGGACACAGATGTTGGTGTGGCCATCCTCAGAAACTACAATCCTCCGCAGCCCATCCTCTGGCCACAAACGTTTACAGTCCTCCCACATGCAAAATACATTTGGCCCCCCCGCCCCGTTCAAAACCACCAGTCTCATCCCTTTCAGCATCAGTTCAAACTCCAGAATCTTTTTTTTTTTTTTTTTTTTTTGAGACAGAGTTTCACTCTTGTTGGCCTGGTTGGCATGCAATGGCTTGATCTCAGCTCACCGCAACCTCTGCTTCCCAAGTTCAAGCGATTCTCCTGCCTAAGCCTCTGGAATAGCTGGAATTACAGGTGCCGGCCACCGTACCCAGCTAATTTGTGTATTATTAGTAGAGACGGGGTTTCACTATGTTGGCCAGGCTGGTCTCAAACTCCTGACCTCAGGTGACCCATCTGCTTCAGCCTCCCAAAGTCCTCGAATTATAGGCATGAGCCACCACGCCCAGCCCAGAATCTTATCCTCTAAATCGAGTTAGCCTGAAGTTGCGGCTTCAGAGGACAGTTAAAGAAGACAGCTCCTTTCAACCTGAAGAGTTGCCAGTTAAAGAGACAAGTTAGCCGGGCGCGGTGGCTCACGCCTGTAATCCCAGCACTTTGGGAGGTTGAGGCGGGTGGATCACGAGGTCAAGAGATCGAAACCATCCTGGTCAACATGGTGAAACCCCGTCTCTACTAAAAATACAAAAAATTAGCTGGGCGTGGTGGCACGTGCCTGTAATCCCAGCTACTCAGGAGGCTGAGGCAGGAGAATTGCCTGAACCCAGGAGGCGGAGGTTGCAGTGAGCCGAGATCGCGCCATTGCACTCCAGCCTGGGTGACAAGAGTGAAACTCCGTGTCAAAAAAAAAAAAAAAAGAGACAAGTTATCTGTCCCCTACCCCCGCACCAACAAGCCACACACAATGGTGGGACAAGTCATTGAAGACATCGCCTTTCAAAGTAATCATCATTCTCCTGAAGAGCCTGGAGCCATCAACTCTGAAACGACATAAAAGATCTCTCTTCAATTTTATTCTTCCCTCATTTCCTCCCTCCTTGCAGAATCAGACAGTCTCCAAGCTGGAAAGCAATTTATAGTTGAAGCTGGTCCTATACACAGCCCCGACAAAGTTCACAGGCAAAATGCTGAGCAAAGAAAGTCAGACTCAAAAGAGTAAATATTGTAGGATTCCATTCATAGAAAGTTCAAAAACTGGCAAATGAATCCAAAGGTAATAGAAGTCAGTAGCTCCCACTTTCTTGCGGTCCCTCCAGCCTGTAGAGCTGGCCAGGCTGGTCTCAAACTCCCGACATCAGATGATCCACCCACCTCAGCCTTCCAAAGTGCTAGGATTACAGGCATGAGGCATTGCACCCGGCTTTAATATGTGAACTTTTTAAAAATATATTTTGGATTGTTGTTTTTACAAACTGACCCGAAGGGCTGCTTCTGTTCTAGGAAAAAGCCAAGGACAACCTCTGGCCCTCAGATCCCTGGGTTCTGCAAGCAGTTGTCATTTCTCAGAAACTGGATTTTGACTCTAACTGCTTCGGATTGGAGAAGCAGCGCTGAGAGCGTGTGAAATGAATCTTGCCTCAGTGATGAGCTTATAAAGAGAGCCCCAGGGGAACGAGGCTAGTCTACGGCAAAGCATCACTTAGCTGCCGCTACCTGGCCGAGTCTTTCAGAAGAGATCCTGGGGAAAGGAGGCTTAAAAGCTCCCAGACGTCCTGTTTTTTCAAAGCCTCAGATTGGCAGAAAGAGGAAGTCTCTGCTAGGTCTCTTGAGAAAATGGCCAACACTTTCACCAGCAGGGAGTAAGTCACATGGGAATTGTAACTCCCTTGATGATTTCTGAAAGTTTAATTTGGCATTGTCTTCATTGGAAGGTGAGGAAAGAAGAGCACATGGAAAGCAGGAAATGTCTGTGAGGATGATACTACTTACTGATTATATTATTACTGTACATGGCTTCTCGGCCTTTTGGCTAAGATCAAGTGTTGTATTATTACTATAATAACTCATACCATGTCCACTTGGAAGCAGGCACTGGTCTGTACACGTCGTACTCATCTGATGCTCACAATAACTCTCTGAGGTAGGTATTAAAAACACTTTTAGGCCAGGTGCATGGCTCACGCCTGTAATCCCAGCACTTTGGGAGGCTGAGGCAGTCAGATCACAAGGTCAAGAGATCAAGACCATCCTGGCCAACATGGTGAAACCCCATCTCAACTAAAAAAATACAAAAATTAGTTGGGCATGGTGGCACACACCTGTAGTCCCAACTACTTGAGAGGTTCAAAACTGAGGCACAAAGTGGTTGTGTGATGATATGGACTGAATTGTGCCTCCCTGTTTGTTGAAACCCTAACCCCCAGTATGACTGTATTTGGAAACAGGGACTTTCAGAAGGTCATAATTAAGGTCAAATGCGGTCATGAGGGTGGAGCCCTAATCTAATAGAACTGGTGTTTTATAAGAGGAGGAAGAGACACCAGGAGTATGAAAGCAGAGGACAGGCCATGTGAGGACACAGGGAGGAGGCAGCCATCTGCAAGACAGGGAGAGAGACCTCACCAGAAACCAACCCTGCCAGCACCTTAGTCTTGAACTTCCTGTTTTCCAGAACTGTGAAGACATACATTTCTGTTGTTCGAGCTACTTTGTCTGTGGTATTCGTAACAGCAGCCCAAGGGGACTAACAGAGTGAGTTGCCTGAGATCTTCCACCCAGGCCTTTTAGCACCTGCGTCTGTGCGTTTAATTAGCTACTGCAGCACCCTGGAGAAAGGAGAGAGTGAGAGAGAGAACTAATGGAGAACATGATGACGATCATAGGAGCCGACAGCACTCGTGGGCATTGACTCTTCACCAGCCCACCGTGAGAAGCACTTCCCATGGATTAGCCACTTAATCCCAACAACAATCCCATGAGGTTAGTATTCTCATCGCCCCCATGTCGCTGAGGCCTGAAGAGAATTCCCCTGGCGCCCGCTCACTCCAGAGCCACCATCCCAGAACACCATGCTGTCCTGCAAGCCACGCTAGCAATGAGACCATTTTGTCGTGCTCAGCTCCACCACCTGGCCAAAAGCAGTGCAACTGTGCCTCAAGTCGTAAGGAAGCCATCTCTGAGGAGGTCTTTGAAATCAGTGGGCTAATGAGGTAGGCATCTTCACCAAGATGTCACAGCCTTGGAGAAAAAGGGCCGATGGGGAGGCAAGCCTGCCGTGATGGGCAGGAACAGGGACGGAGAAAAGCACCATGAGAGGAGCAGAATTAGCCAGGACTGTTGCAGCTGGGGGCGAACAGAGCCGCCCTTCTTCCCTTGGAATACGCAATGGCTGGCGAGGACTCAGCAGCAGTCAGGTGAGAGTCACGGTGGCCTAACATCATCCCTGTCCCCAGCCACATTCACCTAGAGAGAGAGAGCACCCCCCTTTCCATTTCCACCACTCTCCTCTACCTCCCCCCAAATAGAACCTGTTTCGTTGTTTAAGTGCCCGACTTTGTCAGCCCCACAGATAGGTTAGGAAGGACTGAAACCAAACCTCTCCATGCTGTGGGCACAGCATTTTCCAAAGGGCTCGCTGTGGCTCACAGGTAGGCACACCTGAGACAGTCAGGCCCTTGGCAATTCTTCTTCACTGTTGCCCAGTCAGTCCCCAGAAGAAAGCCTCAACTTGGTGCTAACATATCTTTCGTTCACCTCTCATATTTGCTCATATTTGAACAGAGATCAGACTTGAGATCTAGAGCCTTCCATGGGCAGCAGCGTCTGCCCTCCTGCCTTTGAGAAACTCCAGATCACATGTACAGAGTCCCACGGTTCACGGAGGCTTTGTTCCTATTTGTTCATTCTTTTTACTCTCTGCTTAACTTTGCATGGTTTCTGTTGCTCTGTCTTCAAGTTCACTAATCTCTTCTGTGATGTGTCATTTGCAGTTAAATCGTGCAGTGCATCTCCCATTGTAGAAACTGTCATGTGTATGTCAAGAATCTGAGTGTGGGTCTTTGTTATATCCCGTGTCTCTTTTTTTTTTTTTTTTTTTTTTTGAGACGGAGTTTCGCTCTTGTTACCCAGGCTGGAGTGCAATGGCGCGATCTCGGCTCACCGCAACCTCCGCCTCCTGGGTTCAGGCAATTCTCCTGCCTCAGCCTCCTGAGTAGCTGGGATTACAGGCATGTGCCACCATGCCCAGCTAGTTTTTTTTGTATTTTTAGTAGAGACGGGGTTTCACCATGTTGACCAGGATGGTCTCGATCTCTCGACCTCGTGATCCACCCGCCTCGGCCTCCCAAAGTACTGGGATTACAAGCTTGAGCCACCGCGCCCGGCTCCCGTGTCTCTTTTTAACTTTTCAATCATATGGAGTACGGTGATAACTTTCCATTTCTTTGCCTCTAATTCCAGCATTTGCATCAATTCTTGGTTACATGCTCATTTTTCTTCTCCTTATGGGCCCTGTCTTCCTGTTTCTCGTGAATGTGACGTTGTTGGGTACTGAAGGTTTCTGTGTTTTTTATAATTATTCTTGGTCTTTGTTCTGGAATGCAGCTGAATTATTTGCAAACAGTTGGATTCTTTCCGGTCTTTGAAGATTTGTTGGGCAAGACTCAAGCAGTGTTTAGCCTAGGGCTAATTATTCACTGCTGAGGCAAGAACCTTTTCAGTATTCTACCCAATGCCCATGAATTATGAAGTTTTCCATTCTGGCTAGTGGGGAAAGCACTATCCCTGGCCGTCAGTGCCAGGTCCTCTCCCCTCTAATCCTTCCAGGTCGTTCTTTCCCTAGCCTCTAGGAGTTCCTCACCTACACATGCTGTTCAGTACTCTGCCTAGTATCTGAGGGGACCCGCGACAGTCTTCCGAGTTCTCTGCGCAGCTCTCTTCTCCCCAGTGCTCTGTGCTGCGAGCTGTTGCCTTGGTCCCTCTAGACTTTCAGCTCTAGCTCCTCAACTAAGGGAGTGTACTGGGCTCCTCTGGGTTCTCTGTGCACACACCACAGTCTACGCAGCCCAAAAGTTCTCCAGAGTTCAGTGGGGCAATCATAGCTGGCTCTTCCCAGGGAATAACTCTTCTATGTCTAGTTTCCAGTATCTTAAAAACTGTTGTTGCATATATGCCATCCTTTTTTATTTGTTTGTTTGTTCCACTGGGAAAGTAAACCCATTCTTTGTTAGTCCATCTTGGTTTGATGTAGAAGTCTCCTGTTTACTGGGTTTTTTTGTTTTTTTCTTTTTTCTTTTTTTGAGACAGAGTCTCACTATGTCTCCCAGGCTGGAGTGCAGTGGCACAATCTCAAATCACTGCAACCTCTGCCTCCCGGGTTCAAGCGATTCTCCTGCCTCAGCCTCCTAAGTGGCTGCGATTATAGGTGCGTGCCACCACACCTCGCTAATTTTTGTATTTTTAGTAGATACGGCGTTTCACCATGTTGGCCAGGCTGGTCTCAAACCCCTGACCTAAGGTGATCCACTTCCATCAGCTTCCCAACATGCTGGGATTACAGGTGTGAGCCACTGCACCTGGCCCTGTTTACTCTCTCAATCATCTTCACATTGATCATGTGCTTTCTCATTAAATTCATGCCTAAATATCATTTTTGTTGCTATTATAAATGGACTATTTCCTCCCCTTCTCCATTTCTAGGTACTTATTTCTAGAGTGGAGAAAAACTACTGATGTTTGCTATCATTTACATTTAATTTGCTGACATTTTCCCTGAAATTGAACCATCCATAGGTAGGCTGGAGCAAAAGAAATTGCGGTTTTTTGCTATTAAAAGTAATGGCAAAGGTCAGGTACGGTGGCTCATACCTGTAATCCCAACACTTTGGGAGGTTGAGGCTGGTGGATAACCTGAGGTCATGAGTTTGAGACCAGCCTGGCCAACATGGCAAAATCCTGTCCCTACTAAAAATACAAAAATTAGCCGGGTGTGGTGGTGGGCACGTATAATCCCAGCTATTTGAGAAGCTGAGGTAGGAGAACCTGGGAAGTGGAGGCTGCAGTGAGCTGAGATCATACCACTGCACTCCAGCCTGGGCAATAGAGCAAGACTCCACCTCAAAAAAAAAAAAAAAAAAAAAATAGTATTCACCTGGACCATTTCAAAAAGAAATAAAAATAAAAATAAAAATAAAATGGCAAAAACCGCAATTACTTTTGCACCAGCCTAATACATTTATTCAACAGGAAGTAAGGGGAAAAGAAGTGGGCATCCAGGTGCAGATGCTCAGCACTGCGACACAAGCTCTGCTCCACTCTCTCTTCATGTTAGCTTTTATCCTCATGCTGGCTACTTCATGACACAAAAGGCTTCTGCAACTCCAGGGCTCCTGGATGTGATCCAAGGAGGAAGGAAGAAGGAGGCGGAGCACCTCCTCCCACATCAGGAAAGAAAAGGTTTCTCAAGAGGAAGTTAGCCTGTGTCCTATTAGCCAGAATTATAACATCTGACCACCTATAAGAAGTCAAGCTGGGGAACCAAGTGTTTATCTGGAAATATTACCACAAATTCACAAAAACCTCTGGGTGCTGGTTGGTTAACGAAGAATTAAACCAGGCAACTCATAATCTACACACTACTCCTGCAGTCTTAGAACAAACTCTGCTTCGTCACAGTGAGTTGTTCTTTTAATTACATTGCCATGTTCTACTCAACAATATTTTTAAGATTTTTTTAAGGCTATCGTGAGGCATCAAGGCTTCACAATAGATCTGATTAAATGCACATAGAAATGCCAGGAGAGGAGCTGGGCTCAGCAGCTCATACCTATAATCCCAGCACTTAAGGAGGCCAAGGCAGGACTGCTTGAGCCCAAGAGTTCGCAACTAGCCTGGGCAACATGGTGAGACCTCATCTCTACAAAAAAATAAATAACCTTCTGTTATGTTCTTTTTCATGTTGCAGTTGGGTATGAAAAAAAGAAAAAGAAATGCCAGGAGAGGAAACAGGAAAAAGAGGGAGAACAGAATTTTTTTCTAAAGTGCTATGTTAAAGAGAATAATTAATCTATTAATCACCAATGGCATCATATGTTATATTGTCTTTAAACACTAAGTTGAAGTATTTGAATTTTGTTTTGTTTTTTTTAAGACAGAGTCTTGCTCTGTGACCCAGGCTGGAGTGCAGTGCCCATTGAAACCTCTACCTCCCTGAAGCGATTCTCCTACCTCAGCCTCCCTAGTAGCTGGGATTATAGGCACCTGCCACCGCACCCGGCTGATTTTTATATTTTTAGTACAGATGGGGTTTCACCATGTTGGGCAGGCTAGTCTCGAACTCCTGATCTTAAGTGATCCACCTGCCTCGACCTCCCAAAGTGCTGGGACTGCAGGTGTGAGCTATCACACCCAGCCAATATTTGAAATTTTCTGAGCTTCAGATTTCTTTGAATTTAAAATATCCCAATTAGATATTTAGCATTTAATTCAACACATAGAAAAAATAATTCTTTCTCTGGAGTTTTTTTCTTTTTTTTTTTTTTTAAGAGACGGGGTCTTGCTATGTTGCCCAGGCTGGAGTGCAGTGGCTATTCACAGGCGCAATCCCACTACTGATCAGCACAGGAGTTTTGACCTCCTCTGTTTCTGACCTGGGCAGGTTCACCCCTCCTTAGGCAACCAGGTGGTCCCCCACTCCCAGAAGGTCACCATATTTACGCGGAACTTAGTGCAGACACCCAATCAGCATAGGGCACTACAGCCCAGAACTCCTGTAATCAAGCAATCCTCCAGCCTTAGCCTCCTGAGTAGCTGGGACTACAGGCACACACCACCATGTCTGGCTTTCTCTGGAGTTTTACGAAAATAAATCTATTGAAGTGATAATAGTGTTGTGGTCATTTTCTTTATCTTTCAGAGATACATACTAAAATATTTATAGATGAACTTATATATAGGATATTTGCATCCAAGTAAGAGTCATGACGGAGAAAGTGGATAGAAGTAAAGATGAAGCAGGATTGCCATTGAGTTGGTAATTGCTGAACAGGGTACTAAGTATATGGGATTCAACAAGGGTACTGAAATTTCCCACAATAAAACGTTCTTTCAGTATTTGTAGAATGGAAGCATGTATGTGTAATATACAAATGTATACATACAAACATGTGTTTTAAATGATACACAAAAAATGTTAGGAATTCTAATCCAAAGCATTTTATTGCTTTTCAAAAAGGGAACTATACATGTTCAGTATCATGAGGGGATAGCTCACTCCTCCCTAACCTTGGTCACAGGCCGCCACAAGGAGGGACTGCTGCAGCCCTCCAGTAGCCACTGCTATCTTCCTCATCACTGTCCTTACCTTTGGAGTCCACAACCCCGAGTGGCTCCTGAGTCTAGACTCTGTCACTGATAGCAACAATGATAGCAACAATGACTGCATCTGATGTATGCTGCTGGCAATCTTAAGCCCAAAATGCTTCAAAGATTGAACAGTCATATACATTTAAAATACATAGAAAAATAATATAATTAGAATGTATACAAAGTAGATTTTTACAAAACAACCTCACTACAAGAAATACATCTTAAATCTAAGCACAAAAATGTGGAAATATACATGGAAGGATATACGTTTAAGAAACGGTATTTTTATTTCTAAATGCTGAGTGAGAAGACATAGACTAAATTCTAGATTACTGATAAAATTTCAAAAAGAACTTGATTTTGCTAGCAGAAATTTTTACCCCATTCTCAAGCTTCTATAAACAGTTCTTGAAGGAATTAGACAGCTGTTCCTCTTTCCAAATTCTGTTTAATTTCAGCCGTGTATTTCCCATAGAATCTTTCAGCTTTCTTGTTGAATTTGGCATTCCTTTCATTAATGTAGTCAATATCTGCATCATCATTATAAGGACGTCTCCGGCTATATTTGTCTCGTTTTTCAATCCTGAGGAAAGAAGAAAATTTACAAAATTCAAAATTGCCTTCTCTTTTGATCTTAATAAGACATCACCAAACAGTTAAGAATAAAATCTAGGCCGGGCACGGTGGCTCAAGCCTGTAATCCCAGCACTTTGGGAGGCCGAGGCGGGTGGATCACAGGATCAAGAGATCGAGACCATCCTGGTCAACATGGTGAAACCCTGTCTCCACTAAAAATACAAAAAAAAAAAAGTAGCTGGGCATGGTGGCACGTGCCTGTAGTCCCAGCTACTCAGGAGGCTGAGGCAGGAGAATTGCCTGAACCCAGGAGGCGGAGGTTGCGGTGAGCCGAGATTGCACCATTGCACTCCAGCCTGGGTAACAAGAGTGAAACTCTGTCTCAAAAAAAAAAAAAAAAAAAAAAAAAAGAATAAAATCTAAGGCCAGGCGCAGTGGCTCAAGCCTGTAATCCCAGCACTTTGGGAGGCCAAGGCGGGTGGATCACGAGGTCAAGAGATCGAGACCATCCTGGTCAACAGGGTGAAACCCTGTCTCTACTATAAATACAAAAAATTAGCTGGGCATGGTGGCGCGTGCCTGTAATCCCAGCTACTCAGGAGGCTGAGGCAGGAGAATTGCCTGAACCCGGGAGGCGGAGGTTGCGGTGAGCCGAGATCGTGCCATTGCACTCCAGCCTGGGTAACAAAAGCGAAACTCCATCTCAAAAAAAAAAAAGAATAAAATCTACATTTAGAATCACACACGTTGTGGGGGCTGGAGGAAGCCAGGCCAGTTTTCATCAAGTTCCAGTTGAAACTGAATTAATGGCGCAACTCAGGATATGAACTGTGAAATCCAGTAAACACAAATTCATCTTCAGATTGCTAAAGCAATGATTCATTGTTGGGAACTCGACTGTACCGAAGCACCACTTAAAAGTAGATAACTATTAGGCCAGGCACTGTGGCTCACACCTGTAATTCCAGCACTTTGGGAGGCCAAGGCGGGCAGATCACCTGAGGTCAGGAGTTTAAGACCAACCTGACCAACATGGAGAAATACAAAATTAGCTGGGCATGGTGGCGTATGCCTGTAATCCCAGCTACTTGGAAGGCTGAGGCAAGAGAACCACTTGAACCTGGGAGGTAGAGGTTGCAGTGAACTGAGATTGCACCATTGCACTCCAGCCTGGGCAGCAAAAGCAAAACTGCATCTCCAAAAAAAAAAGAAGATAACTATTAGCTGGTCATGGTGGCTCATGCCTGTAACCCCAGTAATTATGAAGGACAAGGCCTCCCAAAAGGTCCTTTGGGAGGATCACTTGAGCTCAGGAGTTCCAGACCAGCCTGGACAACACAGAGATTCCATCGCTATAAAAAAATATTTTTAAATACATTTTTTTTTTTTTTTTTTGAGACGGAGTTCTGCTCTTGTTACCCAGGCTGGAGTGCAATGGCGCGATCTCGGCTCACCGCAACCTCCGCCTCCACTCCCGGGTTCAGGCAATTCTTCTGCCTCAAACTCCTCAGTAGCTGGGATTACAGGCACGCGCCACCATGCCCAGCTAATTTTTTGTATTTTTAGTAGAGACGGGGTTTCACCATGTTGACCAGGATGGTCTCAATCTCTTGACCTCGTGATCCACCCGCCTCGGCCTCCCAAAGTGCTGGGATTACAGGCTTGAGCTACTGCACCCGGCTTAAATACATTTTTTAAGAGGATCACTTGAACTTACGAGTTCCAGACCAACCTGGATAACAGAGAGACTCCATCGCTACAAAAAAATTTTTTAATACATTTTTTTAATAAGAAGATAACTATAACAATAATTATATTAAATAGGCTGGGCACAATGGCTCACACCTGTAATCTCAGCACTTTGGGAGGCCGAGGCAGGTGGATCACCTGAGATCAGGAGTTTGGGACCAGCCTCGTCAACATGGCAAAACTGTATCTGTACTAAAAATCCAAAAACTAGCCAAGAGTGGTGGCGGATGCCTGTGGTCCCAACTGCTCAGGAGGTAGCTTGAACCTGAGAGGCAGAGACTGCGGTGAACCGAGATCACGCCACTGCACTCCAGCCTGAGCAACAGAGTGAGACTCCATCTCGAAAAAAAAAAAAAAAACTATATTAAATAACCACAGCTAACACTGTGTGCACAATATGTGCCAGACTTTTTGTTGTTGTTGTTGTTTTGTTTTGTTTTTGACATAGGGTCTCGCTCTGTCACCCAAACTGGAGTGCAGTGGTGCAATCACAGTTCACTGCACCCTTGACCACTTAGACTCAAGTGATCCTCCTGACTGAGTCTCCCAAGCAGCTGGGACTACAGGCACACACCACCAAGCCCAGCTAATTCTTGTATTCTTTTTGTAGTGACAGGGTTTCACCATGTCACCCAGGCTGTTCTCAAACTTCTGGGCTCAAGCGATCCTCCTGCTTCAGTCTCCTAAAGGGCTAGGATTACAGGCAGGAGCCACTATGCCCAGCCCAGACACCATTCTTAATACTTTACATGTATTAACTCCTAATATATTTTCATTCTGCTCTACGTAATAGTAGCCTCTATCAGAATTAAGAAACACAAACATAAGTGAGGAACATTTACTACAATGTTCTTGCTTCTTCAAATCAAACAGAGGAGTGGCTGTTAAGGTCCTTAAAGAAGGATCCTTTTTTTTTTTAGACCTTTCCCCTTTATTTATAACAATTCCATTTCATCAACATTCTGCATCTCCACTCCAAGTCATACATGTTCAACCCATAATTGCTATCCACTCCCAAACCACTACAGATGCATCAGAAATTAGCAAGTGTAATTTATATCTTTTCAATTCATTCTAAGCACGAGATTTAGGTGCATACTCTAAGTGCATTTTGTCACTAAGTATTTACAATGTCAGGCTGCTCTACTGAATACTTACTGTTTTTCCAGATCTATGACCATCCTGTCAATTTCCTCTGTGGAAGGCACATGTGTTCCATGAAGAAGACTATTAGATGTTGGGAAAAACTCTTCTCCACTGAAAAGACAGCAAAATGAACTTATGGGAACACTATAAATGCTCCATTTCAAATGTCAAACGAAACTACCATTCATGATGAGAGAGAAAATATACACATATATTTACTGTGAGATCCTACTTTAATTTTTTTTTTTTTTTTTTTTTTGAGACAGAGTCTTGCTCTGTTGCCCAGGCTGGAGTGAAGCAGCAAGGTCTCAGATCACTGCAACCTCCACCTCCCGAATTCAAGCAATTCTCATACCTCAGCCTTCTAGTATCTGGGATTACAGGCATCCACCACCACACCCGGCTAATTTTTTGTATCTTTAGTAAAGATGAGGTTTCTCCACGTTGGCCAGGCTGGTCTCAAACTCCTGATTTTGTGATCCGCCTGCCTTGCTTCCCAAAGCACTGACTATAGGCGTGAGCCACTGTGCCCAGCCCAATTTTTTTCTTTAAGAAAACACAGGCCCAGTGTGGTGACTCACATATGTATTCCCAGCACTTTGGGAAGTCAAGTCAGGTGGATCATCTGAGGTCAGGAGTTTGAGACCAGCCTGGCCAACATAGCAAAACCCTATCTCTACTAAAAGTACAAAAACTAGCCAGGCATGGTGGCACACACCTGTAGTCCCAGCTACTCAGGAGGCTGAAGCAGGAGCATCACTTGAACCTGGGAGATGGAGACTGCAGTGAGCCAAGATCACCCCACTGCACTCCAGCTTGGGCAACAAAGTAAGACTCTGTCTCAAGAAACAATTTTTTTTAATTAAAAGAATAAAAATATGGCCAAGCACAGTGGCTCATGCCTGGAATCCCAGCATTCTGGGAGGCCAACGTGGGCACATCACCTGAGGTCAGGAGTTTGAGACCAGCCTGGCCAACGTGGTAAAACCCCGTCTCTACTAAAAACACAAAAAAAGTTACAGGCATGGTGGCAGGCACCTTAATCCCAGCTACTTGGGAGGCTGAGGCAGGAGAATCCCTTGAACCTGGGAGGTGGAGGTTGCAGTGAGTTGAGATTGTGCCACTGCACTCCAGCCTGGGCGACAGAGCAAGACTCTGTCTCGCTGGGCACGGTGGCTCAAGCCTGTAATCCCAGCACTTTGGGAGGCCGAGGCGGGTGGATCACAAGGTCAAAAGATCGAGACCATCCTGATCAACATGGTGAAACCCCGTCTCCACTAAAAATACAAAAAATTAGCTGGGCATGGTGGCGCATGCCTGTAATCCCAGCCTACTCAAAAGGCTGAGACAGGAGAATTGCCTGAACCCAGGAGGCGGAGGTTGCGGTGAGCCGAGATCGCGCCATTGCATTCCAGCCTGGGTAACAAGAGCGAAACTCCGTCTCAATAAAAAAAAAAAAAAAAAGACTCTGTCTCAAAAAAAAATTTAAAAATACAAAATTGTTTCAGATCTTATGAGAACTAAGAAAATTTTTTTTAATTTTTTTTAAAAATACAAAATGGAAAGGAACCTAAGACATCATCTTCTCCAACACCTTCATTCTACAGATCAAAGAGCCAACAGGCAGAGGCTCCAGGACTTATCAAAGGTTACAAAGTGCTAGGGACAGAGCTGGGATTAGAGCTCCATCCTGAGGTTATTTTCTTTTCCACTAAAGCAAGCTGGCAAACTACAGCCCACCACCTGTTTATGAACGATTTTAATGGGACACAGCCGCACCCATTCTTTCATGAATCCTCTGCAGCTGCTTTTGCACTGCAGCAGCACAGCTGAGTAGCTGTGACAGAGACTATATGGCCCACAAAGCTGAAAATATTTACTATCTGGTCCTTCACGGAAAAAGTTCACCAACCCCAGCTGGGCGTGGTGGCTCATGCCTGTAATCCCAGCACTTTGGGAAGCTGAAGTGGGTGGATCACCTGAGGTCGGGAGTCTGAGACTAGCCTGACTAACATGGAGAAACCCTCTCTCCTAAAAATACAAAATTAGCTGGGCATGGTGGTGCATGCCTGTAATCCCAGCTACTCGGAAGGCTGAGGCAGGAGAATCGTTTAAACTTAGGAGGCGGAGGTTGTGGTGAGCCAAGATCACATCATCGCACTCCAGCCTGGGCAACAAGAGCCAAACTCCCTCTCAAAAAAAAAAAAAAATCACCAATCCCAGCACTAAAGCATTGTGCCTCCTAAAACAGTAAGTCAGTAACAACTAACTATGACAATCAATCAGCAACCAGCCTTAGAAAAAAACAAAACTACCAGTCTTTAGGAAAAAAAAAAAACAAAAAAACAGGTGATTAATTTAATTGCTGTGAAATAAGCAATAAACAGTGCTGTCAAAACAGAGACCAGGCCTGACACAGTGGCTCAGACCTATGATCTCAACCCTGTGAGAGAGGTCAAAGTGGGAGGATCACTTGAGTCCAGGAGTTCCAGACAGCCTGAGCAACACAGTGAGGCCCCGCCTCTACAAAAAGTTAATTAGCCAGGAATCGTGGCACATGCCTGTAATCCTAGCTACCGGGGAGGCTCATGTGGGAGGACCTCTTGAAGCCACAACTTTGAGGTTACAGTGAGCTATGATGGTGGCAATGCACTCCAGCTTAGGCAACGAGCGAGACCCTGTCTCTTAAAAAAACAACAACAAACAAGAAAGGGCCAGGCACAGTGACTCAGCTGTAATCCCAGCACTTTGGGAGGCCAAGGTGGGCAGATCGCTTGAGGTCAGGAGTTCAAGACCAGCCTGGCCAACATGATGAAACCTCATCTCAGCTAAAAATAGAAAAATTAGGCAGGCATGGTGGTGAGCCCCTGTTATCCCAGCTACTCGGGAGGCTGAGGCAGAAGAATCGCCTGAACCCAGGAGGCGGAGGTCGCAGTGAGCTAAGACCGCACCACTGCACTCCAGCCTGGGTGACAGACCAAGACTCCATCTCAGAAAAAAAAAAAAAAAAACAAGGAAAAAAATCCTGAAAAAACACAGACCATCCTCAGACAGCTCCTAATAACTCATACAGCATTAAAGCATGATTCTATTTATGTACATGTATACACATACACACACACACACACACACACACACACACACACACACACACATACATCCACATCACCTCAGGATGAATAAAGGACTTACTGTTTTTCTCTCAGTCTCTCATATGTTTCCATGTCAGGTTTGATCTGCTTGGTCAACCGATGGTACTGGCGTAACTGGGCAGCAGCATAATCTAAAAACATAAAATGAGAAACAGAGATGATATATTTCCTTCTTTGGACCTTCCTATTGAGAGAAAAATCTTTATTATCCCTTATCCAAAATGCTTGGGATCAGAAGTGTTTTCAATTGTTTCAGATTTTGGAATATCTGTATTATACTTAAATCCAAAATCTGAAATGCTCCAATCAGCATTTCCTTCAACCATCACAGCATCATGCTGACAAACAGTTTTGAATTTTGCAACATTTTGGATTTCAGATTTTCAGACTAGGGATACTCAAATCTGTATGAAGTAACATATGCTCAAAACACTATTGTAAGTATAGCTTCTATCCTGAAGATGCTGACGAACAGACTTTGATAAATTTTACCATCAAGTATTTAGAAACCCAGCTAAGGCCGGGCAGGGTGGTTCACGCCTGTAATCCCAGCACTTTGGGAGGCCGAGGCGGGTGGATCACGAGGTCAAGAAATCGAGATCATCCTGGTCAACATGGTGAAACCCCGTCTCTACCAAAAATACAAAAAATTAGCTGGGCATGGTGGCGTGTGCCTGTAATCCCAGCTACTGAGGAGGCTGAGGCAGGAGAATTGCCTGAACCTGGGAGGCGGAGGTTGTGGTGAGCCGAGATCGTGCCATTGCACTCCAGCCTGCGTAACAAGAGCGAAACTCCATCTCAAAAAAATGAATAAATAAAAAATAAAAGAAACCCAGCTAACTGAAGTACAGCCTTTTTTCATTTCGGTCCTAAGAGACATATTTGTACTTTTCTTGGTCTTGGGCCTCGAAAAGAATATCCCATGAAGGAAGCCAAGAGGCATATCCTTTCTTGAAACCAGAGACAATAAAGGAAATGATTCTCTAACAGCCCAGCCAATAAAGCACAGTTCAATAAAGGTCAATCTGACCTGAAAATCCCAAATCAGGGTTTTTCCTCTTCTTTTTTCTCTCCCATCTTTCTGCATCTTCTGCACTGATCTCCAGCAACTTCACTTTCTCATAATCTTCTCCTCTTGCTGAACATTCCTAAGTAGAAGAAAAAAGCTGATACCTACAATTATGATACAAGCAGTAATTTGATTTACAAAGATCTAATAAATATCAAGCAACACTTTAATAGTTTTTTTTTTGCTGGGCGCGGTGGCTCAAGCCTGTAATCCCAGCACTTTGGGAGGCCAAGGCGGGCGGATCACAAGGTCAAGAGATCGAGACCATCCTGGTCAACATGGTGAAATCCCGTCTCAACTAAAAATACAAAAAAATTAGCTGGGCATGGTGGGGCGTGCCTGTAATCCCAGCTGCTCGGGAGGTTGAGGCAGGAAAATTGCCTGAACCCAGGAGGCGGAGGTTGCAGTGAGCCCAGATCATGCCATTGCACTCCAGCCTGGGTAACAAGAGCAAAACTCCGTCTCAAAAATATAAATAAATAAAAATTTTAAAAAATAAATAAACAAATAAATAAATACTTTTTTTTTTTAAGTTTTTTTTTTTTTTTTTTTTGAGACGGAGTTTCACTCGCTATCTCCCAGGCTGAATTGCAGTGATAAACTCTTAGCTCACAGCAACCTCCACCTCCCAGGTTCAAGGGATTCTCAGTCTCAGCCTCCCAAGCAATTGGGACTACAGGAACACGGCGCCATGCCCAGCTAATTTTTATATTTTTAGTAAAGATGATGTTTCGCCATGTTGGCCAGGCTGGTCTCAAATTTCTGACCTCAAGTGATCCACCTGCCTTGGCCTCCCAAAGTGCTGGGATTACAGGCATGAGCCACTGTACCCAGCCCCTTTAATAATATTTAAAGGAAATTTGGGAATATACTATGGTATATAAGTGAACACATGATATTTATTGAGTGTTTATCAGGTATCAGACCTTGTTTTAAATGTTTTACATGCATTAATTCATTTAATTCATAATTAACTCAAATAATTATTGCTATGGTCCCCATTTTATTGATGAGAAAACAGAAGTACAGAGAAGTTAAATAAACTCACCCAAGGTGTTGCAGCTGGTAACAAGCAGAGCCAGAATTTCAATTCTGGCAGCTTGGCCTAAGAGCCAATGTATTCAACCACTATGTTGTAGTGTCTTGATATAACAGAGTTATGAAATAAATCACTTATGAAGATAGAATAGTTCCTAACCTTTTTCTTTTCTTCTTCCTGTAGTTCCCACTCCAAACGAGCTTTTTTGGCTTCCCAATTCGCAGGTAATTTTAGTCTTTTATCTTCTTCCACAACTTCTTGGTGATTTAATTTACGCGCTTCATTCTAAAATTGTAACGTAAGAAGTGTGTCAGCTAAAACATGAAAATAAATCCAGATACATCTTACCTGCTTTGAGGAGGATCAGGCACGACATATTTAAGGTGACCCCATTTATCCTAAAAGCAATAGAGAGCCATCATGGGATTTTAAGCTAGGGAATAGGTTAACAGGGTATATACATTTTTATGCAGTCAAGGAAAATGTGTTGAGTTGCACTGGTTTGCTGTTCCAGAGCAATAGAGGCTAAAATCAGGTTTGCCTCTACGAGTTGTGTGATCTCTTTTTATTGCATCAGAACAAGGTTTCGAAATATGGGGGAACCATACTATAGTGGCATTTAAGTAGACTTTATTGGGCATTTAATAATATTAAATTGGCAGGGTGAGGTGGCTCATGCCTCTAATCCTAGCACTTTGGGAGGCTGAGGCACTTGAGGTCAGGAGTTCAAGACCAGCCTGGCCAACATGGCAAAATCCCATCTCTACTAAAAATACATAATTAACCAGGCATAGTGGTACACGCCTGTAATCCCAGCTACTCAGGAGGCTGACGCAGGAGAATCGCTTGAACCCAGGAGGCAGAGCTTAAGGTGAGCCAAGATCACACCACTGCACTCTAGCCTGGGTGACAGAGCAAAACTCCATCTCAAAAAAAAAAAAAAGAAAAGAAAAGAATTATAGCACATGCTGTGAAAGACACTCTAACTTCAATTCTTTTTTTTTTTTTTTTTTTTGGAGACAAGAGTCTCACTCTGCTGCCAAAGCCGGAGTGTAGTGAGTGGCACCATCTAAGCTCATTTCAACTTTTGCCTCCGGGATTCAAACAATTCTCATGCCTCAGCCTCCCGAGTAGCTGGGATTACAAGCATGTGCCACAATGCCTGGCTTATTTTTTTGTCTTTTTAGTAGAATGGGGTTTTGCAGTTTGGCCAGGGTGGTGTCAAACTCCTGGACTCAAGTGACCTGCATCCCTCAGCCTCCCAAAGTGCTGGGATTACAGGCGTGAACCACCGCACTGGGCCTCAATTATCTTTTAATCCTAATTCAAGAAAAAAGCCTCAGTTTGGTTTAGAAAATTTAACACCTATCTTCATGCCTCTAATCCTTTCCAAATTCCCCTCCTTTTTAAATATTTTAATAATTTACATTGGCCGGGCGCGGTGGCTCAAGCCTGTAATCCCAGCACTTTGGGAGGCCGAGGCGGGTGGATCACGAGGTCGAGAGATCGAGACCATCCTGGTCAACATGGTGAAACCCCGTCTCTACTAAAAGTGCAAAAAATTAGCTGGGCATGGTGGCACGTGCCTGTAATCCCAGCTACTCAGGAGGCTGAGACAGGAGAATTGCCTGAGCCCAGGAGGCGGAGGTTGCGGTGAGCCGAGATCACGCCATTACACTCCAGCCTGGGTAACAAGGGCGAAACTCCATCTCAAAAAAAAAATAATAATAAAATAAAAAAAATAATTTACATTGACAAATGAAAAATGAAAGGGAACTTTCCATCCATTTGAAGTACCATTTAAGTGTCTTTTTTTTTTTTTTTTTTTTTTGAGCTGAGGTGTTGGGGAGAAGAATCTATTTTTAAATACACTTAATTGCATAAAACCAAAATGAGTATATCATCTTAAGGAAAACTTAAGTTAGACATTTAAACACTTTTTAAGTCATAAGCTGGTGGCATTTTGTCCAGGAAGCCCTGTCTCCTAATTTCCAGACATGTGTTCCTTACACAATCACTCTAATATTTAAGCATGCCTTTTTAATTGTTTATTAACTTTTCCTAGGCAAAGAGAGCTACTCCTCCCAACTACCATCCCTAGTATATTCTTGGGTCTGGAAAAGCCCTCCAATTAAAGACACCAAGAACACACACCTCTGGTCAACAAAGTTCAGTTTGTTGCATAGAAGAGAGCAAACCACAGGGAACCCCATGGGGTTTGAGTGACAGGGTGTTAGGAGGGGCTTATTCCAGGATTTGGGTTTGTATCAGGTGACTGCGGGGAGGGTTAAGGATCTGGATTGGGTACGGTCAGAAAGCAGGGGCATTCTATAATTAGGTATCTTAAATTTTTATACATGAGGCAGGAGTAATGGAGTGAGACTAAAGTTGTATTTGGTAATAACAGTCACTGGTGTTAGCCAGAAGAGAGAGATGTGTGGTCCTTCTTGTGATTTGAAAAGTCTTCTTTGTCTCACTACAACAGTCAGAGTGATTGTGGGATTTTGTGAAACCATGGCCTAGGTGTCAGGTCACTCCATGCTGAAATGGGGGCTGCTTTTCTCTTCCTCTACTGCAACTGCAGCCAGCTATTTGCTGGGCTCTTATCCCTAATACGAATTATCTTTCTTTGCATTTGCCCCCTCTGCTTTAGTTGTCTGATAATAATACACTTTTCAATCAGTAGTTTAGGTGTCACCTATTACATGAGGTACTCCCTGGAGACCTACAAACTGCATGCATCTCTCCTCGGCACTTCCAGGGCACCTAAACATCCGATTCCCTATCAACTGACTGAACTACCACACCGTAGACTTTCAAAGGTTTGCTCATTTTTTTTTTTCTTTTCTTTTTTCTTCTTTTCCCCCAGAAGTCCTAGAGACAGATGATTTTCTTTCCTTCTTCTCAAACAGATTCTGACATAAGATTATTATTTTTTAAATAAAGTGAACCAGATCTCCTACTGACACCATACAAGTTTCTTCCTGTCTCTAGCTCTACGTATTTCCCTAGGTAAAATCAAGAATTTATTAGAATCACAGAGCAGAGAAGTTGTTAGTAATAGAGACGCCCAAACCTAACCCAGATACATTACATTGGATGTGCGCGGGAGGGGGTCTGGAGTGAACAGGTGTATTTTCAAATGTTCTCAGAATGATCCCAATGTGCTGCCAGGGTTGAGTACCACCGGATACGGCTTTCATCTCGGATGATCCGGTTCTGTGGGTCTGTCAGATGCAGTGGTGTGATTTTCTCGCCCCCTCTACAAAAGCGCCTGGCCCTGGCCAAGTGACCGATCTGAGCCGGCCTCCAAGACTACTCACCCGCTTCAGGTGCAGCTCCCGGAATTTGCGCAGTCTCTGTTCGCGCTTCTGAGCGGCCAACTCCGCCGCCGCAGCTGGGGACCCCTCCTTCACGCTGTCCATCAGCACCTGCGGCGAGGAGAACTGGCTTCAGGCAGAGCCGGCTCGGCTTCTCCCGGGACGGCCCAGGCCGAGTCCCCGCCGGCCCCGACAGGCTGGGCCTAGGGCCTCGACCGCCGACTCGACCCCACAGTGTCTGCGCCGACCTGAAGCGAAACTAGACTTCGCCTCCACCTCTCTCCCAAGCCGCTCCCCGGCACCCTCAGCAACAAAACCCCCGGTGTAGGGTCGTCGAACTCACCTCCGATGCAGCGACAGCCGCCATCGCAACCTCTCTTCCCACTTCCGGCAACAACACAGAGCACTTCCGCCAGCCTTCAGACAACCAGGCCGATTCGTATTGAAGACTATTATAAGCCCCGCCCCTTCCGGGCGGCCTCCGGAAGTTGGAACCGTTTTAGCTGTGGAACGTTTTGGGTTGTACAGGGTCTTGCGCCGCCGCGGAAAGCAGCTGGGGCAAGGACGGGTAGATGAGTCGCCAAGAAAAGTGTCGGGAAAAGCTCAGAATCGGACAGCTAGGAAGAAATGACCAAAAGGACCCTGGTAGGAAATCATCTACTCTGCACGCTGTTCCTGGAAACGCCTTTGCAAAGACCGTGAGACTCCATCTTGCCTCTAGCCTGGCAGGCTGGCTGTCTTCGCTCATTCCTGGGCATAAGCCAAGCTAAACATGGGAGAATTTATAGTTTAACTTTTAAGCAAATGATCATAGTCCCTCCTTTAAACGGGCCCCCTCCCTGTTCAGGGGCTGAAACTGCCTATGTAAAACTAATGAAAGACCAGGAGGTTAGGATTCCGAGAGGGCCCTGAATTCTGCTAAAATGTAGTTGAACGATAACCAGCTATTGTTTCGGAGGACATCGGATGTGTGACTTCCCCAGTTACTCCTGTAGTTAACGTCCTTATTGTAGAACTTAAGATTGGTCTTTTGAGACATTCTTCAGAGTTTCGCATTCTGGCTACTAACTGACCCCACCCAGACTCGTGACTCATGACCCAGTCGGTTCTTCTGCCCCACTCCTCCACCCAAAGGCGGACTCAGGGTGCTGCTAACTGGGCGAATAGCATCTCCAACCAGTCAGCCGCACCCATTCCCTAGTCCCCTGCCCACACCAAACTCTGAAAACCCTAACCTCTGAGCTGAGCCTTCCGGAAAACACTTGAGTGGTAACTCTTCGTCCCTGAGGCCAGCCTCATGTTAATACAACTCTACTGCAGTAGCATTTTGTATAGTGCTAAGCAGTAGGCACTTAATGAGTTGGTTTTGTCAGCAGTGGACCGGAAGAACCTGGGTGGGATTCATTCCCATGAGTAGAAATTTCTTTCCATTTAGAGCTTAACCTATTGTCACCTCCAAGAAGCAGGTCTTGGCCAGGTGTGGTGGTTCATGGCTGCAATCCCAGCAGTGGGAGGCCGAGGCCGGAGGATTGCTTGAGCCCAGGAGTTCAATTCCAGCACTTTGGGAGGCCAAGGTGGCGAATCACGAGGTCAGGAGTTTGAGACCAGCCTGACCAACATGGCGAAACCCCGCTCTACTAAAAAAACAGCCAAGTGTGGTGGTGGGCGCCTGTAATCCCAGCTACTAGGGAAGCTGAGGCAGGAGAATTGCTTGAACTCGGGAGGCAGAGTTTGCAGTGAGCCGAGATCCTGCCATTGCACTCCATCCTGGGCAATAAGAGCAAGACTCCATCTGAAAAAATAAATAAAAAGAAGCAGGTCTTCCCTGACTACCCTGTCTCACTTTTGGTACTGTCATTTGACTACTTTAACTCTTTTTTTTTTTTTTTTTTTTTTCCTTAAGACGGGGTTTCACCATGTTGGTCAGGCTGGTCTTGAACTCCCAACCTCACGTGATCCGCCCGCCTTGGCCTCCAAAGTGCTTGGATTACAGGCGTGAACCACCACGCCTGGACTTTAATTCTCTTCAATTGCATACGTTTTCTTTTTATCTGTTCATTTTTCATTTCCTTCATCAGCATTATTGCTACAGAACAGCAGGGTCCGCCCCTCTTGTTCACTCTTACCTGCCCAGCAGAGAGGCAATGCCAGCATTAATAACAGTGCTAAAGTTAATAAGATAATTCAGTAAGGTGCTGAATACAAGAGGAATACATGAAAATTATTTTCTTTTTTTTTTCACTAACAACTACTAGTTAGATGTAGAAATGAAAAAGTAAAGCCGGGCGCGGTGGCTCAAGCCTGTAATCCCAGCACTTTGGGAGGCCGAGGCGGGTGGATCACGAGGTCGAGAGATCGAGACCATCCTGGTCAACATGGTGAAACCCCGTCTCTACTAAAAATACAAAATATTAGCTGGGCATGGTGGCACATGCCTGTAATCCCAGCTACTCAGGAGGCTGAGGCAGGAGAATTGCCTGAGCCCAGGAGGCGGAGGTTGTGGTGAGCCGAGATCACGCCATTGCACTCCAGCCTGGGTAACAAGAGCGAAACTCCGCCTCAAAAAAAAAAAAAAAAGATGAAAAAGTAATCCCTAAAAAGAAATGCTATATAGGTACAAAGTTTAAATGGTAAATAATTTGAATTAAATCTGAATAAATGATGGCTAACCTGTTTTCTGATTGGAATACTTAATATTGTAAAAACAATATCACAAAGGAGCATCTTACATGAGTTTTTGGGCTTTGTGTTTTTTTATATTTTATTGCATTTTAGGTTTGGGGGTACATGCGAAGAACATGCAAGATTGTTGCATAGGCATATACATGGCAAGGTGGTTTGCTGCCTTCCTCCCCATCACCTATATCTGGCATTTCTCCCCATGTTATCCCTCCCCAGCTCCGCATCCCCAACTGTCCCTCCCCTAGATCCCCTCCAACAGACCTCAGTGTGTGATGCTCCCCTCCCTGTGTCCATGTGTTCTCATTGTTCAACACCTGCCTATGAGTGAGAATATTCAGTGTTTGATTTTCTGTTCTTGTGTCAGTTTGCTGAGAGTGATGGTTTCCAGGTTCATCCATGTCCCTACAATGGACACAAACTCATCATTTTTTATGGCTGCATAGTAGTACATGGTGTATATGTGCCACATTTTCCCTGTCCAGTCTATCATCAGTGGGCATTTGAGTTGGTTCCAAGTCTCTGCTATTGTAAACAGTGCTGCAACGAACATTTGTGTGCATGTGTCCTTATAATAGAATGATTTATAATCCTTTGGATATATACCCAGTAATGGGATTGCTGGGTCAAATGGAATTTCTGTTGTCAAATGAGTTTATTAATGTCATGTTATTCCCATCAGAATCTCAATGGGTCATTGTTTTTTGTTTTTTTGGAACTAGAAGATAATGTACCAAAAATCTTAAAGTTTAACAACACACTGTGTTGGTAAGGCCGAAGAAACATGAATCCTACACATATTGGTGGTAGGACTAAAAATTGACTCAACCCCTAGGGAAGGCAATTTGGCAGTATCTGTAAATTAAGGCATTTACTCTTTGACTCAGCTCTTGTAATTCTGGAAATTTATGTTACAGATACAATTACACATGTGTGAAAGGAAAATAAATCTTAGGACCCCAAAATCACTAAACCAAAGGGAAAAGTCAAGCTGGGAACTGCTTAGGGCAAACCTGCCTCCCTTTCTATACTTTAAAAAGCCACTAAGATACAAAAGCTACATACTTTCCTCACAAGGAATTTCCTTGTGAACAAAGGACAGACAAAGGCAGGCAGATCACCTGAGGTCAAGAGTTCGAGACCAGCCTGACCAACATGGTGAAACACCATCTCTACTAAAAATACAAAAAATAGCCAGGCTTGATGGCGGGTGCCTGTAATCCCAGCTACTAGGGAGACTGAGGCAGATTTGCTTGAACCCCGGAGGTGGAGGTTGCAGTGAGCAGAGATCGCAGATCACACCACTGCACTCCATCCTGGGTGACAGAGTAATATTCCATTCCAAAAAAAAAAGTTATTATCTGTTTTGGGGGTATAATAAGATGTATGTACTTTTGAACCATATAAGTATTTCAGCCAGGCAAGGTGACTCACGCCTGTAATCCCAACACTTTAGGAGGCTGAGGCAGGTAGATCACCTGAGGTCAAGAGTTCAAGACCAACCTGGCCAACATGGCAAAACCCAGTCTCTCCAAAAAATACAAAAAAAATTAGCTGGATATGGTGGTGGGCACCTGTAATCCTATCCGCTCAAGAAGCTGAGGAAGGAGAATCGCTTGAACCCAGGAGACAGAGGTTGCAGTGAGCCAAGATCATGCCATTAACTTCAGCCTGGGCAGCCAGAGTTGAAACTCCATCTCAAAAAATACATAAATAAAATTTTTAAAAAATTTAAATTCAGGCCAGGCATAGTGGCTCACGCCTGTAATGCTAGCACTTTTGGGAGGCTGAGGTGGGTGGATTGCCTGAGCTCAGGAGTTCGACACCAGCCTGGGCAACATAGCAAAACCCCATCTTTAAAAATAATAATTTAATTTGAATTCTAAAAATGATTTTTAAAGTTTGTATGGAAAAACTGAGAATAGCCAACAGTATTTCTTTTTTTTATTTTTTTTTGAAATGGAGTTTCGCTCTTGTTACCCAGGCTGGAGTGCAATGGCGCGATCTCGACTCACCGCAACCTCTGCCTCCTGGGTTCAGGCAATTCTCCTGCCTCAGCCTCCTGAGTAGCTGGGATTACAGGCACGCGCCACCACGCCCAGCTAATGTTTTGTATTTTTAGTAGAGGCGGGGTTTCACCATGTTGACCAGGATGGTCTGATCTCTTGACCTTGTGATCCGCCCGCCTTGGCCTCCCAAAGTGCTGGGATTACAGGCTTGAGCCACCGCGCCTGGCAGTCAACAGTATTTCTAAATAAAAAATAGAATCACTGGAGCTCAGAAGTTCAAGACCACCTGGGGCAACACAGTGAGACTCTGCCTCTACAAAAACTTAGAAAAATTAGCTGGACATGGGGTGTACACCTGTAGTACTAGACACTTGGCAGGCTGAAGTGAGGGTTTACTTGAGCCCCAAGGAGTTTGAGGCTGCAGTGAGCTATGATCATGGGACCACACTCCAGCCTAGTCAACCAAACGAGACCCTGTCTCAAAAATTAAAAAAAAAAAATACTAAGGAGGGGCTTGTCTTATGAGGAATTAAAGCTTAATAATGTCTTTAGTAATGAAAACAATACAATACTTGCACAGGAAATAACATATAAATCAACAAAACAATATAAAATTTATAATGAGATTCAGTGGAAAAGTGATACATAGTGCTTGCATGACTGGCCTAAATCTGCACAAAACAAAACTAGTTTCCTATAGAATATGGAAAAACAACATCACCAACAGTCCAGAAATGAAAATTAAAACAGTTATATGTGGTTTTGTGTCTCTCAGATTGTCCAGGAAATCCAATATTTATTGGGGATGAGTAGTGCTTGTATCCTTCTTATTTTACTGCTATTGAGAATCCTGGCTGAGCACGCTGACTCAGGCCTATAATTCCAGCACTTTGGGAGGCCAAGGCAGGAAAATCCTTTGAGCCTAGGAGTCCAAGACCATCCCTGGCAACATAGTGAGACCTCATCTCTACAAAATAAAAAAATTAGCCAAGCATGGTGGCCTGCCCCTGAAGTCCTGGCTACTTGAGAGGCTTAGATGAGAGGATCCCTTGAGCCTGGGAGGTCAAGGCTGCAGTGAGCCCTGATCGTACCACTGCACTTCAGCCTGACACCATCTCAAAAAAAAAAAGTTCTGTTCATTCTTTTCTCTGTTCCTGCCAGTAAAATTGACCTCTATATTACCAATTTGCTTATACTGCCAATTAAAATCTGCAAATCTGGCCTTAAAAAAAATGTAAATGTTCAATTGGGCATGATGGCTCCTGTCTGTAATCCCAGCACTTTGGGAGGCCGAGGTGGGTATATTACAATGTCAGGAGTTCAAGACCAGTCTGACCAAGATGGTGAAACTCTAATAAAAAATACAAAAATTAGGGCGGGTGCGGTGGCTCACACCTGTAATCCCAGCACTTTGGGAGGCCAAGGCGGGTGGATCATGAGGTCAAGAGATCGAGACCATCCTGGTCAACATGGTGAAACTCCGTCTCTACTAAAAATACAAAAAATTAGCTGGGCATGGCAGCGCATGCCTATAATCCCAGCTACTCAGGAGGCTGAGGCAGGAGAATTGCCTGAACCCAGGAGGAAGAGGTTGCGGTGAGCCGAGATCGCGCCATTGCACTCCAGCCTGGGTAACAAGAGGGAAACTCCGTCTCAAAAAAAACAAACAAACAAACAAACAAAAAAAATACAAAAAGTAACCAGGCTTGGTGGCAGGCATCTGTATCCCCAGCAACTTGGGAGGCTGAGGCAAAGAATTACTCTGCCAGGAGGCAGAGGTTGCAGTGAGCCAAGATTGTGCCACTGCACTCCAGCCTGGGTGACAGAGCAAGACTCCATCTCAAAAAAGAAAAATAATTATTCATAATTAAGTAAAGAAATTTCTGGAAGTGATAAAAGAAGCAATATAGAAAGGAAAGAATATTATGTGTGGTAAAAATTGCTCAACAACTAATTTTATAAGGATATATTAAGAATAATCATATGATTTTCAACTTGCTTTTCTGTGCAATGTAATTTGTGTGATTTTTAAAAACTGGGCTGGGTGCTGTGGCTCACGCCTGTAATCCCAGCACTTTGGGAGGCCAAGGTGGGCAGATTGCCTGAGCTCAGGAATTGGACACCAGCCTGAGCAACACGGTGAAAACCCATCTCTACTAAAAATACAAAATATTAGCCAGGCGTGGCAGCGTGCACCTATAGTCTTAGCTACTCGGGAGGCTGAAGCAGGAGAATCGCTTGAACCTGGCAGGCGGTTGCAGTGAGCTGAGATCATGCCACTGCACTCCAGCTTAGGTGACAGGGCAAGAGTGTGGCTCATGGGAAAAAACTGTTCTGAACTGTATCATTTATCTCTTGTGGCATAACAAATCACTCCAAAACTTGGTACCTTAACAAAATACTATTTTATTATTATCTCTCATAGTTCTGAGAATTGGTGGGGGTTCTCGCACAGGGTCTCTCATGCGGTTGCAGTCAGATTAGGGGTTGGGGCTGGAATCACTGTGCAGGTTTCCTCACTCAGAAGTCTAGTGGTTGATGTTGGCTGTCTGCCTAAACACCCACACCTGGCCTCTGCATTGGCCTGGAATTCCTCAAAGCATGGTGGCTGGATTTTAAGAACAAGTATCCCAAGAGAACTAGGTGGAACCTATTTCACTTTTTATGACTTAGTCTCAGAATTCACATAGTGTCACTCCCTCCATAGTCACAGACTCAAGGATTAGGGACACAGACTCTACTTCTAGATGGAAGGAGTGCCAATGTCACATTGTAAGAATAGCACATAGGATGGACGATCTTCTGGCATCTAGAAAAATTCAATTAGACATATCACTTGTTCTGTTCTTTGTTAATAACTATGTATAAATATAATTTGAACAGATTTTTTATAAGACTCCAGTTTTTTTCACTGGAACCAAGTTATAAAAAAAAAAAAAGACTCCAATTTTTTTAACTGTTGCCATGTTTTATTGAAAAACAAAAACTGTGCTAGATACTTTGTCTGCCCTGTTAGAACTACTCTTCACTGGTCTCCATGTTCTGTGCCCCTGAGTGCTGGCCTGAATGGACTGCATCAGTAAACTCCTGCCCTTTACCTTCTTGGGTCCTGCCAATGCATAGTACCTGTGGAAGAGCAGAGGTTTGGAAGAAATGAGGTCAAGGTGTTTATTCCCTGGCTGGATTACGGGTTTGGTATATTTCTGTAGTCACCACTTCTGTCTAAAGACTTTTATCCCTACACCTTCTGGGTTCCCATTGCTGCTGCCGCCTTTTGCCTCTTTAGAGATAGTAGTAGTGATGGATCCCCCTATTGCTATCCCTGGCATGCCTCACTCTTTGGTTTTTCTTAGAGTCTACAACTTTGTAAGCAGTCCCTTTATTAAGCACTCCCTAATTACTTACAGTATGTAAGCCTAGTAACATGACTTTCAAAACCTGTAATTCTGATGTGATCTCACTAAAAAATAATTTTATAATTTGACTTTATTTTTAAGAGACAGGGTCGGTCAGGCACGGTGGCTCATGCCTGTAATCCCAGCACTTTGGGAGGCTGAGACAGGTGGATCACGAGATCAGGAGTTCGAGACCAGCCTGGCCAAGATAGTGAAACCTCGTCTCTACTAAAATACAAAAATTAGCCAGGTGTGGTGGCATGTACCTGTAGTCCCAGCTACTCAGGAGGCTGAGGCGGGAGAATCACTTGAACCCAGGAGGCAGAGGTTGCAGTGAGCCGAGGCTGTGCAATTGCACTCCAGCCTAGGCGACAGAGCAAGACTCCGTCTCTAAAAAAAAAAAAAAAAAAAACAGGGTCTCACTGTGTCACCCAGGCTTGTCTCAAACTCCTGGCCTCAAGTGATCCTCCGTCCTTAGCTTCTTCCTCCTGAGTAGCTGGGATTACAGGCATGAGCCACCATGCCTGGTTCATAATTGACATTTTTATATTCTTAAAGACTGTAAATACCTGTAAGATTGTTCTATCAAATAATCTATAACATAGAAAAAACCTGTTACTTTGCTATATTTGCTTTTATTTATTTATTTATTTATTTTGAGACAAGGTCTTGCTCTGTTGCCCAGGCTGGAGTGTAATAGCACAATCTTGGCTCACTGCAACCTTTGTCTCCCAGAGGATCCTCCCACCTCAGCCTCCCAAGTAGCTGCAACTACAGGCACATGCCACCATGCCCAGCTAATATATCAATTCTGGGGGAGTTGCAGGGTTGGAGGTAGAGACTGGGTCTTGCTCTGTTGCCTAGGCTGGTCTTGAACTCGTGGGCTCAGGTAATCCTTCCACCTCAGTCTCCCAAAGTGCTGGGATTACAGGAGTAAGCCACCATGCCTGGCCAAATATTTGCCATTTTATTAGAGGTTAAGAAACGTCTCATTTAAATTAACTACATTAGGCAGGGTCCAGTGGCTCACGCCTCTAATTCCAACACTTTGGAATGCCAAAGTGGGCGGATCACTTGAGGTCAGGAGTTTCAGACCAGCCTGACCAACATGGTGAAACCCAGTCTCTACTAAAAATACAAAACTTAGGTGTGGTGGTGGGCTCCTGTAATTTCAGCTACTCAGAAGGCTGAGGCAGGAGAATCGCTTGAACCCGGGAGGCAGAGGTTGAAGGTAGTAGTAAGCTTAGATCGCACCACTGCACTTCAGCCTGGACCCAATGAGCAAGATCCGTCTCAAAAAAAAAAAAAAAAAAAAGTTAGCTACATTAAACAAGCAATTCCACATTTATTGAATTACGTTTATGTTAAGTGCTGCAGAGAAAAAAATGTAAGAAGAGCTGTAACAGGGGAAACTGACTTCTCAAGTCGTGAGCCGGCTTCCCGGAAAAAAGGCATTTAAGGAAATCTGAGGAAGGAGGGGGACACGTCTGCCTCCAGGTTTTTGTTTTGTTTTTGAGATAAGTTCTGTCACCCAGGTTGACTGAGAACCTTGCTCTCGGCATCCTCGAATCTCCCGCACAGGTCCAGGTCTCTCCACCCAATGCGCCTGCGCACAGGCCTAGCCCAGTCGGACACAGCCCAGGGCTGCCAAGGGCGGGGGCTGCCTTCTCTGCTCTAGAGCTCCCCGCAGGAAGAGCCGCGTTACCTCCGGAAAAGCACGGCGGCCTGGTAGCCAGAAGTGAGCTCCGGGGTCGCAGTCGTTACCGGAAGTGGGGGGAAGCGTTGCCAGGGCATGGCGGAGACGATAGCTAAGATGGGTGGCAGGCCTTTGCCCGGGGATGGCGAGCTGGGGCGTTTGCGGCTAGGTCCGTCCTAGAGGCGGCGGCGATGCGGGAGGCGAAGGAGGCGCAGACAGTGAGGCTGGGTCGACGGCGGAAGCCCTTGGCCGGGGCTGTCCGCGAAGCCGAGCCGCCGCGCCTGAAGACCCTCTCCTCACGGCGCCCAGAAGCACGGACGGAGACAGCGCAAATCCCGGCCGCTGCGCTGGAAACGGATGCAGTCTCGAGGCCGGCTCAGACTTGCCACCTGGCCAAACACGTGTTTGTCACTTGTAAAGAGATGTTTTGATGTGTGTGTTTTCACATTTGTCTGTATATTACTCACTTGTCTTCTGTTTAATGTGTGAAGACTACTGGACTTAAAATTCTTAGCTACAAACACGTAAGTCATTGTCAAATTTGTGGTACATCTGGCTTGACCTAGAGTTGAACTTGGGAGCTTCAGAGGTAGGATGCTGACTTTTTTGCAAGCTATATAGTGACAATGGCTACTGGAAATTCACCCTGGTCCCTCTTCCCCGGAAGTGGTCACAATTACAGGTACTTTCCTGTTCCATGCTCCATTGCACAGCTCAAGTCTATTTACGGGGACAAACCCATGGAGACTGATATCTAATGGCATTCTGTAAAATGCCATCCTTCAAAAACCAAATACCCTTGTTCTAAGAAAGTTAAAACGTTTAATCAAAGTATTATTTTAGGCCAGGTAGTGGCTGGCTCAGGCCTGTAATCCCTACACTTTAGGGCCGAAGCAGGATTGCTTAAAGCCAGAAGTTTGACACCAGCCTAGGTAACAAGAGACCCCACCCATCTCTACCAAAAAAAAAAAAAATTAGCCAGGTATTAATGCATAAACCTGTATGGTAGAGGCTGAAGCAGGATTGCCAGAGCCCTGGAGTTCAAGGTTGCAGTCAACTGTGGGTGTTCTACTGCACTCCAGCCTGGGTGATAAAGCAAAGACCCCCACCTCTAAAATTAGTCTATTCATCTATAAAAATCAGTCTCATTTATTTAGACCAGCTGTCTAACCTTTACAGTTCTTAAGTGTAATGCCCACTTAAAGTTTTTTGTGCTTAAGATCCTTCCCAGTCACAGTAGCACTAAGAAATTTCAAATTAAGAGTTTAAGCAATTTTTCAAGTTGAAGTATTGACTTCAATTGGGAAGACTGCTAAAATTCAGTTCCAAATTCATCAGGTCTAGGGTACGGACTTGAGATTTAGCAGTCCTCAAAACCCCAGGTAGGGCCACTCAGCCTTGGACTTGAGATTAACAAGGCTTTAATCAACAGATGTCTCCTTGTAAAGACTCATTAGGTAACAGATATAGAACAAAGACTTTAAGTATGAAAACAAATTTATTAAATATACAAAACAGCAATACAGTTCAATACTGTCTATAAAATTTCACTTTTACATAAGCAATAGTATTTACAACTATATACAAAAGACTCCCACCTGTGCATAACCTTTGGTCCATTTGTGCTATCTCATATCTGCAAGAGAAACCTAAAAGGTTAATATTTGAGTATAAGTATTTACATCTTTTTGTGTTGGTTTTTAAATGCGGGATTACCCTTAAATGGCTCAAAGGGCTGGGATAATGCTAGAAACACTAACTTGCAGTAAAGTGCAGTTTTCATGCAAACTTAGCCGTTAGTTTTTCTCCTTTTAGACAGGTATCCACAGTCCATACGGACTTTTTTTCTGATCTATTTTTGGTGATCTTGAAGATGTCTCTTCTGTGGCAGCTTTAGCTGATTTTTGTATTGGCTTTGCTACAGAATTCTGTAAGAAAACAAATTCAGTCAGCTTTCCAAACACATATATTGTACCTATTTTTTCACAAAAAAATACATTAAATAATCCCATGTATGGGCCTTAAAGATATTATCAAACAAATGCAGTGTGAGCCTTAATTGTAATGTGATTCAAACCGTAAAAAGATACTGGGGTAATGGGGAGACACCAGGTATACACATGGTATAAGGACTGAAGCTTTGTTTTTGAAACTCTTATTTTAAAACACTCTGATCAGAGTATTCTAAAGATTTACCTTTAAAATATTTCAACGATAAAAAAAAGTGGGGGCTACTTAAAACAATGGCAAAATAACAAAACTCGTGAAAATATGGTAAGAACCCATTATAATGGTTACTTGTAAAAGTGGCTCAAAAACAAATTATTTCTATTTAAAGTGTCAGTAGTCCCCCAATTATCACCACGGAGATATAAAACACAAAGATGCAAATACAACCTAAAACCAATTTTTGAGTGATCAATGCTTGGACATACACTTACATTAGAGCTAAAAGCTATGCTTCTTTGCTGGGAAGATTTTTCATTGGGATTTCTAGTTCCATCTTCCGTTACCTTTTCCGACAGCTAGACAGGTTAAGAAAAAGTATAATTTTAAAACACATAACCTTGGTTTCTAAGTACAGTATTAAAGAACAGGCTAATTGTATACACAATTTAGTTGTAGACACAAAAATTAAGTTGGATCTAACCATATATTTAACAGCCTAAATAACAACTGAGTTTTCCCCTTAAAAAAACTGATTTAATAGGCTTAAGACACTCTTTCCATAATTTATTTCCTTGCTGGCAAATTCATTTAAAAAACAATTTTTTAATCAGTTTTCTCAGGTTGAATCAACCTTTGAAAAGTAAAGCCACACCAGAAAATACCTCGTTTTAAGAAACTAAGGCATTTGCCAGTTGGGCCCCCATCTGAACAAACAGACCTTGTCTATTAATACTGAGCACACTCACATCTGGGCCCAATTACAGATTCATTTAGATATCGTAGAATCTTTTTTTCCTGAGACAAAGTTTCACTCTGCCCTGCTGTCCAGGCTGGATGGAGTACAGTGGCATGATCTCAGCTCACTGCAACCTCTACTTATGGGTTCAAGTGATTCTCCAACCTCAGCCTCCCCAGTATCTGGGACTACAGGCACACACCATGCCCGGCTAATTTTTGGTTTCTGTTTTGGTTTTAAGAGGGAGTTTCACTCTGTCCCAAGGCTGGAGTGCGTGGTGCAATGAATGTGGCTCACTGCTAACTCTGCCTCCCAGGTTCAAGCTATTCTCCTGCCTCAGCCTCCCAAATAGCTGGGACTACGGACACGTGCTGCCACGCCCAGCTAATTTTTGTATTTTTAGTAGAGATGGGGTTTCACGATGTTGGCCAGGATGGTCTCAATCTCTTGACCTCATGATCCACCTGCCTTGGCCTCCCCAAAGCATTGGAATTACAGGTGTGAGCCACTGCACCTGGCTGCAATCTTTGTATTTTTAGTTAGAAACAAGGTTTTACCATGTTGGCTAGGCTGTTCTCAAACTCCTGACCTCAGGCGATCCACTCACCTCGGCCTCCCCGTGCTGGGATTACAGGCGTGAGCCACCCAGCCTAGACAGGGTATCTTTATAACTTAAAAGTACAGTGCAATTTGCTAATGCACATCCTGCACATTTCTGGAGAATTATAATAAACTTATCTGCAAGTGAAGCAGGCCTCCTCTTCTGTAATCTCTCAAAACATCTGGAATATATTTGCATATATTATGAAAGGGACATCTATTTCACAGATGCCCCACCATTACAATGTGTACCTTTACTTAATTTAAAAATTGACTTTAATACTTTAGGCAAATGGTACCTAACCCAAATTCTAGCATGCACATGGATCAACAAAAAGAACTAAGCTTTCAGTGTGTGAACATACACTTCAAGTTAAACCTGATGTTTTAGCCCATGTATCAATTACCAACAGATTTTCTTCATCAATGTCTGCAGACCACATTCATGATTTCTATAAGACAGAAATAAAGCAGATAAACTATACTGTATATGCTCAGTACAAAATTTGTGGGAACATAATGCTGCAAATGAAAGCTACTAGTACTCTAAAGACTAACTTTAAAAAACTGGCAATAGAAATCACCAAAGTACCAACTACAATATATTAACGTTGAGACTAGCAGTACTGTGTTAACTGAAAAAAAGTAAAACAAAAATATATATATATATTTTTTCAGATTGGGTCTCACTCTGCTGCCCAGGCTGGAATGTAATGGTGCAACCTTGCATCCTGGGCTCAAACATCCTTCCACCTAAACCTCTCAAACAGCTGAGACTACAGGCATGTGCCACCATTTTTGTATTTTTTTTTTTTTTTTTTTTTGAGACGGAGTTTCCCTCTTGTTACCCAGGCTGGAGTGCAATGGCGCGATCTCCGCTCACCGCAACCTCCACCTTCTGGGTTCAAGCAATTCTCCTGCCTCAGCCTCCTGAGTAGCTGGGATTACAGGCACACACCACCGTGCCCAACTAATTTTTTGTATTTTTAGTAGAGACGGGGTTTCACCATGTTAACCAGGATGGTCTCGATCTCTTGACCTCGTGATCCACCCGCCTCGGCCTCCCAAAGCGCTGGGATTACAGGCTTGAGCCACCGCGCCCGGCCTCACCATTTTTGTATTGACACAGCCAGGTTGCCTATGCTGATCTTGAACTCCTGGACTCAAGCTATCTGCCTCATTACAGGCATGAGGCACCACACACGGCCAATTAAGTTCATTAATCTCCACTTTCCTGGGTATGGCAAAGCCATACCCAGGATCTGCTATTCTGAATTCAACACGTTTTACATATACAGCTAGACTTTCCAAAAACTACAGTCTAAGGTAAATAATAAATGGCTAATGAGATTTGACAGTGGCTTTCTGGAGGTTTTGTTAGGACAAACCTAGAATACTTACTTCAGGCTTTGCACCATTACTTGATAAACCTGTTCCACGGCTTGTTTCTTTGGCTACAGGAACGGTTCTGAGGCTAGCTGGCAATTCAATGTTGGTTGTTCCTAAAGCTTTTGCTGCATTGGCTTTTGCTATTTCTAACAGCTCCATTCGATCTAAAAATAAAAATAAATTTAAATACTCATTAACCTGGTAGTTATTTCCCCCAAGAGAACTCAGAATTACAAAATAAGATGTTATTTTCTGGTATTAAGTATGTTAAGTCATTTGTTTTATAACATATAAAGTAAGGTTGCCCTGGTTTGAGCTGTGCTGGTCCACTTATACTTGGATGTTTTCCTCCTCCTAAATGCAAAGTACTACAGTATTTGAGAGACTGGAAACCTCAAGTGTGCGGAGGTTCCATGCCGGTCCTGAAACCAATCCCCCCAGGAAACGGAGAGGTAACTGTAATTTCATTCACTGAAAATTCTATTTTCTACCTCTGCTGAAAAGAATAAAATTCTTAAATTATCTCAATTTGTTTTCCTGACCAAAGGCCTGAACGTCCTGTTATTCTATTTTTTCGTTGTACTTAATTTTCTCTAGTTAATAGTCAACGTCATTATTATTTTGCTTTCTCTTCAAAGATGTATTTCTGAAAACCGGAGTTTTCTGCAATAGATTCTTTATATGGTTCAATTATCAGAACTACTGAACTAATACTGATACACTTCCAAAGTGTATTTCTACCACCACTCCCAGCTAATAGTTTGTATTTTTAGTAGAGATAGTATCTCTACTATGTTGGCCAGGCTGGTCTGGAACGCCTGGCCTCAAGTGACCTCCCACCTCTGCCTCCCCAAATGCTGGGATTACAGGCACGAGCCACCCCGGCCCGGTAAGTCATTTAAGATACTGGACAATTCAATTTCGTTCAATAATGACGTCTACTAAAAAAAATTTTTTTTTTTTTAATGGAGACAAAGTCTTGCTACGTTGCCTTACTAGGCGGGAATGCAGTGGCGCGGTCTCAGCTCACTGCAACTTCCGCCTCCCGGGTTCAAGCAATTCTCCTGCCTCAGCCTAACGTGTTGTTGGGACTACAGGAGTGCGCCACCACTCCCAGCTAATTTTTGTATTTTTTTTTTTTCTTTTTTCAGTAGAGACGGGGTTTCACCACGTTGGCCAGGACGATCTCAATCTCTTGACCTCCTGATCCATCCGCCTCCACCTCCCAAAGTGCTGGGATTACAGGCATTAGCCACTGCGCCCGGCCAAAGGCTGTTTTGATGTGTTCTTCCCAATCAATAATTAACTTAGAAACTAACTTAATCGTGCCGGGCGCGGTGGCTCAAGCCTGTAATCCCAGCACTTTGGGAGGCCGAGGCGGGTGGATCACGAGGTCGAGAGATCGAGACCATCCTGGTCAACATGGTGAAACCCCGTCTCTACCAAAAGTGCAAAAAATTAGCTGGGCATGGTGGCACGTGCCTGTAATCCCAGCTACTCAGGAGGCTGAGGCAGGAGAATTGCCTGAGCCCAGGAGGCGGAGGTTGCGGTGAGCCGAGATCGTGCCATTGCACTCCAGCCTGGGTAACAAGGGCGAAACTCCGTCTCAAAAAAAAAAAAAAAAAAAAAAAAAAAAAAAAGAAACTAACTTAATCGTAACATTTAGAAGGCTCCACCCACTAAGAACAGTCAGCCACTAGGAAAATAGGTTCCCTCCATCCTGAGCCATTTAACATCCAGTTGATCTTTAAAGGGAAACAACGATGTCCATTTACATACAGATAATGTCCTCCCCCTTTCCTCCAATGAAAAAGATTTCGGGAACTAATACTTAAAACTACAAAGCAATTTTGGTTCCCTAGTCTCCTTTTATACTGTCGCCATAGATTATCAAACACGGAAAGGTAAGTGACGCACCTTTTTCACTTAAGCGAAAGGGAGTTCTGCTCCGCGACCTCGTCCGGGATCTGTCCCTCCACCTGCCGTAATCCTCCGGGTACACGGTGCGACCGAAGCCGTAGTAGCGCCGCCCCCGCGCGATCGCGTACGCCCTTCCGTAGGGCGACCTTCCCCGAGAGCGCGACCTGCTACGGGAACGGGACCGAGACCGGTACCGCGAAGGAGACCGGTAGTATCTCCTAGACAGCCTGTAGCGCCTCTCTCGGTACCGGCGGCTGCCGGATCGCGACCGGCTCCGCGAGTAGGACCGTGAGTAGCGCCTGTACTTCCGCTGGTGGCGCCTTCTGGAACGGGACCGTGACCGGCTCCTCCAACTCCGACTCCGACTCCGACTCCTGAACGAAAACCGACTGGAGACGCGGGAATGGGACCGAGAGCTTCTGCAAAAAGAGCGGCTCCTAGATCGCGACGACAGCCGGCTGGACCCGCCCGACCGCGAGGTGGAGGGCGAATCCTTCTGCGGCGAGCCGGGCCACATGTCGTTCACGTAGTTGGACATCTTCACCCGCGGCTTCACGCGGCGCTTTCTCAGGAAAAGACCCCGCAGGCCTCAACTCCGGACTTCCTAAAACAGCAAGCGGAAAAAAACGAGCCACATCAAGTCCCGGAAGAGGCGCCCGGCCGCCCGGAAGCCACGGCAGGCCGCCCTCCCGGAGGCGGAGCCAGCGCGCGGGCCGCGCAGGAGCCGGGCCCGAGAAACCGCTCAGGCCGGGCGCGCTGGCTCACGCCTGCAATCCCAGCGCTTTGGGAGGCCGAGGCGGGTGCCTCTCCTGAGGTCAGGAGTTCAAGACCAGCCTGGCCACCACGGTGAAACCCCATCTTAAAAACAAAAAAAAACTCCGTTCAGCGCACTGACGCCGCAGCCCAGAATCGAAACGCCGCCTTCCCCAAACGGGCGGCCCGGCGCGTCTCCTGACCCTCACTCCCGAGCGACCACTGCAAGGTCGACCCTTCAGAAAACTTACCGCAGGCTGTGGGCGCCTCCCTCACGACTGAAAGAAAGGCCCAACAGACGCCTTCCTTCAGGAATGTAGGATGAAAAGGGGCTTTTCGTGCCTACTCTCCAAGAAGGAATCCCACAACCTCCAGCTCCGACGTCCAGACGCGCACTCAGAGGATACGTCAGCAGACTTGCCGAAAGTACCAGAAGCTGGTCCCGGCGCATGCGCAGAGGCGGCGCTGCGGCGGGCGTGGCTCTCCTCTCGCCCAATCACTGCCCTGCCTCCTCCCTCCCCAAGCCCCGCCCTGTGCCTCGCCACAGGGTGCGCATGTGCGGTGGAGCTCCAGAGGGCGGTGCTTGGTACATCCTGGTGTCCCGTCGCCCTTGGCTTTTTTTTTTTTTTTTTTTTTTTTTTTTCTCCCCCATGTTTGAGATAATTGCATGATCCACCGGCTCACGAGAAAACTCTAAAGATGGAATATCCCCGCGGGGCGCTACACCAGGCTCTAGCCTCATTGCCCGGGCGGGGCTGGATGTTAGTGCCGGGCGGGGGTGGGGCAGGGAGAGGAACGGCTGCAGGCTGGAGAGGGCTTGGAGCCCTGGCGGTCTGAGTGGCTGGTGCCCACTGGGTGGTAGCCGCCACCCACCGGCAAGCCGCAGATCTGGGCTGAGCGTCCCTGTACCCTTCCCGGCTTCCTCCTGTCCTGGTCCCGCGGCGCTGGGAGAAGGCGACCGCCATCCACACCCCGCCAGGAAGAAGACCGCGCCCTCCCCGGACACCCCTAGATCCCTGGGAATGCAGTATTAACTTGGAAAAGGTGTTTTACTTATGTTTTGACTAGCTCGAGACAAAATAAAGACAATTGATCTTTAATCTAGGAGAACGAATGAAGTCTGAGATTATCTCTTCCAAAAACTGTGCTAGGTTTAAGAGTGTAAACAAAGGTGACTGTTTTACTTCTAGGGATCTACAAATGGGGTGCATTTCAAACACTTCGTGTTGTTATAAAGTGTCAGGTCTCCATATGCAAGCCTCCAGCCTGAAAGTCTGAAGTCTTGCTTGCCTCGGCTAATCGTCTCCCCATCCCAGCTTTGGACCTGAATGCCAAGGGAACCAGCAAGGGCTGCTGCTGTTAAAGGTTGTAGCGGGGTAGGAGCAGAGAATGGGAGCCAGATTAATAGTGAAATATTAGCTGTAATTGCCTGGAGGAAAAGTGTAAGCTGGCAACTTAAACAAAAGCAGGGCATGTAAAAGTAAATGAGTACAGTGAATTTGAGCACGGTTAGACAGAAAATAATAGAAACAGACTTTTTGAGGTGTGGTTTAAGTGGTAGGGGCGACTGCATAAAGGTGGAGAAGGCGAGGGGCTGAAAGTAAGTAAAGCCCACGGTCGGTGGGCCTGGCTCCTGTGTAAGAATCCCAACTACAAAGCCCTGGATTTTTGCAGTATATAATGAAAAGTGTTGAGAAAA